>NC_092038.1:55782046-56096524 GCF_003086295.3 Arachis hypogaea
AGCTCCTTCCACACATATGTCCATGAGGACTTGGTCCAACCTTTGATCAAAGTTGACCCTTCTAGTGTAGGGGCGTGCGTCCTCTTGCATCATAGGCAAGTTGAATGCCAACCTTACATTCTCCAGACTAAAATCTAAGCATTTTTCCCGAACCATTGTAAGCCAATTCTTTGGCTTTGAGTTCATGCTTTGATCATGGTTCCAAGTGATCCATGCATTTGCATAGGATTCTTGAATCGTTAAGATTCCGACTTGTTGAATGGGATTGGAGAGAACTTCCCATCCTCTTCTTATAATCTCTTGTCGGATCTCCGGATATTCGCCCTTTTTGAGCTTAAAAGGGACCTCAGGGATCACCTTTTTCTTGGCCACAACTTCATAGAAGTGGTCTTAATGGGCTTTTGAGATGAATCTCTCCATCTCCCATGACTCAGAGGTTGAAGCAATTGCCTTCCCTTTCCTTTTTCTTGAGGTTTCTCTGGCCTTAGGTGCCATCAATGGTTATGGAAAAAATAAAAAAGCTATGCTTTTACCACACCAAACTTAGAATGTTGCTCGCCCTCGAGCAAAACAAGAAAGAATAGAAGAAGAAGAAGATATCGAGGAGAGGGAGAGAGGTGTGTGTTTCGGCCAAGGGGGAGAAGAGATGGTAGTGTTGTGTGAAAATGAAGAAGGATGGAGGGGATTTTATAGTGGAGGGAGAGGGGTTTGGGTTCGGTCATTTAGGGTGGGTTTGGGTGGGAAAGAGATTTTGAATTTGAAGGTAGGTGGGGTTTATGGGGAAGAGTGAATGAATGTGACTGGTGAAAGGGTAATGGGAAAGAGAGATTGAGGTGATTGGTGAAGGGTATAGTGTTATTAGATTGTGTGAAGAAGAAGTGGGGTAGGTGGGGATCCTGTGGGGACCACATATCTTGAGGTGTCAAGGATTTCTCATCCCTGCACCTTTTAGGCATGTAAAACGCCCTCTGTATGCAATCCTGGCATTTAACGCCAGACTGATGCTTGTTTCTGGCATTAAACGCCCAAATGTAGCTTGTTTCTGGCGTTTAACGCCAGCCTGATGCTTATTTCTGGCGTTAAATGCCAGCTTGGTGCTTGTTTCTGGCGTTAAACGCCAGACAGATGCTTGTTTTTGGCGTTTAAACGCCAGACAGCTATTCCTCCAGGGTGTGCTTTTTCTTCTGCTGTTTTTGATTCTGTTTTTAATTTTTGCAATTGTTTTGTGACTCCACATGATCATAAACCTAATAAAACATAAAAGAACAATAGAAATATAGATAAATAAAAATTGGGTTGCCACCCAATAAACGCTTCTTTAATGTCAATAGCTTGATAGTGAGCTCTCATGGAGATTCACAGATGTTCAGAGCATTGTTGGGACCTCCCAACACCAAACTTAGAGTTTGAATGTGGGAGTTCAACACAAAACTTAGAGTTTGGTCCTCCCAACACCAAACTTAGAGTTTGATTGTGGGGACTTTGTTTGACTCTGTATTGAGAGAAGCTTTTCATGCTTCCTCTCCATGGTTGCAGAGGAAGATCCTTGAGTTTTAAACGCAAGGCAGTCCCCATTCAATTGAAGGACTAGCTCTCCTCTGTCAATATCAATTACAGCTCCTGCTGTGGTTGGGAAGGGTCTTCCAAGGATGATGCATTCATCCTCATCCTTCCCAGTGTTTAGGATTATGAAATCAGCAGGGATGTAAAGGCCTTTAACCTTCACTAACACATCCTCTACCAATCCATAAGCTTCTTTTATTGACTTGTCTACCATCTCTAATGAGATTATTGCAGCTTGTACCTTAAAGATCCCTGGTTTCTCCATTACAGAGAATGGCATAAGATTTATACCTGACCCCAGGTTATACAGAGCCTTCTTAAAGGTCATGGTGCCTATGGTACAGGGTATTAAGAATTTACCAGGATCTTATTTCTTTTGAGGAAGAGTTTGCTGAACCCATGTATTTAGTTCACTAATGAGTAAGGGAGGTTCATCTTCCCAAGTCTCATTACCAAACAACTTGGCATTCAGCTTCATGATGGCTCCTAGATATTAAGCAACTTGCTCTTCAGTTACATCTTCATCCTCTTCAGAGGAAGAATAGTTCTCAGAGCTCATGAATGGCAGAAGGAAGTTTAATGGAATCTCTATGGTCTCTATATGAGCCTCAGATTCCTTTAGGTCCTCAATAGGGAACTCCTTTCTGTCTGGGAGACGTCCCATGAGGTCTTCCTCATTGGGATTCACGTCCTCCGCTTCCTCTTTGGATTCAGCCATTTTGATCATATCAATGGCCTTGCACTCTCTTTTTGGATTCTCTTCTGTATTGCTTGGGAGAGTACTAGGAGGAGTTTTAGTGATTTTTTTACTCAGCTGACCCACTTGTGCCTCCAAGTTTCTAATGGAGGACCTTGTTTCATTCATGAAACTTAAAGTGGCCTTAGATAGATCAAAGACTATGTTTGCTAAGCTAGAGGGGCTCTGCTCAGAATTCTCTATCTGTTGCTGAGAAGATGATAGAAAAGGCTTGCTATTGCTAAACCTATTTCTTCCACCATTATTAAAGCCTTGTTGAGGCTTTTGTTGATCCTTCCATGAGAAATTTGGATGATTTCTCCATGAGGGATTATAGTTTTTTCCATAGGGTTCACCCATGTAATTCACCTCTGCTATTGCAGGGTTCTCAGGATCATAAGCTTCTTCTTCAGAAGATGCCTCTTTAGTACTATTGGATGCATTTTACAATCCATTCAGACTTTGAGAAATCATGTTGACTTGCTGAGTCAACATTTTGTTCTGAGCCAATATGGCGTTTAGAGCATCAATTTTAAGAACTCCCTTCTTCTGAGGCGTCCCATTACTCACAGGATTCCTCTCAGAGGTGTACATGAATTGGTTATTTGCAACCATGTCAATGAGTTCGTGAGCTTCTGCAGGCATTTTCTTTAGGTGAATGGATCCACCTGCAAAATGGTCCAGTGACATCTTAGAGAACTCAGATAGACCATCATGGAATATATCCAAAATGGTCCACTCTGAAAGCATGTCAGAAGGACACTTTTTGGTCAACTGCTTGTATCTTTCCCAAGCTTCATAGAGGGATTCACCATCTTTTTGCCTGAAGGTCTGAACATCCACTCTAAGCTTGCTCAGCTTTTGAGGAGGAAAGAACTTGGCCAAGAAGGCCGTGACCAGCTTATCCCAAGAGTCCAAGCTATCTTTAGGTTGTGAGTCCAACCATGTTCTAGCTCTGTCTCTCACAGCAAAAGGGAAAAGCATGAGCCTGTAGACTTCAAGATCTACTCCATTAGTCTTAATAGTATCACAGATCTGCAAGAACTCAGTTAAAAACTGATAGGGATCTTCTGATGAAAGTCCATGAAACTTATAGTTCTGTTGCATTAGAGCAACTAGTTGAGGCTTCAGCTCAAAATTATTTGCTCCAATGGTAGTGATTGAGATGCTTCTTCCATAAAAATTAGAAGTAGGTGTAGTATAATCACCAAGCATCTTCCTGTTAGGTTCGGCCATGTCTCCTTCTTTTTCGAGATTCTCTGTAAGGTTTTCTCTGGATTGTTGTGCTTTAGCTTCTCTTAGCTTCCTCTTCAGAGTCCTTTCAGGTTCAGGATCTGCTTCAACAAGAATGTCCTTGTCCTTGCTCCTGCTCATATGAAAAAGAAGAGGACAGAAAAGAAAGATGAATCCTCTATGTCACAGTATAGAGATTCCTTTATGTGAGTAAAAGAAGAAAAGAATAGAAGAAGGAGAAGAGAAAAATTCGAACATATAGGAGAAGAGAGGATTCGAATTTTGAGATGAGGAGAAGTGTTAGTAAATAAATAAATAAATAGAAAGAGATGAGAGGGAGAAAATTTCGAAAATTGTTTTTGAAAATAGGTTAGTGATTTTCGAAAATTAAGAGAAGAAATAAAATTAAAATTAAAATTTGAAACAATTAGTTAATTAAAAAGAATTTTGAAAAAAAGGGAGGTGATTTTCGAAAATTAGAGAGAGGAAAGTAGTTAGGTGGTTTTGAAAAAGATAAGAAATAGTAAAACAAACAAAAAGTCAATTAGTTAGTTGAAAAAGATTTGAAAATCAATTTTGAAAAGATAAGGAGTTAGAAAAGATTTTTGAAATTGATTTTGAAAAAAAGATATGATTTGAAAAGATATGACTGAAATTTATTTTGAAAAAAGAATTGAAAAGGAAATCAAAAAGATTTGATTTTAAAATTATAGTTGATTACTTGACTAATGAGAAACTAAAAGATATGATTCTAGAATTTAAAGATTGAACCTTTCTTAACAAGAAAGTAACAAACTTTAAATTTTTGAATCAATCACATTAATTGTTAGTAAAGTTTTCGAAAATTATGAAATAAAATTAGAAAAAGATTTTGAAAATCAATTTTTAAAATTTTTGAAAAATAATAAGAAAAATGAAAAAGGTTTGATTTTTTGAAAAAAGATTTTGAAAAGATAGGATTTTTAAAATTAAAATCTTGACTTGACTAACAAGAAACAACTTATTTTAAAAATTTTTGACTAAGTCAACCCAAAGATTTCGAAATTTATGAGAGAAATAAGGGAAATATATTTTTAGATTTTTGAATTTAATGTGGAAAGAGAAAAACAACAGAATGACTCAAGACATAAAAATTATGAATCAAAACAACTAATGCATGCAAGAACACTATGAATGTCAAGATGAACACCAAGAACACTTTGAAGATCAAGATGAACATCAAGTCTTATCTTTGAAAAATTTTCAAGAGGGGAAAATATACAAGACACCAAACTTAGAAATTTTCAATGTTTAGACACTATGGATAAAAAAAAACATATGAAAAACAACAAAAGACATAAAACAAGAAAATATGAAGATCAAACAAGAAGACTTATCAAGAACAACTTGAAGATCATGAAGAACACCATGCATGAGTTTTTCGAAAAATGTACAAATTTTAAAAATATGCAATTGACACCAAACTTAAAATTTGACACTAGACTCAAACAAGAAACACAAAAATATTTTTTTTGGAAAAACGAAAACAAATAAAAATTTTTTGAAAGATTTTTGAAAACTTTTTGAAAAGAAAATTACCTAATCTGAGCAACAAGATGAACCATCAGTTGTCCAAACTCAAACAATCCCCGGCAACGGCGCCAAAAACTTGATAGGCAAAATTGTGACTCATACTTTTTCACAACTCGAACAATTCCTAGCAATGACTCCAAAAACTTGGTGCACAATACTATGGTTCACACACATTCTTCACAACTTCGCACAACTAACCAGCAAGTGCACTGTGTCGTCCAAGTAATAAACCTTACGTGAGTAAGGGTCGATCCCACGGAGATTGTTGGTATGAAGCAAGCTATGGTCATCTTGTAAATCTCAGTCAGGAAAATTCTAATGGTTATAATGGTTTTCGAATATAAAGATAAGTAAAGCATAAAATAAAGATAGAGATACTTATGTAATTCATTGGTGGGAATTTCAGATAAGCGCATGAAGATACTGTGTTCTTTCTGAATCTCTGTTTTCCTACTGCTTTCATCCAATCATTCTTACTCCTTTCCATGGCAAGCTGTATGTTGGGGGATCACCGTTGTCAATGGCTACCGTCTGTCCTCTTAGTGAAAATGGTCTAGGTGCGCTGTCACCGCACGGCTAATCATCTGTCAGTTCTCGATCATGTAAGAATAGGATTTACTATCCTTTTGCGTTGTCACCACGCCCTACAGTTGCGAGTTTGAAGCTCGTCACAGTCATTCAATCCCTGAATCCTACTCGGAATACCATAGATAAGGTTTAGACTTTCCGAATTCTCTAGAATGCTGCCAATGGATTCTAACTTTTACCACGAAGATTTTGATTAAGGAATCCAATAGATATTCATTCAATCTTATTTGCATGTAGAACGAAAGTGGTTGTTAGGCACAGGTTCATAAGTGAGAATGGTGATGAGCGTCACATAATCATCACATTCATCAGGTTCTTGGGTGCAAATTAATATCTTAGAATAAGAATAAGCGTGAATTAAATAGAAAATAGTAGTAATTGCATTAATACTCGAGGAACAGCAGAGCTCCACACCTTTAATCTATGGTGTGTAGAAACTCCACCGTTGAAAATACATAAGTGATAAAGGTGTTCATTGGTTCCGGCCCCAGAGGGGGAACCAGAATAATCAAGACTCTGGTCTAAGGACTAAACATCCAAAGATGATCAAAAGATGTCTAATACAATAGTAAAAAGTTCTATTTATACTAAACTAGTTACTAGGGTTACAAGAATAAGTAAATGATGCAGAAATCCACTTCTGGGCCCACTTTGGTGTGTGCTTGGGCTGAGCTTAAGCTTTACACGTGTAGAGGCTTCTCTTGGGGTTAAACGCCAAGTTGTAACGTGTTTTTGGCGTTTAACTCTGGCTTGTGACGTGTTTCTGGCGTTTTACTCCAGAATGGTGCATGGAACTGGCGTTGAACGCCAGTTTGTGTCATCTAAACTCGAATAAAGTATGGACTATTATATATTGCTAGAAATCCCTGGATGTCTACTTTCCAACGCAATTAAAGGCGCGCCATTTAGAGTTCTGTAGCTCCAGAAAATCTATTTTGAGTGCAGGGAGGTCAGAATCCAACAGCATCTGTAATCCTTTTTCAACCTCCTATCAGATTTTTGCTCAGATCCCTTAATTTCAGCCAGAAAATTCCTGAAATCACAGAAAAACACACAAACTCATAGTAAAGTCTAGAAATGTGAATTTTGCATAAAAACTAATAAAAACATCCCTAAAAGTAGCTAGATCCTACTAAAAACTACCTAAAAACAATGCCAAAAGCTTATAAATTATCTGCTCATCACGTATGCACAGGTCCCTGCATGTGGTTTCATTAATTAAACACATGATCCGTGATTTCGGGGCCTTTTCCCCAGTTTTGGAAGGCTTAATGTTGAATCAAAGGTGCTATATCAAGCGGAATTGAAGCCATATGAATACATTATGAGGAGCTTACATTAGGTTTTCTTTTTAGTTTTCATTAGGGTTGAAAGCATACTTAGGAGTAGGAGTAGTGTAGATAGCACTTTCTATCCTAGGGTTTTGATTGTAGCATTTTATAGCAAGTTTGATCTTGGATTTTGCTTCTTTAATTGTAAGTACTCTTTAATTTCTCTTTAATTACATTATTTTTACTCTCATTTTCCTTTGGTTCAAGTACTTTGTTAATATTTGCAATTTTAAGTTCTTGAAGTTTTGATTGATAAATTTCATATTTTATGCTTTATATATGCTTGATTGCTTGTCTATTGTTGAAATCATGAATAGTTGGTTATAGTTTTCCATTTTTTCTTACAATTTTCCATGTTTTGGTTTTATGCCTACAAGGTGTTTGTGAGAATGCCAACTTTAGAATTTGAGTAGATTTTCACACCTTGGCTTGGGGTTTGAGTTCCTAGGATAGTAGAGTCATAATATCCAACATTTAGTGGTAATTTTTGAGTAGTTAGTTGACTCTTGTATCCATTGAAGCTAGATTTTTACCAATTAATTTGGTAAGTTAGCTAGGACTTATGTATCAAGGTCAATTATGCTTACTTGACATACTCCTCGATGTTAGGGGTTGACTAGGTGAGAGTGACTCATCATAATTATCATAGTTGTGGTTATGATGATGATAGGATTCCTTGGATTCTCATTCCCAAGTCAAGGTTCTTTCATGCATTTATAGCATTTTCACTAATTTTGACCTCACCTTCTTTCTACTTGCATTAATATCAATTTTGATAATTACTTAGTTCTTTTATTGCTTAGTTCTTTTAATCTTTTGTTCTTTGATTTCAAAACCCCCCTTTTTTGCCTCCACAACCAAGAGCAAAACACACTTCAATTGCATTCCTAGGGAGAACGACCCGAGGTTTCATTACTCTCGGTTTATATTTGATTGAATTAAACTTTGATTATATTTAAATTGCCGGTTTGGATTATACTATCGACGAAGAGATTATATTTTCTAGAGTGAAATTCTAAACCGGTGCAAAATCCTAGCTCATCAAGTTTTTGGCGCCGTTGTCGGGTATTGCAATTGGTGTTCTACCTTTGGTTGTTGTGAATATGTTAATAGTGTAAATAGCACTTTTTGGTTGTTTGTTTGCTTTTGTTAGTAAGTTTTGGTTATACTTTCTTTATGACTTTTTCACACCATTACCACAATTCACCCCATGGAATCCAAATACTTACCTTTCTAGTCACCAATCCTACACACCATCACCTCACTACTTACAAAACCAAGACCCTCACCCTCATGAGTTTGATTGTCAACCTTCATCATCTCAAGTTTCATCCTCATATATGGATAAAGCCATACAAGAAGTGCTTTTAATGCTTATTCAAGAGCAACAAGAGTTCTGGAGGAAGCAAGAGCGAGTCATGTCCACTTTGGCGGAAACTCTTGACCAATTAGGTTCATTACACTCGAGCCACAATCAAGAGTCTCTAATGGTTGAATGTGAAGAACCAAGCTTAAGTTCAAAGTATGGAGTGAATGAAGAATTGCAAAATCAAGTAGAAGATGAGGGCTTACAACATGAAGTGCAAGAGGAAGTAAGTGAAGAGTTGATGCAAATTGATCAAGTGGATTCCATCATTCATGAATTTTTGTCCAACTTGGTTAATCCCTTCAATGACTTTCATGAACCTTCCCCCATTGAATTTGAAGGAGATGTTGATGTGGACTTCACACAACCTCCAATTTTTTACTTGAGTGATGATGAGGGAGATTTAAAGGAGGTTGAGGAAGATGGTTGCTACCAAGAAGCGAAGATCATGTACAAGAGCAAATTGAGTGGGTAAAAATTTTGCCAACAAGCTTCTCAGGCCCACATCAATATGCCATCTTGAAAATGGATCATCAGCTCCAAACCCTTCTTGGAGTGTTAGATGGTAGAGAGAAGAATGTTAATTGGCAAGGAGATAGAAAGTTCATCAAAGAGGCCAATTTAACATTTGGAGCTCAATTATGGTGCAAGATTCAATTGAGTGGATTCTGGGGAATGTACAAGTGTTCTAATGGTGAGTTAGAAAAATGTTCATCTAAGTTAAAAAATGAAGATCAACAAAAAGATGAACAAGAAACTAGAGTATCAGATCCGGGCATTAATCTCAACACTCAAAACTTAAGGATCCTCAAGGCTAGTTTGGAATTGCCATCTAATTTTATTCGTAAATTGACCTTGTCTTGGCAATTCAAGGAGGAATGGAAACACAAGCCACCATAATACAAGAATCTCCTCAAAAATCCAACTTGAGGACTCTAAACCAAAGTGCTAGGTGGGAGACACCCCACCATGGTAATATCCTTCTAACTTTCTCTCTTTTAGCTTTTAATTCTTTGAATAATTGGTTATGCTGCTTAGGTAGTCTAGTTGCATTTTGATGTTTGTTAGGTAATTCTAGTGGAATAATGTGTTTTTGGAGTTTTAACATGTTTTGGGGCCTGAAAACCTGTTTTGGATGTCATGTTTAGTACCTTAGAGGCATTAAAACTGTTGCAAGAACAGAGTCCTGTGTGTACGCACAGCATTGTGCACGCGCACACTTCCTCTGTTTTTCTCCATCTGTGCTCACGCAGAACCTTGTGCGCGCACACACCCAATGTTACCCCTTCCATCCAGGGCGCTCGCATGTCATGTGCGTGTGCACCCTGCCTTCTTTTCATACTGTGCATACGCACACTTATTGTGTGCACGCACACTCGCCAGATACTCTCAAAAAAAAAAAAGAGCTTCCCTATGCGTGTGCACAACCATCAACACCCTTTCTGCTTGCAACACACGCACCCAGTGTGCATGGGAACAACTCTTTCTTTACTCTTGCGTGCGTATGCAAACGTCCTTGTGCGCACGCACAGACCCTAATGTCCCTTTTGTTCGCAGTGGCTGCACACATTTGTGCGTGCGCATACCCTCTCATTTTTCTCGTGTGTGTCCGCGCACTACCTTGTGTGTACGCACAAGTCCCTTTTCGAACGTTAATTCGAAAGGGGATATCATCGCGCCCTAGCAATTTCCCCAACCCTTTTTCCCTTTTTCTTTTCTTCTTCTTTGAAGCACACCCAACCTTCAATCTATCATCACCTACAGCCACCCTTAACACCCCCGACCACCTCTGTCCGTCCGCCCATCACCGGCGACCACCGTCGCTCACCCTCTCCTCTTTCCCCTTTCTATTTCTTCCCTATTACTCCATTTCTTCTTTGTACACCACCTCTGTCCCTGTTCATTGCGCCAGCTTCAGTCAGTGTCTCCAGTCCGACGAGTCCACCAGCTCTGTGCCACCGCGACGACCACCCCTGCACCCTACCCCATTTTTCTTTTTCTTCCCTCATCAACGCAGCTTCCACCCTTTCCCTACACCTGTTCCATTTTCTTTAGCTATGTTTAATGGTTTTTGTTTCTGATTATGGTAACTAGAATAGGTTTAGGTTAGTTAATTTGTGTTTTTGGACTGAATGTGTATTTGCTGTGATTGAAATTCTGGGTTGAATACTGCTTAGATTAAACTGAAATGCTGCTTTTGAAATTCTACATACCACATGCTTGATAAAATTTTTGAATGAATATTTTTAGTTTAAATCTTGTGTCTGATCAGTATAGGCATTGAATTTTGTTTTCATTAGGGATTTTAATTCATACTTGTGCAGTTTTATGTATTTTTTATGATGATTGAGACTGAATTTTGGTTATGCACTAGTTGCTATTTTAACTTCAACACCAAATTGAATTGAATTCCTTTCCAACTGTGATCATTCTGTTTGCTGCATTATAAGTGCATAGACTGTTTTGTTTTGTGAATTGACTGAAATTGCTCATTCATGTTGGTCTAGGATTCGAATAATCACACATGATCACTTGTTCTTTGAAACTCTTTTTGAGCAATACAATTTGATTTTGATCGAGTAATTATGTTTTGAACAAGGATTATGGTTATATGATTATTTCATACTTCTTAACATGGATAAGCAAGTTCATTTAGTATTGAATTAGTTGTTGCCTTTGAGCTAATTTTTATGAAATATGACACTTTCAAGGCAATCAGCAATAACAAAGTTTTGATTCAATTCACTTCCATTTTTCTACCTAAGTTAATTGTGCTTTAATTATCGTTCATTCTCTTTAATTGTCACTTAAGTTTCTTGATTATGGAAAACTACATTTCCTTTTTGAGCATATCACTTGTTTTGAATATATTTTCCTCAATCGAGTTTCTCTTTACCTCATTGGCTCCAATTTGCATTATTTGACTATTTCCTCTTTGATTTTGTAATTTTTATCTGTTTCTCCTAAGTTGTATTCCATTTTTGTCCTCTTTCAGGATGGGCCGCAAAGGTAAGGAGAAAGCCAACCCTTTGCCTCCTCCTCCTGCATGTCTGAGCACTCAGCCGAACACTTTTATTACTAAGGAAGTCCAAGAGCAATATAAAAGTTGGAAAAGAAAGCCTTCCACTATGAGAGGAAGCTCAGTGTACAAAGAAATATGCGGAAGTTATACCTAACAGACTCAATTTCTACCAGTGGAAGTTTGTAGAATTCGACCCTGTGGAGATTAATGAACACATGGTCAAAGAATTCTACAGAAATCTACTGAAGTGAGAGGCCACAACTATTTTTCTGAGGGGGATCACTTTAGACACCTCAGACCATGCTTTGGAGGTCCTCTTGCAGATTGCGAATATTCCTCCGGCCCGCGATGCTTACTCTAAGATAGTGGCGAACTTGACTACGAACAAGCTTTCCCTGGACGCTGTTTTGAAGAGGATTGGTCTACCTGAGGCTCGATGGGAATACAACAGAGGAGAGAATGTGATTCTACAAAGCATAGCATATGCTCACTTACACCCGGAGGCGAGGATCTGGCAGTAGATCATTGCTAATTATATTTTGCCGAGCAGACATGCTACACACATTCAGGTCCGTGTGGCAGTACTACTCTAAGCCATTCTAGAGGGGAAGAGGATCTCTATTCTTCCCTTTATTAGAGAGTCGATGTGGAAGGTGAACCAACAGCAGAAGTACAACGTTTCATTCGCTTCAATGATCACTCGTTTGGCCGCTTTATCTGGGGTGGAGAGGCGTCCGACAAACCGGACGTCTGTCTATGTCAGCAACCGCCCATACCTGCCATACGGAGAGTATGATGGGCCGCCACAAAAGAAGAGGAAGACTACGGAGCCACCATCATCATTAGCTCCGCTACTACAGTCCGCACATGTACCTACTCCTCAGACACCCTATGAGCTGGCCCAGGACATTCTTTAGGCCATCCACCGCACTGAGCACCGCAATGAGCACTGCTTTCAGTGGTTAGCGGTGAAGCTAGAGGGTAGAGACCCTGGTCCACCTCCGGTAGCTACACCAGAGCCCGAGTCCGAGCCTGAGACTAAACTTACCACTGAGGAGAGAGCTGAGCAGACAGTGGAGATAGCAGCAAAGGCAGGTGACCAGGCCGTTCAAGAGCCGGCAGCTAAGAGCACCATAAAGCCGACCCGTGCAATCATTGTATATCAGTGACTACAGCACCCACCACCAACAGGCGGTGGAGCTTCTGAAGGTTGACCACCCCCGGTCTGATTTTTGGCACGGAGGACCGTGCACCATTTAAGTGTGGGGGAAGATCTATGATTTTTTAGGTGTAAACATTCTCTCCTGAACACTCTTTACTTAGTTTCTTTTTAACTCTATTTATGATTTTATGGATATTTTCAGTACTTTGTCTTATGCTACATACTATTGTTTTGATCATTTGTATATATATTTGTTGCTCCTAGTCTATCTTTAGTTTTGCATTTTCATTTTCATTTTAATGTATATATATATATATATATATATATATATATATATATATATATATATATATATTGCACTCTATTTTACTTAGTATATAGTATAGATTTTGGTTGTAAATGGATGATGTGAATAACATATGCCTAGTTCAGTTTTGATCTTAATTGTTCATGTCAGTTTTTGGTTGTTGAAAATCAGGAAAGAACTAGGATTTTTGAGAACTTTGTATCCATCACAACATATATACATACATATAGAAAATAATTTTGGTGAAAAACAACAAAGATTTTCAAGAATTTTGTTTTGAGGGCATTCTATTGAATTGATTTGGAAAATTGCCTTTAAGCTTGCTTGAATGATTTTATGGAGCATAGAAGAGGAAAGAACAAAATACCTTGTGAGATTTGGGCTTATATTGAGTGGTTACACATTATAATCACAAATTTTATTCATAGAGTGCTTTTCTCCTTTTATGATTGTGATCTTGGTTTTGATTGATTCTCTATTTCTGATGATTGTTGTTTGAATGCATTGAGCATGATTGAGGCCATCTTTGTATAGCTCACTAACCCATATAGACCTACCCTTGCATCTACCTTTGTTAACCCCCTTTGAGCCTTATTTACCCCATCATTTTTTATATTACCACAGCACAACCTTAAGCAGAAAACCATAATTTACTTTGGATTGTATCCTTGATTAGCTTAGGTTGAGGAGTGTGTTTCATTTAAGTGTGGGGGAATTTTGGGAAGAATTGGTAGAGAAAATTCTTATTTTGAATCTTCATTGAAAATTTTAAAAATGGGTGCATTCATATATGACCAAACCATATGCATTTGTCCTAGAAAAAGGAAAAAATGGAATTGTAAAAAAAAGAGAAATGAAAGAAAAGAAAAATGGGACAAAGGTTGCCCCAAAGAAAAGAATCACAAATAGGGAATGCATATATGATGTGAATAAGAGAGCATACATGAATGTGTGTAAAATGAGATTATGGAAGGTTAGGCTTGCATATCTTTGTTATGGGATTGATAAAGGTTGAGTTGGAAACTTAAACTAATCAAGGTTTAAATTGGTCCACTTAGCCATATCTATCTCACCTTAACCCTAGTCCCATTACAACCCTATTAATCCCTCACGATAATTGCATTAATGCATCACATGGTTGTTGATTGTTAGATGAAAAGCAAATCCTTGAGAACATGATTAGAGGAGACTTGAGTGAATTGACCCAAAAACACCGAGCGTTTAGAGTGTATACATACCTAGTGAGGGTTCAATTACTCAATTTTATGTCTCCACCTCTCTTATCATGTATTCTTGCAAGTTGCTTCATTTTGAAACTTGAATCAATTTTTATATTTTAATTGCATTGAATTACTTCTTTGCTTTGCCCTACATGTCTATATACTCTTGCTTGGGAATTTGTTTATTTTTTTTCACCAAATTCATAGTACACTATAGATAGATAGATAGATAGATAGATAGATAGATAGATAGATAGATAGATAGATAGATAGATAGATAGATAGATAAATATAGATAGTATTTAGTATACTTGCATGCATGATACTTGCATTCAATAAGTTGTTTACCCCCTTTGATTATTCTCCTTGTTTGGTTTAGCATGAGGACATGCTATTGTTTAAGCATCAACATGGTTATTTGGACAAATTGTAAGCCCTTATTCCTTCACCATTGCCATTATCATTCATCTTCCATTGCCACTTGGCGTCTTCTTTCTATAAGCAATAATCCTAAATAAAAAAAGGTTCTATAAGCAACTTACCAAGCGTAACCTCACTTTTGGAAAGGTGGTGCCTCCTGTAGTAAGAAGAGAGGTACCTCAAGTCAATTTTCTGGCAGTTGTATTTCACTCCTGTAATTGGCTATAGGCATTAGTGTCCTAACATCTCATAAATTCACCAAGAACTTTTGGTGGGATCCAATATGGACGGGCTCCTTTTTTTGCGAATGGCATGGAGCATACCTTGTAGGCACTTGGCAATCCTAAACCTCCAAGCTTGATAGATGTCATATTCTTCCATGTCAAGAATGTCAAAGAATTTCTATTTTAAAAAAAGAAATAACATCTTGCAATTATATAACATACTATGATATATAACATTGTAAAATACGTAAAATAAAGTAGATAAAATTTACCTTTTATATGGTGGGTAAATTTTATCTACCTTATTTAACGTATTTTACAATGTTATATATCATAATATGTTATATAATAGCAAGATATTATTTCTTTTGTTAAAATAGAAATGCTTTGACATTCTTGATATAAAAGAGGATGACATCTATCAAGCTTGGAGGTTTAGGACTGCCAAGTGCTTGCGAGGTATGCTCCATACCATTCAAAAAAGAAGCCCACCTATATTGGATCCCACCAGAAGTTCTTGGTGAATTGATGAGATGTTGAGATACTGATATCTATAAGCAATTATAGGCAAGAAATACAGTTGCCAAAAAATTGACTCGAGGTACCTCCCTTCACACTGTAGGAGGCACCACCTTTCCAGAAGCGAGGTTACATTTGGTAAGTTGCTTATAGAATCTTTTTTTTATTTAAGATTGTTTCTTATAGAAATAAGATGCTAAGTGGCAATGGGAGATGAATGATGGTGGTGATGGTGAAGGAATAAAGGCTTAAGATTTGTCCAAATAACCGTCTTGATCCTATATAACAATTGAATTTATTTTGAATGTTGAATGCTCTAATGTGATTCCCTTAATCTACTTAATGCTTAGTATCCATTAAAATATACACTTTATTCTCTTCGATAGGTGTCTCTTCTATATGATGTTTTAGATCAATTTTATTATAACATGATAGTATGTTAGGTGCCATTAACTTTCTATTATTGTATAGTCTCTTCTATTGCATTTTGATTTTTTCTTTTGGCATTGTCAGAGTTCACCTTTTTTCATACATTGTTTGCTGAGGTAAGATATTTTTTCTAGTATAACTAGTAATATCAATTATATGGTGTGATTTTATGCATTTAGTTAATTGGCTTTGGTTGAGTTGAGATGCATGCTACAGATTTTATATTATTTCAATAGACTTGTGCCTCTTGTATGATATTATGATGATAAAATTAATCTATTTAACTTCTTGCCACTAATTTTAAATCTATAGTTCAACATATTTCAACTATGTATTTTGGTATATACAATGTTTATCTTTGTTGCTGTAATCATCCATTGACGTGGGTGCTCAATTGGTTAAGAAATATAGATGGTTAACTGGTCAACTTCTTTCTTTTGATTATTATGTATATTATGTAGAATCAATCGCTTGGAATTTCATCGCGCATGGATGAGTTTTTTGAGTACACCCATACTCGCAAAGAGGAGAGGAATCAATGGGTTGATAAACACTCTCGAATGGCAAAGTAACTTACCTTTTTCATTGTAATTGATTTTCTTGTAAATTGGAGTGTGCAAAAAGAAATGACTTGATACCTTCCTTTATTGTAATGTTGGACTTATTTTCATCAGATATCCTCTTAGCTTTTGCATTATTGATACTTATAGTAGTTCATCAATCATTTTTCCTCATTGTAGGAGATATTTCAAGAGCGCATGTTTCAGGCTGTGCAAGAGCGGCAAACTGCTATAAAGGCTAGTCTAACTGATCCAATGCTTGTCTTTGAGGAAACATAAAGGTAGGATATATGGCATGTGTGAGGTAAGGAACTCTTCCATGGTGTGACTCCGAGTTGATGGGCCAACCACGACCACTAACACTGATGTGTTCAAGACCGCTATCAAAGGGAGAAAATAGAGTGGCAATAGACTTTTGAATCCTTGCGTGAGGATCTCAACACCAGTAACTCACAAATGGATTAGTTTAGTCATCAACTCAGTAGCTTGAATGAGTTTATGAGGGCCATGGGTCCTAGTAGTTCTAGATCATGTGTCCTTCCACCTCCTCCTTTTTCTTTTTCAAGCTCCCAAAAAAGTGCAGCCCCGAGTAGAAAACTCCCACCTATCTTGCAGCCACTAGGACAGTCATAGGATGCTCATATGGAGGACAATTCTGACGATCTCAATGACTCTAATGAGGACTATTTAGACAAGTACGAGTAGGGTTATTTACTTTGTTTTGAATATTTTGTATTATTAGTGGATTGCAATTTAGACGAATATAAGTTTGAGTTTAGTTATTTATCTTGTCTTGAATGTTTAAGTTATAGTATTATTTATTATAATTTTGATAAGTTTGTAAACTCATTACCTAATATTTATTATAAATTTTATTTTTGTATTTAAAAGCTTATTTGTCTTGTTATCTAATATTTAATTGTGAATTATTTTTCAAATGAAAAATATAAAAAATCATGGCTATTCAAATGATGGCATAATTGTCGCTTTTTAAATTCAAAATAGACACAAAAAATAAAAAATAGACCTAGAACTTGTCAATATTTTAATCTTATTATCGATGACAAGTTTATCGCTTTTACTAGATTGGAAAAATCTTAAACTCATATTATCGATGAAAAGGTTGTCAATTTCATTTAAAATTTACTAACAATTTGACAAGCCATATATTTTTAGATTTTTAAAAAATCGACACATTTAAAAGCGACATGTCACACCGTCAATTTTTCTGTCGATTTTTAATATTATCGACAGCCAAATCGTCGATTTTTCCGTCGATTTTAACGGTATTTCTTGTAGTTCCCTCCAGCCTCTTATTAGTAGTGTGCACTCTCATGTCTCTATTGTTTTGCCCCTATTCTACGTGGTTGTTTTCTCTAACTAACTCACCATCATGAGGTGTCAGTTCCTCCAATTGGTGACTTACCGCATTACTATTTTCATCATGAGTCTTTCTTCTAATTCTCTTCCTTACATTACCATTCCCTTTAAGCACAACCTTGTCCTCAAGGTTAAAATCTAGGTAGTCCTGCACAAATTTCTCAACAAATTCCCTTGTTAATCCAGCACTTTGACCTTGTCCCCACTGTACTCAAAACTATCACTCTTCATTCCTATCTTTTATGACTGTTCTTGCTTCTAAAATTGCTGTAAGTTGTAGCAATGGGCCTAACACTGATGTCTAAAGTGGCAGGGAAAGGTATTGGCCTTGTTGATATTCTCTAACTTTAAAGCCAAAAATATGGAATACATCATGGATCTGTGCTTCTGGTGGCAGTTGTAACTTTTATTCCACTTGGTTCAACTTTTTCACATTTTGGAAGGTTCTGAAATATTGCATCCCCAACTTTTGACTTCGTCATAAAGTCACATAATGTTGGCAGTATGGTTGCAATTTGACAAGTACCCAATCCCCTTCATCGAATTTCAGATGCCTAAGACTTCTATCAGGACATATTTTCATTCATTGTTGAGACCGAGAGAGATTACTCTTAAGCTGATCAAGCAATTTGTCTCTGGCAATGAGCATGTCCTGCAATGAATGGTCATCTTGGAGGGAAACTTCATATCTCACAATGGACGGTAGATCATGGCCGTATAGAGCCTTGTAAGGCAACGTGTTAGTACCACTATGGACAGATATATTATACCAATACTAAGCCCAAGGTAACATATCCAACCACTTTATCAGGTTCTCAAAGCAAAAACATTAGAGGTACATCTCTAATGTCTTGTTCAACACCTCACTTTTGCTTTCTGTTTCGGGATTATAAATTGAGCTCATGGCCAAACTCGTCCCCTGATGTTGAATCAACTGTTGCCAAAACTTGCTGACAAAGAATCGATCTTAGTCCAAAATAATCGAATGAGGAAATCCATGCAATTTCACAACATTCTTGATGAATGCTTCAACCACCATCTTGCTATCAAAGTCAAGTTTCAAATCAATAAAATGGGCAAACTTAGTGAGCCTATCAATCACCACGATGATGACTGAGAATCCCTGTGAAGAAGGCAAGCTGGTAATAAAATCCATGCAGATTTGCTCTCAAATCTGTGATGGAACTGGTAAAAGGTGGAGCAACCGCACATGACATTTGGTTTTAGCCTTAGCTTTTTGACAAATTGCACAAGAGAGAACATAAGTTCGAATGTCATGTTGTATATGTGGCCAATAATAATTGGAACAATTCCATTCAATAGTTTTAGCAATCCCGAAGTGTCCCCCAATTCGGCTATCATGGAATTCCTTAAGGATGAGCTTAATCAATTCACTGTGGAGAGGAATGACCACCCGATTTCTCCAAAGAAAAATTGCATTCCTTGCTGAGTAATTATGATTGCCCTAAACATTTTTCATGCAATTCTGAAGAATGGGAGCAAGGTGACTATTGGTGCACGAAATTGTGATATCTTATAATGGCATTCAACTTGGTGTGCGCATTTACTAACTCAGCACTTTCTTCACAACCTCGCACAACTAACCAGCAAGTGCACTGGGTCGTCCAAGTAATAAACCTTACGTGAGTAAGGGTCAATCCCACGAAGATTGTTAGTATGAAGCAAGCTATGGTCATCTTGTAAATCTCAGTCAGGCAGATAATAAATGGTTATGGAGTTTTCAAATAATAATAATAAATAAACAGAAAATAAAGATAGAAATACTTATGTAGATCATCGATGGGAATTTCAGATAGGCGTATAAAGATGTTGTGCTCCTTCTGAATCTCTGCTTTCCTACTGCCTTCATCCAATCCTTCTTACTCCTTTCCATGGCAAGCTGTATGTAGGGCATCACCGTTGTCAATGGCTACATCCCATCTTCTCAATGAAAAAGGTCCAAATGCTCTGTCACGGCACGACTAATCATCTGTCGGTTCTCGATCATGTTGGAATAGAATCCCTTGATTCTTTTGCGTTTGTCATCACGCCCGACAATCGCGAGTTTGAAGCTCGTCACAGTCATTCAATCCCGGAATCCTACTCGGAATACCACAGACAAGGTTTAGACTTTCCGGATTCTCATGAATGCCGCCATCAATTCTAGCTTATACCACGATGACTCTGATCTCATGGAATGGAAGGCTCGGTTGTCAGGCGAGGGCAACCATGTGTCGTGCATTAGGAATCCAAGAGATACACACTCTAGCTTTCACTTGTAGAACGGAAGTGGTTGTCAGGCACGCGTGCCTAGGGACGGATGATAATGAGTGTCACGGATTATCACATCCATCAGATTGAAGTACGAGTAGTGTCTTAGAACAGAAATAAGATTGAATTTGAATAAAAGATAGCAGTAATTGCATTAAAACTCGAGGTACAACAGAGCTCCACATCCTTAATCTATGGTGTATAGAAACTCCACCGTTGAAAATACATAAGTGATGAAGGTTCAGGCATGGCCAAATGGCCAGCCTCCAAAACGTGATCATAGGATCAAAAATACAATCCAGGATCCAGGATGTCTAATACAGTAATAAAATGTCCTATTTATACTAGACTAGCTACTAGGATTTACAGATGTAAGTAATTGATGCAGAAATCCACTTCCGAGGCCCACTTGGTGTGTGCTTGGGCTGAGCTCGAGCTTTACACGTGTAGAGGCTTCTTTTGGAGTTGAACGCCAAGTTGTAACGTGTTTTTGGCTTTCAACTCTGGTTTGTGACGTGTTTCTGGCGTTTGACTCAAGAATATAGCATGCAACTGGCGTTGAGCGCCAGTTTACGTCATCTAATCACGAATAAAGTATAAACTATTATATATTGCTGGAAAGCTCTGGATGTCTACTTTCCAACGCCGTTGAGAGTGCACCATTTGGAGTTCTGTAGCTCCAGAAAATCCATTTTGAGTGCAGGGAGGTCAGAATCCAACAGCATCAGCAGTCCTTTGTCAGCCTTTTATCAGAGTTTTGCTCAGGTCCCTCAATTTCAGCCAGAAAATACCTGAAATCACAGAAAAACACACAAACTCATAGTAAAGTCCAGAAATGTGAATTTAGCATAAAAAATAATGAAAACATCCCTAAAAGTAACTATATCCTATTAAAAACTACCTAAAAACAATGCCAAAAAGCATATAAATTATCCGCTCATCACAACACCAAACTTAATTTGTTGCTTGTCCCCAAGAAACTGAAAATCAATTAGGATAAAAAGAAGAGAATATACTATAAATCCCAAAATATCAATGAATATTAATTCTAATTAGATGAGCGGGACTTGTAGCTTTTTGCTTCTGAACAGTTTTAGCATCTCACTTTCTCCTTTGAAGTTTAGAATGATTGGCATCTATAGGGACTTAGAATTTCAGATAGTGTTATTGATTCTCCTAGTTAAGTTTCTTGATTCTTGAACACAGCTACTTTTATGAGTCTTGGCCGTGGCCCTAAGCACTTTGTTTTCCAATATTACCACCGGATACATAAATGCCATAGACACATAGCTGGGTGAACCTTTTCAGATTGTGACTCAGCTTTGCTAAAGTCCCTAGTTAGAGGTGTCCAGAGTTCTTAAGCACACTCTTTTTGCTTTGGATCACGACTTTAACTACTCAGTCTCAAGCTTTTCACTTGGACCTGCATGCCACAAGCACATGGTTAGGGACAGCTTGATTTAGCCGCTTAGGCCTGGATTTTATTTCCTTGGGCCCTGCTATCTATTGATGCTCAAAGCCTTGGATCCTTTTTACCCTTGCCTTTTGGTTTTAAGGGCTATTGGCTTTTTCTGCTTGCTTTTTCTTTTTCTTTCTAATTTTTTTGCCATTTTTTTCTTTTTTTTTCGCAAGCTTTTGCTTTTTCACTACTTTTTCTTGCTTCAAGAATCAATTTTCATGATTTTTCAGATTGTCAATAACATTCTCTTTGTTCATCATTTTTTCAAGAGCCAACAATTTTAACATTCATAAACAACAAGATAAAAAATATGCACTGTTCAAGCATTCATTTAGAAAACAAAAAGTATTGTCACCACATCAATATAATTAAACTAAATTCAAGGATAATTTCGAAATTCATGTACTTCTTGTTCTTTTGAATTAGAAACATTTTTCATTTAAGAGAGGTGAAGGATTTATGGAATTATTTATAGCCTTAAGACATAGTTACTAAACACTAATGATCATGAAGTAGAGACACAAAACATAAACACACATATAGCATAAAAATCGAAAAACAGAAAAAAATAAGAACAAGGAATGAGTCCACCTTTGTGATGGTGGCGCTTTCTTCTTGAAGAACCAATGATGTCCTTCAGCTCTTCTATGTCTCTTCCTTGCCTTTGTTGCTCCTCCCTCATTACTCTTTGATCTTCTCTAATTTCATGGAGAATGATGGAGTGCTCTTAATGTTCCACCCTTAAATGATCCATATTGTAACTTAAATCTTCTAGAGAAGTGTTGAGTTGTTCCCAATAGTTGTTGGGAGGAAAGTGCATCCCTTGAGGCATTTCTAGGATTTCTTGGTGATGAGCTTCCTCATGCGTCTCTTGGGATCCATGAGTGGGCTTTCTTGTTTGTTCCATCCTCTTCTTAGTGATAGGCTTATCCTCCTCAATGGGGATGTCTCCTTCTATGATAACTCCAGCGGAGTAACATAGATGGCAAATAAGATGAGGAAAAGCTAGCCTTGTCATGGTGGAGGACTTTTCGGCTATTTTGTAGAATTCAAGGGAGATGACTTAATGAACCTCTACTTCCTTTCCATTCATGATGCTATGAATCATGATGGCCTAATCCACAGTAACTTCAGATCGGTTGCTAGTGGGGATGATGGAGCGTTGGATGAACTCCAACCATTCTCTAGCCACAGGCTTGAGGTTCAGTCTTCTTAATTGAACCGGCTTGCCTTTGGAGTCTCTTTTTCATTGAGCTCCTTCAACACATATGTCCATAAGGACTTGGTCCAGCCTTTGATCAAAGTTGACCCTTCTTGTGTAGGGGCGTGCATCTCCTTGCATCATGAGCAAGTTGAATGCCAACCTCACATTTTCTGGACTAAAATCTAAGTATTTCCCCCGAACCATTGTAAGATAGTTCTTTGGATTCGGGTTCATACTTTGATCATGGTTCCTAGCGATCCATGCATTGACATAGAACTCTTGAACCATTAAGATTCTGACTTGTTGAAAGGGGTTGGTCAGAACTTCCCAACTTCTTCTTTGGATCTCATGTCGGATCTCCAGATACTCATTTTTCTTGAGCTTGAAAGGGACCTCAGGGATCACCTTCTTCTTGGCCACAACATCATAGAAGTGGTCTTGATGGGCTTTAGAGATGGATCTCTCCATCTCCCATGACTCGGAGGTGGAAGCTTTTGTCTTCCCTTTCCCTTTTCTAGAGGTTTCTCCGGTCTTAGGTGCCATAGGTGGTTATGGAAAAACAAAAAGCTATGCTTTTACCACACCAAACTTAGAATATTGCTCGCCCTCGAGCAAAAGAAGAAAAAAAAAGAAGAAGAGGAAGAGAAAATATGGAGGAGAATGGGGGAAGGTGTATTCGGCCAAGGTGTAGAAGAGGGGGTTGTGTTGTGTGAAAATGAAGAAGGATGGAGGGGTTTATATAGTGAGGGGAGAGGGGGTAGGTTCGGCTATTTAGGATGGGTTTGGGTGGGAAAGAAATTTTGAATTTTGAAGGTATGTGGGATTTATGGGAAAGAGTGGATGGATGTGAGTGGTGAACGGGGGTAATTGGAAAGAGAGATTGAGGTGATTGGTGAAGGGTTTTTTTGGGGGAAGAGTGTTTATGGGGAAGAAATGATGAATGCAAAGAAGAGGAGAGAAGGTGAGTTGAGGTAGGTGGGGATCCTGTGGGGTCCACAAATCCTGGGATGATCCTGTGGGGGCCACAGATCTTGAGGTGTCAAGGATTTACATCCCTGCACCAATTAGGCATGTAAAACGCCTTTTTTATACAATTCTGGTGTTTAAACGCCAAAGTGATGCTTATTTTGGGCGTTCAATGCCCAATTGCAGCATGTTTCTGGCGTTGAACGCCAGTTCCATGATTGTTTCTGGCGTTCAGCGCCAGCTCTCCTCAGGGTATATTCCTGGAATTTAAACGCCAGGATGCTGCTTGTTTCTGGCATTCAACGCCAGATCCATGCTCTGTTCTGGTGTTGAACGCCAGCCAGATGCTCTCTACTGGCGTTTGAACGCCAGTAAGTCCTTCCTCCAGGGTGAGATTTTTCTTCTGCTGTTTTTGATTCTGTTTTTAATTTTAGTATTTTTTTCGTGACTCCACATGATCATGAACCTAATAAAACCTTAAAGAACAATAAAAGAGAAATAAAATTAGATAAATAAAAATTGGGTTGCCTCCAAATAAGCGCTTCTTTAATGTCAATAGCTTGACAGTGGGCTCTCATGGAGCCACACAGGTGATCAGGTCAATGTTGTAGACTCCCAACACCAAACTTAGAGTTTGGATGTGGGGATTCAACACCAAACTTAGAGTTTGGCTGTGGCCTCCCAACACCAAACTTAAAGTTTGATTGTGGGGGCTTTGTTTGACTCTGTACTGAGAGAAGCTTTTCATGCTTCCTCTCCATTGTTACAGATGAATACCCTTGGGTCTTAAATATAAGGTAGTCCCCATTCAATTGAAGGACTAATTCACCTCTGTTAGCATCTATCACAGCTCCTGCTGTGGTTAGGAAAGGTCTTCCAAGGATGATGCATTCATCCTCCTCCTTCCTAGTGTCTAAGATTATGAAATCAGCAAGGATGTAAAGGCCTTCAACCTTTACCAACACGTCCTCTACCAATCCATAAGCTTGTCTTACTGACATGTCTGCCATTTGCAATAAGAATATGACAGGCTATACCTCAATGATCCCCAGCTTCTCCCTTACAGAGTGTGGCATACGATTTATGCCTGACCCTAGGTCACACAGAGCCTTTTCAAAGGTCATGGTGCCTATGGTACAGGGTATTAAGAATTTACCAGGATCTTGTTTCTTTTGAGGTAAAGTTTGCTGAACCCATGTATCTAGTTCACCAATGAGCAAGGGAGGTTCATCTTCCCAAGTCTCATTACTAAACAACTTGGCATTCAGCTTCATGATAGCTCCTAGATATTGAGCAACTTGCTCTCCAGTTACTTCTACATCCTCTTCAGAGGAAGAATAGTTTTCAGAGCTCATGAATGGCAGAAGGAGGTTTAATGGGATCTCTATGGTCTCTATATGACCTTCAGATTCCTTTAAATTCTCAATAAAGAACTTTTTCTTGCTTGAGAGATGTCCCCTGAGGTCTTCCTCATTGGGGTTCACGTCCTCTCCTTCCTCTCTAGGTTCGGCCATGTTGATTATGTCAATGGCCTTGCACTCTCTTTTTGGATTCTCTTCAGTATTGCATGGGAGAGTACTAGGAAGAGTTTCAGTGATTTTCTTACTCAGCTGGCCCACTTGTGCCTCCAAATTTCTAATGGAGGACCTTGTTTTACTCATGAAACTTAAAGTGGCCTTAGATAGATCAGAGACTATATTTGCTAAGATATATATGCTCTGCTTAGAATTCTCTGTCTGTTGCTGAGAAGATAATGGAAAAGGCTTACCATTACTAAACCTGTTTCTTCCACCATTATTAAAGCCTTGTTGAGGCTTTTGTTGATCCTTCCATGAGAAATTCAGATGATTTCTCCATGAAGAATTATAGGTGTTTCCATAAGGTTCACCCATGTAATTTACCTCTGCCATTGCAGGGTTTTCAGGATCATAAGCTTCTTCTTCAGAAGATGCCTCTTTAGTACTGTTGGATGCATTTTGCTATCTATTCAGACTTTGAGAAATCATGTTGACTTGCTGAGTCAACATTTTATTCTGAGCCAATATAGAATTCAGAGCATCAATTTCAAGAACTTCCTTCCTCTGAGGCATCCCATTATTCACGAAATTCCTCTCAGAAGTGTACATGAATTGGTTATTTGTAACCATTTCAATAAGTTCCTGAGCTTCTGCAGGTGTCTTCTTTAGGTGAATGGATCCACCTGCAAAGTGGTCCAGTGACATCTTAGAGAACTCAGACAGACCATAATAGAATATATCTATCATGGTCCATTCTGAAAACATGTCAGAAGGACACTTTTTGTTCATCTGCTTGTATCTTTCCCAAGCTTCATAGAGGGATTCACCATCTTTTTGCTTGAAGGTCTGAACATCCACTCTAAGCTTGCTCAGCTTTTGAGGAGGAAAGAATTTAACCAAGAAGGCCGTGACCAGCTTATCCCAAGAGTCCAGGCTATCTTTAGGTTGTGAGTCCAACCATGTTCTAGCTCTATCTCTTACAGCAAAAAAGAAAAGCATGAGCCTGTAGACTTCAGGATCTACTCCATTAATCTTAACAGTCTCACAGATCTGCAAGAACTCAGTTAAAAACTGGTAGGGATCTTCTGATGGAAGTCCATGAAACTTGCAGTTTTGTTGCATTAGAGCAACTAGTTGAGGTTTCAGCTCAAAATTGTTTGCTCCAATGGCAGGAATTGAGATGCTTCTTCCATCAAACATGGAAGTAGGTGTAGTATAATCACCAAGCATCCTCCTTGCATTGTTGTTGTTGGGTTCGGCTGCCATATCCTTTTCTTGTTTGAAAATTTCAGTAAGGTCGTCTCTGGATTGTTGTAATTTAGCTTCTCTTAGTTTCCTCTTCAAAGTCCTTTCAGGTTCAGGATCAGCTTCAACAAGAATGCCTTTTTCCTTATTCCTGCTCATATGAGAAAGAAGAGAACAGAAAAAGAAGAGGAATCTTCTATGTCACAGTATAGAAATTCCTTTATGTTAGAAGAAGAAGAAAGGGAATAAGAGTGAAGAAGAATGAATAATCCAAACACAAGGGTGAGGATAGGGGCAGTGATTTGAGATGAAGAGAAGTGTTAGTAAATGAATAAATAAATAGAATAAGATGAGAGATAGAAGTTTTCAAAAATAATTTTAAAAAGGAGTTAATGGTTTTCGAAAATTAATATAAAAAATAAAATTAAAATTAAAATTTAAAACAATTAATTAATTAAAAAGAATTTTTGAAAAAGAGGGAGGTATTTTCGAAAATTAGAGAGAGAAAAGTTGTTAGGTGGTTTTGAAAAAGATAAGAAATAAACAAAAAGTCAAATAGTTAGTTAAAAAAATTTGAAAATCAATTTTTGAAAAGATAAGAAGATAAGAAGATATTTTGAAATCAAATTTTTGAAAAAGATCAAATTTTGAAAAAGGTATGATAAAAAGATATGATTAAAAAGATATGATTGGAAAAGATTTAATTGAACCTTTCTTAACAAGAAAGTAACAAACTTCAAATTTTTGAACCAATCACATTACTTGTTAGTTAAGTTTCGAAAATTTTGAAATAAAATTAAGAAAAGATTTTGAAAATAATTTTTGAAATTTTCGAAAATCATAAAAGAAAAATGAAAAAGATTTGTTTTTGAAAAAGTTTTGAAAAAGATAAGATTTTTAAATTTGAAAATTTGACTTGACTTATAAGAAACAAGTAATTTTAAAAATGTTTTGACTAAGTCAACTCAAATTTTCGAAATTTTGAGAGAAACAAGGGAAAAGATATATTTTTTATTTTTTTTGAATTTTTAATGATGAGAGAGAAAAATACAATTATGACCCAAAACATGAAATTTTGGATCAAAACATATGATGCATGCAAGAACACTATGAATGTCAAGATGAACACCAAGAACATTTTGAAGATCATGATGAACATCAAGAACATATTTTTGAAAAAAATTTTATGCAAAGAAAACATGCAAGACACCAAACTTAGAAATCTTTAATGTTTAGACACTATTAATGCAAAAATGCACATGAAAAACAACAAAAGATACAAAACAAGAAGACATCAAGATCAAACAAGAAGACTTACCAAGAACAACTTAAAGATCATGAAGAACACCATGCATGGATTTTCGAAAAATGCATAAATTTTTAGAAAAATGCAATTGACACCAAACTTAAAGGTTGACTAAAGACTCAAACAAGAAATACAAAATATTTTTTATTTTTATGATTTTATTATTTTTTTGTATTTTATTTTATATTTTTCGAAAAACATATAGGAAAAAGAAAGTAATAAATCCAAAGTCCTCAATCAAAATCCTATGAATTAGACATGGCTTAATAGCCAGCCAAGCTAAAACATGTTATATGAAACTCTAGAATTCATTCTTGAAAACTTTGAAAATTTTCGAAAATAGGTGATAAATTTTTGAAAGATTTTTGAAATTTTTTTTTTCGAAAATAAAACAAAAAGAAAATTACATAATCTGAGCAACGAGATGAACCGTTAGTTGTCCAAACTCGAACAATCCCCGACAACGGGCCAAAAACTTGGTGCACGAAATTATGATCTCTTATAATGGCATTCAACTTGGTGTGCGCATTTACTAACTCAACACTTTCTTCACAACCTCGCACAACTAACCAGAAAGTGCACTGGGTCGTCCAAGTAATAAACCTTACGTGAGTAAGGGTCGATCCTACGGAGATTGTTCGTATGAAGCAAGCTATGGTCATCTTGTAAATCTCAGTCAGGCGGATAATAAATGGTTATGGAGTTTTCGAATAATAATAATAAATAAACAGAAAATAAGGATAAAAATACTTATGTAGATCATAGATGGGAATTTCAGATAGGCGTATGAAGACGCTGTGCTCTTTCTGAATCTCTGCTTTACTACTGCCTTCATCCAATCCTTCTTACTCCTTTCCATGGCAAGCTGTATGTAGGGCATCACCGTTGTCAATGGCTACATCCCATCCTCTCAGTGAAAAATGTCCAAATGCTCTGTCACGGCACGGCTAATCATCTGTCGGTTCTCGGTCATGTCGGAATAGAATTCCTTGATTCTTTTGTATTTGTCATCACGCCCAACAATCGCGAGTTTGAAGCTCATCATAGTCATTCAATCCCGGAATCCGATTCGGAATACCATAGATAAGGTTTAGACTTTCCGGATTCTCATGAATGCCGCCATCAATTCTAGCTTATACCACGAAGACTCTGATCTCACAGAATGGAAGGCTCGGTTGTCAGGCGAGGGCAACCATGCGTCGTGCATCAGGAATCCAAGAGATTCACACTCTAGCTTTCGCTTGTAGAATGGAAGTGGTTGTCAGGCACGCGTTCCTAGGGACGGATGATGATGAGTGTCACGGATCATCACATCCATCAGATTGAAGTACGAGTAGTGTCTTAGAACAAAAATAAGATTGAATTTGAATAAAAGATAGTAGTAATTGCATTAAAACTCGAGGTACAGCAGAGCTCCACATCCTTAATCTATGGTGTGTAGAAACTCCACCGTTGAAAATACATAAGTGATGAAGGTTCAGGCATGGCCAAATAGCCAGCCTCCAAAACGTGATCACAAGATCAAAAATAGAATCCAGGATCCAGGATGTCTAATACAATAATAAAATGTCCTATTTATACTAGACTAGCTACTAGGATTTGCAGAAGTAAGTAATTGATGCAGAAATTCACTTCCGGGGCCCACTTGG
Organism: Arachis hypogaea; assembly: GCF_003086295.3. Taxonomy (NCBI): domain Eukaryota; kingdom Viridiplantae; phylum Streptophyta; class Magnoliopsida; order Fabales; family Fabaceae; genus Arachis; species Arachis hypogaea. The sequence goes on from NC_092038.1 coordinate 55,811,296, forward strand.
TGTGTGCTTGGGCTGAGCTCGAGCTTTACACGTGAAGAGGCTTCTTTTGGAGTTGAACGCCAAGTTGTAACGTGTTTTTGGCGTTCAACTCGGGTTCGTGATGTGTTTCTGGCGTTTGACTCCATAATGCAGCATGGAACTGACGTTGAGCGCCAGTTTACGTCATCTAATCACGGATAAAGTATGGACTATTATATATTACTAGAAAGCTCTGGATGTATGCTTTCCAACTCCGTTAAGAATGCACTATTTGGAGTTCTGTAGCTCCAGAAAATCCATTTCAACTGCAGGGAGGTCAGAATCCAACAGCACCAGCAGTCCTTTGTCAGCCTTTTATCAGAGTTTTGCTCAGGTCCCTCAATTTCATCCAGAAAATACCTGAAATCACAGAAAAACACACAAACTCATAGTAAAGTCCAGAAATGTGAATTTAGCATAAAAACTAATGAAAACATCCCTAAAAGTAACTATATCCTATTAAAAACTACCTAAAAATAATGCCAAAAAGCGTATAAATTATCCGTTCATCAACTATCATCCATAATGTCCTGCTTGAAAATGTTTTGCCACTCAAGTTTTGGAGTGGAGAATGCTACAAAGAAACATTTAGAGGGTGCATTAGCTATCACATTTTCCTCCCTGCGAATGTAATATATCTCAAAGTCTTAACCAAGAAGCTAATGAAACCATTTCTGTTGCTCAAGAGTGTGCATGGGTTGATCTAATAAAGCCCTACCGCTTCTGTGATTGTATAGAATTCACGTATGTACGCTAATTGTGTTTGCATGGAAGGAGGCATCTTCTTAGAAAAATACACTATTAGGTGCTTCTTTTGCTTGAGAACAGCACCAGTTCCAATGCTTAAGCCATCAATTTCCAACTCAAATGGCATGTAGAAATTGGGGAGAGCTTGCATTGGTTGGGAGGTGATTGCCAATTTTAGTTGTTGGAATGCAGTTGCTGCTGTGTCGCCCCATAAAAAGGCATCCTTTTTTAACAAATCCGTAAATGGGGCAGCAAGTGTTGCGTAGCCTTTGATGAAGTACCGGTAATATCCTACGAGACCCTAAAATCGAAAAAGCTGCTTAATATTCATGAGCTATAGCCATTTTAAAATGGCATGTACCTTTGTTGTGGATTTTACAAACCACAAACTATGGCAAGTGCACCGAGTCATACAAAGTAATACCACGGGAATGGATTATCGTTTTCATAAGGATTAATGGATTAAACAAGTAATATTCAATAGATTATTCTAGTTAGACAATCAAAATCAAGAGTTTTAATAGCAATTACATAAAAAAATGAATTGAATAAAAGAAAATCATAAGTAATTGAGAAAGAAATATGATTCAAAAGAGTTAAGGTTTTAGAGATGTTAAAACTTCTGAAAAAACATTTTTCAGTTTTCACCTTGATCAAGCAATGATGTATCTATGGCAAATCATAAGTAATCAAACTCTAATTCTTTGGTAATTCAATTTTTCTAATTCTAATCAATTATCAATTCCATGATTGATTAATTATGACAAGAGGTTAAGAACGTTCACTAATTTAAAAACCACACAATTCTTAAGAACCAAACTTGGTTGATTCAATGTCACTTTTCAAGTCCAAGTTCAAAACCTAAGAATCATGAGAAGAAGTTTCAAGCTTAATTCAATTAATTAACTTTTCTAAGATATTAAGAGAATTCAAGTCAGATGAGAATTATTTTCCAACACATTCAAATCCTTTGGATGAAGAACGAAAATTTTTTCTTAAGAAAACATCAATGCATAAATTAAAGGTAGAAAAGATAGAATATTAGTCCATAGGAATCAACAAAGCTCCTAACCTTAACCAAGAAGATTAGTGGTTCATGCTTAAAGAGAAAACCTAAAAATTGTCAATTGTAAAAAATTTCCGAAGAAGAGAAAAAGAAGCTCCCACGTATGTGACTTCTCTCCTTATATACTAAAACCTAAAACAAAATCTAACCATTAAATGCTAAATTAATTAAAAACAAAAACTAATCAAATCTTCTGCAATTAATCTTCAATTCTTCTAGTCATTCAGGTCCATGACTTGATGATTTAATCATTGACTTGGTGGTTCATTATGGGCTTGAGGAGAGCTTTCTTTCAACATGTGAACTTAGGCCTTTGGAGGCGTATGGCACGCTTAATGGTACATTAAATTGGCCTTTTGGAGTTCTGGCCCAGAGTGCCATGCCTTGCACCTGGCATGTGGCATGCCCATTCTTCAATATTGGGAGGTGTGGTTTGGGCGTGTGGCATGTCCTACGTATGGCATGTTGCACACCAACTATGTGCATGGGGATGAGCTCCAAGGCATGCCTAATCTGCATGCCCTTGTATATTGGCGTGTTACACGCCGCTTCTTGAAAATGTGGTCATGCGTACGCATGAGGGATGCACACTTATGATTTGGGCAAATTTCGCATTTGTGCGTATGCATAGGGATGTATACGCACAACCCAACATACTTTTAGGCTTTGTGCGTACCCATGGAAAATGCGTACGCATAATTCAGCAAACTTTTAAGCCTTGTGCGTACACATGGGAGATGCGTACGCACGATTGCGCCTTCGAAGGTGTGCCCAAATGACACACCCCTTCATCTCGGCATGTTACATGCCACAATTCTTCCCTTTCTGGAGCACACTTTTTTGGCGTGTAACACGTCCTGGCTTTGGCATATTGCATACCTGCTTTGTACACAAAATTACCTCCTAGACTTTTAGCCCAGCATGCCACGGGCTCATGCTGGCATGTGGCACGCCAAGTCTCTATTTTTGGCTGCCTGGGTGTGTGGCACGCCCTCCCTTTTGGCTTGTTGCATGCCCTCTCCTCTGCTTCCTTGAATAGGCGTGTTGCATGCCTCCTTTCTGGCGTGTTGCACGCCAGTTTTTTGCCTCTTGGAGGATGCTTTCTTTTGCGTGTACTTTGCTTCTCTTTAAGTATCATTCTCCTATAATTAACAAGAAATCAAAACACTCAGAGTACTCATAGAATAACCTTAAAAATCACATGCTAACCAAGCAAAAAGTCATCAAATATCTATAAGAAACACCCAAGAAAAGTACTTAAGATGCTCATGCATTAACCTTGTACTGATCCTTGTGAACTCTATCACTTGAAACAGTGTGCCCCAAGTAATCAATTTGAGGAGTTCCAAACAAGCATTTGGAAAGTTTGGCATAAAGGAATTCTTGCTGGAGGGTTTGCGAGACTGTCTCAAGGTGTTGCAAAGGTTGAGACCAAGAGAAGTTATAAACCTATGTGTCATCAAAGAATACCAAGACAACTTTCCTGAGAAATGGCTGAAACACATCATGCATTAGATTTTGAAACATTGCCGGGGCATTAGCCAACCTGAACGGCATCGCCAGCCACTCATACAGGCTGTGGTATGTTTGAAATATAGTTATTAGAACTGAATCGGTGATTGAACCAGTTAGGCTACTGGTTCACTAGTTCATTAGTTCAACCGATGTGTCACTGGTTGAACTAATAACTCGGTCCCACGTAAATAAAAAATATAAAATAATAAAAATCTTAGTATTAAAATTTCAATTAGTTAGCTACAATAATATCTTAATTTAACAATAATCAAGTCTCAATTAGTTAGTACTACTACAATAGTATCTTAAGTTAACATAAAAAAGTAACAATTCATGAATTACATCCAAGAAATAATTCAGCAATTCAGTAATTCATAAACTAATTCAGAACTGATTCAAAACTAATCCAAAACCAATTCAACTAATTCAGCAATTCAAAACCAATTCAACCACTACCATATTTATTTCTAATCATCTCATAAACCAATTAACAATAAAATTCACAGTAAATAACATAAAAAATTTCAGCAATTCAGCAATTCATAAACTAATTCTATAATTCAAAACTAATTCAAAACTAAACTAAAACCAATTTAACTAATTCAGTGATTCAAAACCAACTCAATATTTCAATTAAACTTTGCCGTATTTCTAATTAGCGCAGAAACTAATCAACAATAAAATTCACAGCAATAACATAAAAATTTTCACAGGAAAAAAGTAAAAAAAAGGTTTAATTACTCTGTAGGTCCCTATAGTTTTACCGAATTTTCAATTAGGTCCCTATACTTTTTTTCTTTTTAATTGAGTCCTTATACGTTAATTTTTTTTAATTTAGTCCCTACCATCACAAATCTTTTTAAAATAACAGAATATTCTGTTAAAAACCCAAATATTCTTATAATTGGATTAAAATAATTAATTAAAATCTCCTCCAATTTTTTAAAATACCAATAGTACCCTTTGCATTTTGTCCCCAGATTAAAAAATCCTAACTAGCCCTAAGTTAGTTTCTTAAGATCCGAATTGAGTTTCTCCTCCGTCGCACTCTGTTACCATCTTCCGTGGTGTCATCCATGTTCGTTGCTAGGTGGTCGTCGTCCGTCTGCATCATCCACGGGTCCACGATCCACGGGTGCTCTGCTCTACTCGTCTGCCTTGCCCATTGCATCGCCTCATCTCATCTTGTCTCACCGTGCCTCGCCTTGAATCACCGCTGTTCAACTCCGTCTTACTTCCTGGATTGGCTCTACAACAACGTGTGGCTGCTAAGACAGAAGAAAAAAGATTGAGTTGCTATTTCTTCAATGGAGTGAGCATCATAAAAAACTAAGCGATTTTATAAAGTTATTTTTATTTTTAGATATTTTATGACAAATCTTGAAGTAACACTAACTATTGAAGACGAGAAGCTTCTCATGACAAATCTTTTTGGTTACTTCATGCCTTAATATCTGATTTCATATCATGTTATGTGATGCTTTGCGCTTCCAATTTGAGCTAGGATTAGTAGATTACTCATTGATCCCTTTATTGGGTCTGCTATGCAAGCTCCAATTAGTTTTTCTTAACCATGTTTGCTGGTTTTATGGAGTAGGAAAGAGGAAAAACCTTTGTAGCAACGAGCAATGTGTGTTACTACTTGTATTATTCTACTCTTTATTTAATGTATTCTTCTTTCATAAAAAGTAAATAAATAAATAAGACAAATAAGAAAGAACTCTTAATACTGGAAGCAGCATATTTTAGTTTAAGTCCATAATAGTTATTTTAAACTCATTGCTGCACTGACTGGTATCCCTGCATCAATTCTCTGGTATGAGTTTAAAGTGGATCCATTGCATATATTTTATAGTTTCTTCAAAACAGTGGTGCTGATATTTTGAATCAAGGACAGGATACCAAATTTGTAAAATTCTTGATTCTTGCATTGAGTTTAGTTCTGGAGCTTAATAAAGCAAAGGAAAGAGCTGTTGAATACGGTAATAAAGCCAGAATTGATGTAGCAAATGCCTTTTCTGGAATAGTTGATGGTCTTAGTCTAATAGTTGATGGTCTTAGTTTATGTAAAAAATCGGTGACTGTTTTGTACCTACTGTGCTGAGAATTTTTTGTGAGAATTCACATTTCAAAGATATGTTCACGAAAAGTGAATTAAGGGGAAGAAGAGAAATGATTTATCCTCCTAATGGTTCCTTTTAAGCATCTTAACTAAATGATAGAAGAACCTATTGGCTTTTAAAGTTTTTAGAACATTGAAATTATATACTTCTTATTTCATTTAGCATTTAGAAGGATGTTTAGGAATACTTTTAGAATGCTATATCAATATCGTTACTCCGGGAAGAAAGGAATTAAGAGTTGGTAACCCAGGAATGGAAAATGTAGATACATGGATATTTTCTTTTTCCTCACCCACCTTTGTTTTTTACGATTTACTTTGCAATATCTTTCCCATTTCATGGTCCTCCTATTATTCCAAATTAAACATCATGCGACAAAAACTAACTTGTATTGCTGCTTGTTTAGGATTCTTCTTTACAACAACAGGAGGTTTGAGCAGTTTTGAGCATTCACTTAATGAGTTGAAGCCTGTCCCAAGAGTTGACGGTTCTGGTCAGGTGTGTGGTGAAAATTTCAAGGTGGATAAGGCTAAGAAGGAATCAACTAGCATGTCAAGGGTTGGGAGTGCTGTTGATTGGTCGAATAATATCTAAATATGAATTCTTTTTGAACCAAGGCTTTTATTATAAGCTAGACTCGGTTGAATTTTCATGTTCTAGTACTCAAAAATATATTGATGTTAGAGCCATATCATATAATTGTCAAGCCTATACCAGACTTAGCTAGTAGAGATGGTCTTGGAGCTGCATTTCGTTCTTTTATATTAAGCCAAATGTAAAATATTACATGATGATAATGAATAATTGAATAATGGAAACTGAATTTTATATATACTTATTACTACTATTTCTGTTTTATTTTATCCATTTCTTTTTTTATGTTCTTAAGATAAGGTATTTTAAAAATAAAAAAGAAAAGAAAAGGTATTTTTGGTATAATTTGTATATAAATAAGTAAAAGAATGATAATGACAAAATAAAAGGGATTATGAGAATATTTTTCATGCTGTAGAATCATTGAATAAGGATTATAGGAATATCTTTCATTGAATATTTATAGTTTTACTGAATTTTCAATTAGGTCCCTATACTTTTTTTCTTTTCAATTAGGTCCCTAAGGGTATACAATTAATTTTACAATTCACTAACATTTTTTTACGTTTAACGTTAACAAGGACTAAATTGGAAAAAAAGAATAATGTATAGGGACCCAATTGAAAAGAAAAATATATAGGGACCTAGTTGAAAATTCGGTAAAACTATAGGGACCTGCAGAGAAATAAAACCTAAAAAAATAAGTAAATGCTCATGGCAGGAAGAGAGTGGATCAACAAAGCAATGGAGCACATCATGAAGAGAGCTCATGGTAGAAAAGCAGTGGAGCATACCAGGGAAGCACAGCTCACAACGATAGGAAGCACAACTCGAGACAGAGATAGAGCCGCAAGCAAAATACAGGTGGCCAGAGGCGGAAAGGCAAATGGAGGAGAGCTGGTGGATCTAGCAAGAGGAAAAAAGAGCAGAGAAGAGCAGAGCAGAGATTGGCAAGCAGCCATGGATGATGGTGTGACAAAGAGAGACGCATAGAGCCACAGAAATGTGCAACACAGGGCAGGCAACCCATAAACGCAGGAAACAATGTAACAACTGAGACACAGAGGAGCGAAAACATAAAGCAGAGTTGCTGGCAATCATGAGTGTGTCTGTGAGAGAGAAAGAGTGACTGCATGTGCGGAGGATGTATGAGAGAGGGTTCTTTAGTTCTTTACTTCGAGCTCAAGGGACAAGGAGGGAGGATGCCTCACTTCTTTGTGGGTTAGGTTAGTTACTAGTTAGGATTCCTTTTTTTAAGTGTCAAAATGACAGTGTTATGGGGAGGGGGTTGGAAAAAAAAGACATCAAACCATCTAGTTATTTAAAGCTACCGCTTCATCAATTTTTATCAAAACTAGTTGGTACGAACTAGTTCTCACCGGTTCTTTTTCTTCCACGGCCGAATAGCTCAACTAGATTGGTCTTGTGTCTGGTTCACAAATTTTTTGTTCTGACCGGCCAATCCGGTCTGATTCTTATAACTATAGTTTGAAAAGTTGTCTTATAATTGTCCTCAAGTTTCACTAAGATTTGATGATAGCCTAACCTTAGATCAAGCTTAGAAAATACAGTAGCACCGAATAATTCATCAAGAAGTTCATCAATAGTGGTAATGGGAAAGCTATCCTTCACTATGATATTATTCAAGGCATGATAATCTGTGCAAAAGTGACAGGTGCCATCCTTTTTCTTGACTAGTAAATTCGGAGAGGAGAATGGACTCTTGTTGGGTGGATAATGCCGTTATCTATCATTTGCTGCACCATGACTTCGATATGATTTTTCTGGCTATGTGGATACCCATACAACCTTACCATAACTGGCTCTGCGTGTAAAAACAAAGGAATGGCATAATCATGAATTCTCTGGGAAGGAAGTCCATGTGGCTTCTCAAAGACCTTCCCATACTTGTGCAATAACCATACTAGTTTAGGTGCCATCTCATCTGGAGGTTGTAGTTTGATGCGTGAGCATCATTCGTATCTTTTTTATGTGATTTATACAGTTTTTGTTGATTTGTTAGAGGATTTTTGTGGATATGCCCCATTGGATGCTACTTTGAATTTTGTGGGTTTTGATTGATTTCAGGTAAAATTCAGATGAAGATATGATGAAAAAGGGCATGAAGAAGTAAAGGAGGCTCATGTGTACGCATCACTGGAGCAGCAAGAAATGTCATGCATATGCATGTGCTACGCGTACACAAGACTGCAAGAGCTTAAACAAGGCAAGTCTCCTCTGGACTGGTGGTGCTAAAAGACACGACCCAACATTTAGCATTGGGAACTTTGTAAATTGTGCCAAGCAGTCTGGATAGCTAGCACTAAACGCCCAACCACTGACGTTGAGCACTGGGACCCTTTTTTGCAGACAAAGTTTGCTGGAAGGTTGGTGCTAAATGCCTAGTCACCAGCGTTTAGCGCCAATAGCATGAAATCAAGTGGGGACCAAATGCAACAAATCAATAAGACTTTTGGAGATTTGATTTTGTAAATCAAATAACTAACTAGAAAAGATTTCTTAGTATTTTATTTACATTTTAAATCAATTTTACTTAGGACTATAAATAGGATTGAGATCCACCCACGCGGGGACTTCTCTCTCTTAATTTTCATTCCGCACTTTTACACATTTTCTCTGCTAGGGTTTTCTACACGATGAGCAACTAAACTTCCATTGTTAAGGTTAGGTGCTCTTTTTACTTTCATGGATTGATAATTATTTGTTCTTCTACTCTTGATTAATGCATTGATTATTGTTTAAGAATTGGTTTCATTCTTCATCATAAGGATTAGTGATTATTGGAAAATAACTCTAATCTAACTTAAATTCTTTTTGAATCTTGGAAATGTTATATCATTAGAATTACATCTTGAAACTAATTTCTCACAAATTCTTAATTATTTGGACTTAATGTGGTATGTGACATATAACTACACTATGCTTTTGGGTTCTTAGGGTTTGTGAGGCTTATAAATCAAAATTTGAACTTAATCCTCTAATACAATTGAGTGATCAAGAAATTGACGGTCAGTTAGAATAGAGGAGATTGGATTGCCTAGGAATAGGAATTTAATCACTTAGAGTTTACTAGCATTTTTTACTTGTTTTTATTAGGTTTTCTGCACTTTTTGCACAATAAGTAAGTGATTGGATTGGAATTTCATGTTTATCTTGATTCAATCAAACATTGTTAATTTTATGCATTATCATGAGATTTATGCAAGATTTATTTGATAATTATAAAATGATGCAAAATCTTATGATTTTGGTTAGGCTTTGATTGCATGTTTGATTGATGACAGGTGAAAAGATGAGAGGAAGAAACACAGAAGGAAGCAGTGCAGGAAAATGCTACATTCATTTGAAGAATGCTACGTTCCTCTGCAGCATCACATGTGGTGCAACACTCAATTTCAAAGAACGCTAAGCTCTCCAGCGACGCGCACGCGCAGAATGACATTTTTGCGATCCACGCGTATGCGTGGGTGATGCGTACGCGTGGGTGGGGGATCAGCGCTCTTCAGCGAAGAGCACTACGCTCTCTTCCAACGAGCACATGTGACACTTTCAAAATTTGGATTGAAGATTTGCCACCGACACGTACGCGTGCATGACGCGTACGCATGGATGTGATTTTTGGGAGCAAGCATGCGAACGTGTGGATGATGCATCAGCACAGAAATGATAATTTGCAATCCATGCGCACGCGTGGGTAGCATTCTTTGCGCAAACGCTACGCTCGTTTGGAGAGCGCTATCAAAGGACGCGTGGGAGAGGGTGTAAGCATACGCTCCGAATTGCCAGATTTCCAAACGAGGTGCACGCGTGGGCGATGCGTACTCGTCGGTAAACGAGCGCTATGTTGTCTTACGAACACTACATTCTCCTGAAGCTGATTCCATCGTACCAAGAGAAGACCCTACTCTGACCCACCTGAACCAAGGCCAAAAAGCCCAATCCAAGTACTTGATGACTGAAGTGGAAAGTGTATAAATAGAGAAGAATTCAATTTCATTGGAGGAGTTCTTCTTTTCAATGAGTTAGCTAGTGGGTAGAACGGAGGGAGTGAGAGACCTGATTGGGAAACTCTGCACTCAATTTCACTTTTATTTTCTGTTCTTCATGTTTTGCAATTTTGCTTTTCTTTTCTTTTGAACTAGAGCAATGATGAACTAAAACCCAATTTCATTAGGGGGATGAGCTCTATTGTAATTCCAATGAATCAATGAAATTCTTCTTCTCAATTTATTTGTGTAGCTATTGGGTATCTTCTATTTTGATTCTGGATTACTCACTCCGGAAGGGGGTTTAATTCAATTGAATGCTTGTGTGAGCCTCGGAAGGGGAATCACTTGCATTAGAATTACAGCTCTATCCTTCACTACTCCCTTGATCAACACCATTCGGGAGGAATTGAGATCCTGAGAGTTAGTATGGCTTATGGATGAGAGATATGCATTTAACCTCTTCTCATGACAATTAGATCAAGGAATTGGCAAAATTGATTACGATTAGAGAGATTGGATTACCAAGGAATTGGGATCCAATCAATTTCAATCTGCCATAGATCTACCAATATGATTGAGAAGGGAGTTGAGACTCAATTGATTCATGAAGGATTATGATATCTCCAATCCCTGATGAATTATTTCTTTTGAATTTTCTTCAACTTAGATCTCTCTAATTTCACTGCAATTTACATTGTTTATTTCTGTTTTGATTTTCTGCACCCAATCCTACTTATAATTCATGCAATTTAAGTTTCCTTGCCATTTAAGTTTCTGCAATTTTAATTTCATGCACTTTAAGATTCAGTTATTTTAATTTCTTGTACTTTAAGTTTCAACTCATTTAAGTTTTGTGCCATTTACTTTTCCAACTCTTTACATTCTGCACTTTAAATTTCTTGCAATTTACATTCTGTTTCGATCAAAATTCACTCAGATCACTACTGTCAGCTTAACTAAATTCACCACCCAACTAAAGTTGCTTGATCCATCAATCCCTGTGGGATTGACCTCACTTTCGTGAGTTTTACTACTTGATGCGACTCGGTACACTTGCCGGTTAGTTTGTGTGGAATCGATTTTCCCTCATCAAGTTTTTGGCGCTGTTGCCGGGGATTGATTCAGATTGACAATGATTAAGTAGGTGATAATCTAAATTAAGAATTTTTCTTTGTTTTTGTTAAGCCTATTAACTATTTGTGATTTTGTTTCAGCTAACTCTAACTTCACTCTAGCAATAGAGTTCTCTGTTTTGGTTTTTAGTTTGTTTGTGTTGTATGCCAGAGGGAGAAGCGGTGCATCTACCTTTTTTTATTCTGAACCAAAGAGATCCTTGTTAAGATTGAGAAGAGAAGCAAGAGGGAAAGGAGTGATTGGAAAAGAAGAATCAGAAGAAGAAGATCAAGAGATGGAGGGTAACCTCCCTAATCCACCAGAGGAAAGTTCTTGCCTCTTACACCTTCCCCAACCCAAGAAACTGTGGGAGTAGTATCCTCACCCCAAATGTTCATGCAAATAACTTTGAGTTGAAGCCTCAACTCATCACTTTCGTGAAAAATAACTGTTCCTATGGAGGGAGTCCTCTTGAAGACCCGAATCAACACGTATCTGTCTTCCTAAGGATATGTGAGACAGTTAAGACAAATGGTGTGCACCCAGATATCTACAAACTGCTACTATTTCCATTCTCTTTGAGAGATAAGGCAACTCGATGGCTGGAGACATTTCCCAAGGAGAGCATTAACAACTGGGATGATCTAGTGAGCGAATTCTTGGCTAAGTTCTACCCACCTCAAAGGATCATTAGATTGAAGACAGAAGTACAGACCTTCACCCAAATAGATAGAGAATCACCTTATGAGGCATGGGAGAGATACAAAACCTTGATTAGAAAATGTCCACCTGAAATGTTTAGTGAATGGGATAGACTGATGAATTTCTATGAGGGTCTGACTCTAAAAGCTCAAGAAGCCTTGGATTACTCTGCTGGAGGTTCACTACAGCTAATGAAGATAGCTGAAAAGGCCCAGAATCTCATAGATACTGTGACCAATAATCAGTACTTTTATGCTCATCAAAGACAACGCCAACCAGCTCCAAAAAGAGGTGTGCTAGAGCTTGATGGTGTGGACAATATTTTGGTACAAAACAAGGTGATGCACCAACAAATCCAGCAGCAAATAGAGATGATGGCAAAGAGGATAGATGGCCTTCAACTAGCTACAGTAAGGACAACAAGTCAACCATCACCTGTGTGGGGACAAAATGAAGAAAGCTATGAAGAGTAACAATCTGAACAAGCTCAGTATGTGCACAACCAAGGTTCTGAGTCAAATGAATTCCATGAAGACACTTACAACCCCTCTTGGAGAAACCACCCAAATTTGAAGTGGGGAGGGAACCAGAACTCATGGCAAAGAAATACAAACCAAAATAACCCCTGCAACACAAACCACCAGAACCATCAAATCAGTTACCAAAATTCATATAGAAAACCACAAAATAGCCAACACCCATCTACTTACTATCCACCCAATAACCCCTCAGCTAACCACAATAATTTTCATCCACCATCTACATCTCACACTCAACTACAACCAACCCAGGAGTCCCAAAGAATCTCCAACTTGGAGATGTTGATGGAGAAAATGTTAAAGAATCAAGAGATGACCAATAAGAATCATGAGGCTTTAATGAGAAATTTAGTGAGACAAATTGGACAATTGTCCAAAAATCAAGTTGAGAGATCAACCAATGCTTTCCTAAGTGATACCATTCCAAATCCCAAAGAAGAATGTAAGGCAATTCAACTTAGAAGTGGAAGGCCATTGGAGAATGACAAAGTTGACAACAAGAAGTAAACAGAGGAGGACACGCATGACCTAGAGAATTCCAAGAAGGAAGAGGAGCCTCAAGTCTCAAAGAAAGGGAAGCAAGTCATGGAAGAACAACTACAATTGCAAAAGAAGGTGGTGAAGCTTTACACCCCTCCTCTGCCATACCCTCAGAGGCTACAAAAAGAGCTCAAGGACCAGCAATTTCCCAAGTTCCTAGAGGTTTTCAAGAAGCTGGAGATTAATCTCCCACTTGCTGAGGCATTGGAACAAATGCTCTTGTATGCAAAATTCTTCAAAGAACTCATCAACAAAAAGAGAAGCTAGAATGAAAAAGAGACAGTGATCTTGACACAAGAGTGTAGTGCAGTAATTCAAAAATGACTTCGACCAAAACTCAAAGATCCTAGGAGTTTCTTTTTGCCCTGCACCATTGGTAATATGTCCATTGACAAGGCACTATGCGAATTAGAATCAAGTATCAATTTGATGCCACTATCCATGATGAGAAGGCTATCTACAGAAGAAGTGAAGCCTACACGGATGTCCTTGCAACTTGCTGATAGATCACTGGTAATTTCCAATGGAGTGGTTGACAATCTCTTAGTCAAGGTGGAAAAGTTCATATTTCCAGCAAACTTTGTAATCCTGGATCTAGATGAAGAGGGAAGTGATTCTGTAATATTGGAAAGACCTTTTCTAGCCACAACAAGAGCTATTATTGATGTGGAGAAAGGAGAAATGACCTTGAGAGTACATGATGAGCACATAATTCTAAATGTCTTTAAGGAGATAGAGCATCCAGCTGAAAAAAAGGATGCATGAGGATTGAAGAGGAAAACTCAAACTGGAAGGAAAAGCCCAAGGAATCACTTAGCAGCTCACCCTTGGTGCAGAAGAAAGACATCGAAGAAAAATAAAAAAGTCATGAGGATAAAAAAGCTGAGGAAGGATTGTAAAGAGAGGCTATAAGCTCGATCACTAAGAAGAAGGCCCCTGACATAAAGCCTGCTGCCATGAAAGAAGGGTCACCAAAGAAAGGGAAGAAGAACAAGAAAAAGGTTCCAAAAGGGTGGAGAAACAAGAATATCCCAACTGAAGGGTTCTCAAAGGGAAACAAAGTGAAGCTGATTTACCAACAGTCGGAGGCATCTCCACAATCTGATGATTACTATACCATCAATAAAATACCCTCGCTGGAGCACATAGAGATTGTTTATCAAAACACAGGAAAAAAGCTCGCAGTCAGAGAAGACAAGCTGAGGCACTATGATCATCAGCCACCCTAACAGAGAACTAATGTCAAGCTAGTGACAATAAAAGAGCGCTCCATAGGAGGTAGCCCATGATTTAGTATTCATGATTTTATTATTTTAATGCCAATAATTAATGGTTTTCATAGCATAAATTTAGCCTTTCATAGTTAAATTTGATGGTTTCATACAACATTTTAAAGCATATGTCTGATTCCTAAGTTTGGTATGCCAAAAGGAACTTAAAAATGGTTTTCCGAGCATGGTGATCATATAACCATCTTAGGATATATACTCACTCATTTTCTTGAAAGTATATAGCAAAACATTAACTTTGGTGTTCTACATGTGCTATGAGTTTAAAGAAAGTCAAATTTAATCTAAGGCTAAAATTCATGAAAAGATAAACCATGTCTTGCATCATTTTTGAATCTATGCTGTTAAAATAGAAAAATTAAATGTTCCTTATGATGAATAAACTAACAGTGGTAGAAATTAAATTGGGTTTCACATGAACTATTTGATGTAAAACAAGTTTGGTGTCCACCAAAGCTAGTTTTACTTACATGTGGCACGGTTAGTTATTCATGTATAAAGAACATGTAGCCAACATTTTCAATTTTCTTTATCTAGTTATAAATTTTCATTTGCTCACCGCCACCTCTTTGAATTTAAATTTTGTTGTTTTGTTAAGGTGGATAAGCATGAAGGAGAGAAGATTGAGAGAAATGACAAGACCATGCAGTACGGTGATTACAATGGTGAAAAGCATGTCACATGTTGTAACAACCCTAATTTTCGAGTACGCGAGATTTTTTTCTAAAGGCACGGAATTCTCCGGAAGATCAGTAAAGGGAACACCTCTGTTATATCATCAAGCATCTCAATCCTCATTATCATTATGTCATCCTTAAGCTAGAACCTCCTTTGAGGCAAGCTTGATAATGCAATCGCGAAGAACCTAGTTTTTGAACCGTATCGGTTGGCAGTTTTGATTCTGATTTTCGTAAATAGTCTCTATTTGACGAACCGGACTCAATTCATGAGAGGAGAGAGATAATAGTATAATATTATCATTATATTAGTATTAGAAGATGATTGAATGATATTATAAGGTTACCTGGTATGTTTTGGTTAAAAACAGAAAATCGGTTTAACCGGGTTCACAGTTTACTGGTGCAGCTTAGCACCAGCACTCTCTAATGACTTTAGCAATGCTAAGGCCTCATTATACATGTTCTATTATCATAATAAATATGTTACTAGTGTCATTTATGCTAGTAGCTCAGAAAATAATTTTTAGAGATGTTTTTACGAGTGTTCCGATACACCTAGTTTTAGTAGTTGTACACCAGAGATATTTTAATATTATTTTAATCCACCTCCAAGCCAACCAATCACAGCTCACCCTACACCCCCAAAACCCCCAAGGATGCCTCATTTGCTCATTGTGGCCGAAAATCACCAAGAGAAAAGGAGAGAAAGTTCTTGGTTCATAAATCTTCAAAGCTTGATTTCTTCTGAACTAAAACTCAAATCAAAACTCCGATTTCACCAAAATGATCCTCTCTTCTTCCTCTACATAACCATGTGACTTATCAAGGCTGGAAATAAGGTGAGATGGCTGTCTCCCTCCCTCTTCAATTCGGTTTTCAAGGAAAACCATGCAAAACATGTGTTTTCTTGATGTTTTTCCTTA
Source organism: Arachis hypogaea (assembly GCF_003086295.3). Classification (NCBI taxonomy): domain Eukaryota; kingdom Viridiplantae; phylum Streptophyta; class Magnoliopsida; order Fabales; family Fabaceae; genus Arachis; species Arachis hypogaea. The sequence continues at coordinate 55,827,155 of NC_092038.1, forward strand.
GGAATCATGCTTAACTTGACTTGAGGGCCAAGAAACGTGAATTTCCAGCAACTCTAAGGTGATATATCTCTTCCTAACATGCTGAGTGAGATTTGGTCAGTTGAGAGTTTTTGGATTTAAAGTTGTTCTTGATGTGATTTGGGAGGAAAAAGTGCTTAAGGACCACCTGAAAGTTTGATTGAATTAGGAGCAGCAAAACCAGTTAGGGTTTGATGAATTTAATCTTGATTGATTGTGTTTGAGTTGTTTAATTATGATATGGTGTGGCTGTGCTTGAAATTGATTGTTTATATGAGTGATTCTTGTTGAAAGTTTGTTGAAAATTTGATGAAATTTGATGATATTTAAGTTATGAATGTTGTTCTTGAGGGCTGCTGGAAGACGAAACCCTAGTCCTTAAATTGGGGTTCAATTTGTGTTAAAATCATGTAGAAAAGATGGGGTTTTAGTGGCTGGGAATTTATTTTGAATTTTGGTAAAAATCGGTTGCTGAAAAGACTGAAAAACGGGTAAAAACAGAGAAAGAATCTGAAGAATTTACGAAGAACACGAAGAACACTTTGAGTGTGGTGAAGAACAATGAAGAACACCTTTTAGATCTTAGAAAGGGCAAGGAAGTAATTATTTTGGTGTTTGAGGGGTTATTTGGTAATTTCTGAAAGTTAGGGTGGTTAAAGTAGAAATATTAAAAGTTACCGGGGTAAAAAGTTAATTTTAAAGGTTAAAAGGTAAAGGCAAGGTAATTTTCGAAAATTTAATAATAAAATATTAAATAATAATATTTAATTAAAAATAATATTTTAATAAAAATAATAAAATAATGCGAAAAAGGCAGTTTCTGTAAAAGCTTTAGAAAGACAACTTTAAGTGCAGAATCTCATAGTTACCTTCATAAAATACTTAGGGAGTGGTAAGAACATATTAGCGAGGCAAAGATAAAAGAAAGATAAAAAGTTAAAGGAAAGATAAAAACCAAAGAAAAGTCTGTAAAGTTTTAATAACAGAAGAACAGACAGAGACTAGCGAACGAACTAGGGCAACATAGTTAGTCCTTGAGTTGCGACTAGGGTTAGGTATTATATGAAAAGTTAAACTGTTTCAGTATAGACTTAATGAACCTATACTTGGGACAGGAAAACTATTCATACCGAGATTTACATAAGCTTTAAATACATACGTTAAGCAGAGAAAAGAGTAATCAGAGCAGAGTAAAGAAACACAGAGAACATAGTAACTAGAGCAGAATAAAGGGATACAGAGAAAAGAGTAATCAGAGCAAAGTAAAAAGACAAAGAGAAAAGAGTAATGTGATAAAGAGAAATGGTTTGAGCCAAGATATTGTAAAAGTGAAAGATGTAAAGTTTGTATAGTGTGATTGAACAGAGAAAGAAAGAGATATTGCATAAGAATGTGAATGTGATGACGAATAATGAGAATGATAATGAATGATGATAATAAGAATGATTATGTAAGAATCTGCTGCAGAGAAGCAGTCAGATAGATGGTGGTACGACCACTGAGAACGCTTTCCTGGGATACCTTGCTATAATGCTTTGCTGTAAGACAGAGGTTGCTTACAGAGGTATCAAGATGAATGTGCTCCTGTAAGACAAAGGTTGCTTACAGTGAGTGTGTTGTTGCTCCTGTAAGACAGAGGTTGCTTACAGTGAGTATGTTGTTGCTCCTGTAAGACAGAGGTTGCTTACAGTGAGTCTGTTGGGCGTATATCGGCTAATAAGTTTCGCCCTGCAAGACAAAGGTTGCTTGCAGTGGATACCCTGCAAGACAAAGGTTGCTTGCAGTGGATATTGCCAACAGGAAAGCCTTATCCAGACAGAGGTTGCTGGGTAACGTCGGGAGCGGGTATGTAACCGACAGATGAGCTCATTACCTGCACTAGGGCTAGACATGCATCATACTTGGTTGTGCATTTTCTCTATTATGATTGTTGCATGAATGTATGCTTTCTCTATTTGTATTCTATCCTCTGTGTTTGTGTCTGTGTTTTACTTTCTTGCATTGTTCTGTTTGTGATCTTTTTCTGTTTTCTTTATTCTCTCTATTTATCTGTCTTCTGTTTACTACTTCTCTATATTCTGCTATTAGTCTGCTAAACAACACAAAAATTAATGAAAGTAACTAATAACCCCGACCCTACTAAGAACTCCCCAGTTCTTACCCCTTCTCTCTCCCTTCCCCCTCCAGATGGAAGCATGAGTACCCTTCCGTAGTTCGCTGATGACCGTTCGTAAAGAGAATTCCACTCTAGGTAATCTTCTGAGTCTAGGGTGAATCTCTTTATCTATGTATATGTATATACTGTGAGACCAGCCAACGTCTGCACCCCGTTTGTATGTGCACTTTAACCTAAATCCTATGTACGAGAATCCTATTGTGTGGCTACTTCATGAGGTACCAGAGAGATGTCCTGTGGAAAAGTCTGATCGTGCAGAGGAGTAGCAGATGATGTTCTATCTTTTGATAACGTTCCACCTGACTTGAGTTTTGAAGACTTAGAACGTACTTTCCCTCGCTTTAGTAGTTTAGAGAGACTAGGTGAGTATAGAGTCTAGGCTAGCCTGGGTGCCAGCTTAGGGACCTCTTGAACAGGTCAGGACCTGGGATGTTGTATGTATATATATGTATATAGTTATTATCTAGCTATATCTAGGGGTGTTCTAACTAACAGTCCATATTCTAATAAAGGCTGAATCACCGAATGTTGTCAACTACTTGTGATGTGTTTTTGTGTGGTTGTTTGTAACTGTTTTATATATTATTAGTTGTGAATTGATTATGAATGATACTGTTTGTTAATCCAAATGTTTTCAAAAAAAAAAGTACCTCATAAAATAACTACGCTTTTAACAACGAATCAGGCTCATATGATAAATAATAGATAGTAATTAGGAAGACAAGTTGGTAGCGCTCAGTTTCTAGTATGATCATGACGTACAAGAAATTGGGTCGTTACAATTTGGTATCAGAGCAGTTCGTTCCCAGTAGAGCCTGGGGAGTGGACTGACTATGCTTCATTGCATACTCTGTTGTGTGTCTCATGCGTATAGGATATCCCAGTGATATATGTTGCATGATTGTTTCTGTGTTTTTATTTTGGGAATGTTCACACTTGACTCGAAGTGTTAAGACTGATCACCTTAACAATGATTGTTGGTGTGAACAAGACTATAATGGGTTCACGGAGACAAGGCGTACGGGAAGGAATTCCTAATGTTAACTACGAGAGGGAACAGGAAACGTTTATGGCTACCATGAACAACGTGGCTGAAGTAGTGCGTGAAGCTGCTATAGCAGCGGCTAGGGCTGTTGGACGTCTTAGAGTGAGAAATGGGAATGATGAGAATAATTTAGGGCATCTTGAAAGACCTATGACCCTTGCAACCTTTCTGAAGGTTAATCCGCCTAAGTTCAAGGGTACACTCATTGCGACTGACGCTGATAATTGGTTTCGAGGTATTGAACAATCACTGAGAGCGCAGCATGTTCCGGAAGGACAACACGTGGAGTTTGCTACTTATATGCTCGAGGGAGAAGCTGAGTACTGGTGGCAGGGGATACAGTGACTGCTACAACAGAATGAAAATGACATTCCTTAGGATATCTTTAGGGACGAATTTTATAAAAAATATTTTCCGGGAGCAGCACGAGATGCTAGGAGATGGAGCTTATGCAGCTGAGGCAAGGGGATATGACTGTTGCTGAGCATGCTCGTAATTTTGATGATTTGTGTTGTTTCTCCAAGATCTGCCAAGGGAATCCTGCTGACTTTGAAGAATGGAAGTGTTTGAAGTTCGAAGGGGGCCTTTGTGTTGATCTGATGAGTTCAATAGTTTCGCTGGGGATACGTAATTTTGCCGAATTAGTCAACAAGAGCAAGTTAGTGGAAGAATGTATTAAGAAAGTGACTGTGGCTAAAGTGAGTCACCAAGGATTTCCACCAAGGCGTCTTAGCAATCATCAGACAGCTGGGAGAAGGGTGCATTTTAAAGCACGTAGCATACGACAGTGTAAGAACCTACAAGTTGGTAACATTACTGATCGCCGTATGGGTAAGAATAGAATTAAAGTAAGGCAAGGTAATGGTAAACGAGCCTATCAGGCTTACATAAACACTGCATGTAAGTAATGCGGAAAAGAGCATGATAACAGGTCTTGCCAGTTTGGATCACCTAACTGCTATGCTTGTAGAGAACTTGGACATATTGCCAAGGATTGTCCAAAGGGATTTACTCGAAATCCAGTTAGCACTCAACAAAAAGGACGAGTGTTTGCTATCACTATTGACAATGTTGTGCAATCGAACACCCTCATTCAAGGTCAGGCTATGTCAAGAATCGATTTCTAACTGTACTGTATGATTCGGGTGCATCGCATTCTTTATTTCTCTAATTATTGCTCACGAGTTAGGATTATATTTTTTTAAATTGAATTTTTACTTGATTTTCCATACACCTGCATCCCAAAATGCTTTGACCAGTTTAGTGTGCCTGCAAGTACCATTCGCTATTAGGAACAGGACTTTTATACATGATCTAATCTGTTTATCTCCATCTGGTTTAGAAGTTATTTTAGGATTAGATTGGTTATCTAAGTATCATGTTTTCTTTGATTATTTTAAAAGAAATGTTGTTATTCCATCTAATAGTCTATGTACTAAACCATTTTTGTTCCACACCCTATATCTGAATTCTGTAAGAGTTACCTTAGGCGGGAGTGATTGTGAGGGGTACGTTCTGTTAGCGGCTAGCTCGAGTGATAGTGAATTAAGCTTGGAACGAATCCAAATAGGTGAAAGAATTTCCTGATGTTTTCTTGGACGACATACCTGAGTTTCTTCCTCAGCAAGAGATAAAATTCAGCATTGATCTAGTACCTGGAACCGGACCGATTTTCATAGAACCGTACTGGATGTCACCATTGCTTGCAGAGCTGAAGAAGCTATGAGATAGGATCGTAGTGGCCTATGGAGGTACAAGAACAGAATTTGTGTGCCCAACTCTGGAGAATTGCATATGAGTACATCATACCATCCTCAGACAGATGAACAATCAGAGCGAACAATCCAGACATTGAAAGACATGTTAAGATCTTGTGGGATGGATAACCAGGGCAGTTAGGATAAGTGTTTGCCATTGGTCGAGTTCGTCTACAATAACAGTTACCAACAAGGTATTGGGATGGCACCATATGAAGCTCTCTACGGAAGAAGATGTCAAACACCATTATGTTGGAATGACGATGGAGAAGCTAGTGTCTTAGGTCCAGACTTAGTGCAAGAAACTATTGAGAAGATAAAGGGTATTCGCCAGAAGATCCAGACCGCACAGAGCCGTCAAAAGAGCTATGCCGATAATAGACGTAGACCCTTAGATTTTAGTGAGGGAGATCATGTCTTTCTAGAAGTAACCTCAATTACTTGAAAAGGTAGAGCCCTTAAGACTAAAAAGCTTAACCCTCGATACATAGGACCTTTCCAAATCCTTAAAAGAGTCGGTCTAGTAGCTTATTAAGTAGCCCTTCCTCCATATCTGTCAAACCTTCATGATGTTTTTCGTGTCTCGCAACTTAAGAAATATATTCTTGACGAGAGTCACGTTTTACAACTAGAGACAGTACCGTTACAAAACGATTTGACATATCAAGCATCACCAGTTCAGATCGTAGAAAGAAGTGATAAGCAGTTAAGAGGAAAAACTGTTCGCTTAGTCAAAGTAACCTGAGAACCAAGGGGAGAAGAAGAGCACACTTGGGAACTGGAAGATAAGATGAAAGCTAATTACCCGTATCTATTCCTAGGTAACTGAAATTTTGAGGGCAAAATTTTCTTTTAGGAGGGTAGAATGTAACAACCCTAATTTTCGAGTACGCGAGATTTTTTTCTAAAGGCACGGAATTCTCCGGAAGATCAGTAAAGGGAACACCTCTGTTATATCATCAAGCATCTCAATCCTCATTATCATTATGTCATCCTTAAGCTAGAACCTCCTTTGAGGCAAGCTTGATAATGCAATCGCGAAGAACCTAGTTTTTGAACCGTATCAGTTGGCAGTTTTGATTCTGATTTTCGTAAATAGTCTCTATTTGACGAACCGGACTCAATTCATGAGAGGAGAGAGATAATAGTATAATATTAACATTATATTAGTATTAGAAGATGATTGAATGATATTATAAGGTTACCTGGTATGTTTTGGTTAAAAACAGAAAATCGGTTTAACCGGGTTCACAGTTTACTGGTGCAGCTTAGCACCAGCACTCTCTAATGACTTTAGCAATGCTAAGGCCTCATTATACATGTTCTATTATCATAATAAATATGTTACTAGTGTCATTTATGCTAGTAGCTCAGAAAATAATTTTTAGAGATGTTTTTACGAGTGTTCCGATACACCTAGTTTTAGTAGTTGTACACCAGAGATATTTTAATATTATTTTAATCCACCTTCAAGCCAACCAATCACAGCTCACCCTACACCCCCAAAACCCCCATGGCTGCCTCATTTGCTCATTGTGGCCGAAAATCACCAAGAGAAAAAGGAGAGAAAGTTCTTGGTTCATAAATCTTCAAAGCTTGATTTCTTCTGAACTAAAACTCAAATCAAAACTCCGATTTCACCAAAATGATCCTCTCTTCTTCCTCTACATAACCATGTGACTTATCAAGGCTGGAAATAAGGTGAGATGGCTGTCTCCCTCCCTCTTCAATTCGGTTTTCAAGGAAAACCATGCAAAACATGTGTTTTCTTGATGTTTTTCCTTAGGAATCATGCTTAACTTGACTTGAGGGCCAAGAAACGTGAATTTCCAGCAACTCTAAGGTGATATATCTCTTCCTAACATGCTGAGTGAGATTTGGTCAGTTGAGAGTTTTTGGATTTAAAGTTGTTCTTGATGTGATTTAGGAGGAAAAAGTGCTTAAGGACCACCTGAAAGTTTGATTGAATTAGGAGCAGCAAAACCAGGTAGGGTTTGATGAATTTAATCTTGATTGATTGTGTTTGAGTTGTTTAATTATGATATGGTGTGGCTGTGCTTGAAATTGATTGTTTATATGAGTGATTCTTGTTGAAAGTTTGTTGAAAATTTGATGAAATTTGATGATATTTAAGTTATGAATGTTGTTCATGAGGGCTGCTCGAAAACGAAACCCTAGTCCTTAAATTGGGGTTCAATTTGTGTTAAAATCATGTAGAAAAGATGGGGTTTTAGTGGCTGGAAATTTATTTTGAATTTTGGTAAAAATCGGTTGCTGAAAAGACTGAAAAACGGGTAAAAACAGAGAAAGAATCTGAAGAATTTACGAAGAACATGAAGAACACTTTGAGTGTGGTGAAGAACAATGAAGAACACCTTTTAGATCTTAGAAAGGGCAAGGAAGTAATTATTTTGGTGTTTGAGGGGTTATTTGGTAATTTTTGAAAGTTAGGGTGGTTAAAGTAGAAATATTAAAAGTTACCGGGGTAAAAAGTTAATTTTAAAGGTTAAAAGGTAAAGGCAAGGTAATTTTCGAAAATTTAATAATAAAATATTAAATAATAATATTTAATTAAAAATAATATTTTAATAAAAATAATAAAATAATGCGAAAAAGGCAGTTTCTGTAAAAGCTTTAGAAAGACAACTTTAAGTGCAGAATCTCATAGTTACCTTCATAAAATACTTAGGGAGTGGTAAGAACATATTAGCGAGGCAAAGATAAAAGAAAGATAAAAAGTTAAAGGAAAGATAAAAACCAAAGAAAAGTCTGTAAAGTTTTAATAACAGAAGAACAGACAGAGACTAGCGAACGAACTAGGGCAACATAGTTAGTCCTTGAGTTGCGACTAGGGTTAGGTATTATATGAAAAGTTAAATTGTTTCAGTATAGACTTAATGAACCTATACTTGGGACAGGAAAACTATTCATACCGAGATTTACATAAGCTTTAAATACATACGTTAAGCAGAGAAAAGAGTAATCAGAGCAGAGTAAAGAAACACAGAGAACATAGTAACTAGAGCAGAATAAAGGGATACAGAGAAAAGAGTAATCAGAGCAAAGTAAAAAGACAAAGAGAAAAGAGTAATGTGATAAAGAGAAATGGTTTAAGCCAAGATATTGTAAAAGTGAAAGATGTAAAGTTTGTATAGTGTGATTGAACAGAGAAAGAAAGAGATATTGCATAAGAATGTGAATGTGATGACGAATAATGAGAATGATAATGAATGATGATAATAAGAATGATTATGTAAGAATCTGCTGCAGAGAGGCAGTCAGATAGATGGTGGTACGACCACTAGAACGCTTTCCTGGGATACCTTGCTATAATGCTTTGCTGTAAGACAGAGGTTGCTTACAGAGGTATCAAGATGAATGTGCTCCTGTAAGACAAAGGTTGCTTACAGTGAGTGTGTTGTTGCTCCTGTAAGACAGAGGTTGCTTACAGTGAGTATGTTGTTGCTCCTGTAAGACAGAGGTTGCTTACAGTGAGTCTGTTGGGCCTATATCGGCTAATAAGTTTCGCCCTGCAAGACAAAGGTTGCTTGCAGTGGATATTGCCAACAGGAAAGCCTTATCCAGACAGAGGTTGATGGGTAACGTCGGGAGCGGGTATGTAACCGACAGATGAGCTCATTACCTGCACTAGGGCTAGACATGCATCATACTTGGTTGTGCATTTTCTCTATTATGATTGTTGCATGAATGTATGCTTTCTCTATTTGTATTCTATCCTCTGTGTTTGTGTCTGTGTTTTACTTTCTTGTATTCTTCTGTTTGTGATCTTTTTCTGTTTTCTTTATTCTCTCTATTTATCTGTCTTCTGTTTACTACTTTTCTATATTCTGCTATTAGTCTGCTAAACAACACAAAAATTAATGAACGTAACTAATAACCCCGACCCTACTAAGAACTCCCCAGTTCTTACCCCTTCTCTCTCCCTTCCCCCTCCAGATGGAAGCATGAGTACCCTTCCGTAGTTCGCTGATGACCGTTCGTAAAGAGAATTCCGCTCTAGGTAATCTTCTGAGTCTAGGGTGAATCTTTTTATCTATGTATATGTATATACTGTGAGACTAGCCAACGTCTGCACCCCGTTTGTATGTGCACTTTAACCTAAATCCTATGTACGAGAATCCTATTGTGTGGCTACTTCATGAGGTACCAGAGAGATGTCCTGTGGAAAAGTCTGATCGTGCAGAGGAGTAGCAGATGATGTTCTATCTTTTGATAACGTTCCACCTGACTTGAGTTTTGAAGACTTAGAACGTACTTTCCCTCGCTTTAGTAGTTTAGAGGGACTAGGTGAGTATAGAGTCTAGGCTAGCCTGGGTGCCAGCTTAGGGACCTCTTGAACAGGTCAGGACCTGGGATGTTGTATGTATATATATGTATATAGTTATTATCTAGCTATATCTAGGGGTGTTCTAACTAACAGTCCATATTCTAATAAAGGCTGAATCACCGAATGTTGTCAACTACTTGTGATGTGTTTATGTGTGGTTGTTTGTAACTGTTTTATATATTATTAGTTGTGAATTGATTATGAATGATACTGTTTGTTAATCCAAATGTTTTCAAAAAAAAAAAAAAGTACCTCGTAAAATAACTATGCTTTTAACAACGAATCAGACTCATATGATAAATAATAGAAAGTAATTAGGAAGACAAGTTGGTAGCGCTCAGTTTCTAGTATGATCATGACGTACAAGAAATTGGGTCGTTACACATGTGCTTGGAAATGGCTCCTTGGGAAGCACAAATCTGCACAACAGTGGGGAAGGCTCATCTCCTAGAAAACCAAACCCATGTGCCCAATGAATAGGTGATCCTTGCCCTTACCTAACTCTACATCCACACCGTTCATTCCCACTTTCTCAACAACATCTTCACAATTACTTGTTTGATCCTCACCCTTCATTGCAATATGACCGTACCACCAACCCTTTTTTCTTGCTTCAATAACTCATTTCATTACTATAAATCGGCAAGTAACACCTCTTTTGCTCACACACCTTTGCCTTATTCATACACTCTCTTCAGACAATCTACATCACTCCTCTTCCAACCAAGAACATCACAATGTGCTCACTTTCCTCCTTTTTCATCCTAAGCCATGGCCTATCCAAGGTTCTCTTTCATACTCTTTCCTATCCATTCAATGGCCTCACCAAGTTCAAGAAGAAGAAAAGGGAAGCAACCAATTGACGCTGAACCACCCACCTATGATAAAAAGAGATTTAAATCTCAGTTTCATGAGTTGCACTATCATGGGTGGATGAAGGAAAAAGAAGTCATTCCAGAAATTGGATTCAAATTGAAGGAAGGTGAATACCCCATAATGAGGAAAATAATTGAAAAGAGAAGATGGAAACTCCTGTGTGAACCTCTCACAGACACAAGTGCAACTATGATACGAGAGTTCTATGCAAATACAGTAAGGCCAAGCAAAACTAGTCCCCCTTACAAGAGTTATGTGAGGGGAGTGGATGTAGACTTCAGCCCAGCAGCAATTATGAGGATTCTACAAATAAGAGCAATACCCTTTAGAGAGCCCAGTTTTGATGAAAGAATAAAGGGTGAGAATGACCCTAATGAGTTAATAAATGGTATATGTTTGGAGGGCAAAGACTGGGCGAGAGATTTAGATGGAGATCCAAGCAAATTAAAGAGGATTGATTTCATAACTGAGGCCAAGGGTTGGTATGAAATAGTGAGAAGATCAATACTTTCCACTGCAAATACTTCAGAGGTTACAATAAAAAGAGCAATCATGGTGCACTGCATACTCAAGAGGGGAGAAATAAATATTCCACAGCTTATAGCAGACAGTATCCAAGAGATAACTGAAGACAGTGGAAAATCAAGCAGACTTGGTCACCCAAGCACCATATTGCATCTGTGCAATAGGGCAGGGGTGCTTTTTGAGGATGAAGACACAAACTGGGTGAAGGATGGAAGGGCAATTACCAAGCAGAGGATGGAAGGTGCCACTGACAATCAGAGTGAAAGGAGACCTCAGGGAAGAAGAAGGAGACCACAAATGGAAGAAGGACAAGCTTCTAGACCAAAAAGGGAAGAGGGACAAGCTTCTACCAAAAAGGATTTAAGCCAAATCCAAAAGGCCATTGAAGAACTCAACAATATATGAGAGCTCAGGAGCAACAGGAACAATACATGAAGGCTCAAGAGCAACAGCAGAACTGGCAACTGAAAATGATGGAGCAACAATAGAACTTCCAGCTAAAAATGATGGATTAGCAAAGAGAATTTCAAGCAAGAACTCTGGATCGGCAAAGGGAACAATATGCACAATTCCAAGAATCATTTGACAAATTGTTCCAACAACAAGCTGAGCAAGAGAAGTACATCCAAAATCTTTATCAATGGAAGAACATATACCACACAACTGGAGAGGCTAGATATCCAGACAGGATGGAGTATGACATAGAGACCCAAGCAAAGCTAAACTACATAGCCTGCGGCATACCAGTGGTAAACTGAGAGATCAAACCATTTGTCCAGTGTCATGAATTAGTAAATAATCAAAGAGCAAGAGCAAAGAGAAATGTGGACAGAATGGAGCAAAGGGTGAAGGAGGTTGGACTCTGGATCAAATAGACGATTCTTGGGATTGGAGATGTCCTGCTGAAGAACCACAAGAAACAAAAAAGAAGAAGAAGCAGGAGCCAAAGAAGAAAGGAGAGTCGAGCAAAGGAAATGAACACAAAAATTAGAGGTGGTGGAGTTCCTTTCATAATCTTAGTAAATAAGGAAGATGCATATCTGAAAAATGATATGCCTTCCAAGTTTCCATGTTCTGCACTTTTATGATTAAGCTTTGATGTTCTGCACTTTTATGTTTGGTTGTCTTCTGATTTTAGAATGTTTGTTCAGCATAGTTTCCTTGTGGCTTAATAATAATGATGCTTGATATCTCACAGCACCATACTCTCGAGAAAAAAAATTTCCTGCACTTAATATTTCAAAAATGCATCAAAGAATATTTCTTTGAAAAAAAAGGATTAAGAAATCAAAAATTGGTTTTGAGGCAAGTAAAAGATTAAGAGAGATGGTGGTTCTAGTTGTATGATTATGTATTGAGGTTGCATGTTTGTCAAAACTTGCATGGGAGCTCATAGACAGGAAATAGAGTTCAAAGAAGTATTGTGGAGATTCTCAAACATCTATTGATCCAAGAAGCAGCAAGAAAAGAAAACAAAAGAAATAGAAAAACAAAGAATATGGCACAAGTCTCTGAGCATCAATTACTAGGAAGAAAAGAAGAAAGAAACAAGAACTCAAGAAGTTAGTATCCTAGTTAATTACTTGTGGTAGAGTTGTGTCAAAGAGAGAGGCTTGAACAAGTAAATCTTAAGGGGTGCTTTAACACCTAATGCCTTAGACCAACTGGTTTGGGAGTATTGATTGAAAGCTTATCCTAGAAAGCCGCTTTAAGACATGACACCTAGAGTCGATGCAAAGATACAGATAAAGAAAAGAAAATTAAAGCTGCTTCAAGGTGATTATCTATAAAGAGATTCCCATAATATTATTTGAATGAAAATGCTAAGATCTAAGACTTCCAAAATGTAGGGACTAATAAGCACTGGAGCCCTTGCATGAGCATATAATTTAGAGTTCACCCCACTGTCACTTAATCACTTCACTCACAAGGCATTACAAGTTTTTCTTCAAACCATTCCAATTAAAAGAAACCTTTGTGCATAATTCTTTTCTTGCTTGGGGACAAGCAAGGTTTAAGTTTGGTGTTGTGATGACAAGTCATCTTAGCCTAGTTTTACTAGCATTTTTTACTTGTTTTTATTAGGTTTCATGCACTTTCATGCACAATAAGTATGTGATTGGATTGGAATTTCATGTTTATCTTGATTCAATCAAACATTATTAATTTTATGAATTATCATGAAATTTATGCAAGATTTATTTGATTATTATAAAATGATGCAAAATTTTATGATTTTGGTTAGGCTTTGATTGCATGTTTGATTGATGACAGGTGAAAAGATGAGAGGAAGAAACAAAGAAGGAAGCAGTGAAGGAGAACGCTACATTCCCCTGCAGCATCACATGTGGCGCAACACTCAATTTCAAAGAACGCTAAGCTCTCCAGCAACGCGTACACATACACGACACGCACGCGCAGAATGACATTTTTGCGATCCACGCGTACGCGTGGGTGGGGGATCAGTGCTCTTCAGCAAAGAGTGCTACGCTCTATTCCAATGAGCGCCTGTGACACTTTCAAAATTGGGATTGATGATTTGCCACCGATGCGTACACGTGCATGACGCGTACGCATGGATGTGATTTTTGGGAGCAAGCATGCGAACGCGTAGATGACGCATCAGTGCAGAAATGATAAGTTGTAATCCACGCGTACGCATGGGTAGTGTTCTTTGTGCAAACGCTACGCTCCTTTGGAGAGCGCTACCAAAGGACGCGCGGACGTAGGTGTATGCCTACGCATTGAATTTCCAGAATGCAAAACGACACGCACGTGTGGGCGACGCGTACGCGTTGGTGAACGAGCACTACGTTGTCTTACGAACGCTATGTTCTTCTGAAGCTGATTCTACTGTACGAACTGAAGACCCTACTCTGACCCACCTGAACCAAGGCCAAAAAGCCCAATCCAAGTACTTGATGACTGAAGTGGAAAGTGTATAAATAGAGAAGAATTCAATTTCATTGGAGGAGTTCTTCTTTTCAATGAGTTAGCTAGTGGGTAGATCGGAGGCAGTGAGAGACCTGATTGGGAAACTCTGCACTCAATTTCACTTTTATTTTCTGTTCTTCATGTTTTGCAATTTTTCTTTTCTTTTCTTTTATACTAGAGCAATGATGAACTAAACTCCAATTTAATTAGGGGGAAGAGCTCTATTGTAATTCCAATGAATCAATGAAATTCTTCTTCTTCTCAATTTATTTGTGTAGCTATTGGGTATCTTCTGTTTTGATTGTGGATTACTCACTTCGGAAGGGGGTTTAATTCAATTGAATGCTTGTGTGAGCCTCGGAAGGGGAATCACTTGCATTAGAATTAGAGCTCTATCCTTCACTACTCCCTTGATCAACACCATTCAAGAGGAATTGAGATCCTGAGAGTTAGTGTGGCTTATGGATGAGAGATATGCACTTAACCTCTTCTCATGACAATTAGATCAAGGAATTGGCAAAATTGATTATGATTAGAGAGATTGGATTACCAAGGAATTGGGATCCAATCAATTTCAATCTGCCATAGATCTACCAATATGATTGAGAAGGGAGTTGAGACTCAATTGATTCATGAAGGATTATGATATCTTCAATCCCTGATGAATCATTTGTTTTGAATTTCCTTCAACTTAGATCTCTCAAATTTCACTGCAATTTACATTGTTTGTTTCTGTTTTGATTTCCTGCACCCAATTCCTTTTATAATTCATACAATTTGAGTTTCCTTACCATTTAAGTTTCTGCAATTTTAATTTCCTGCACTTTAAGATTCAATTATTTTAATTTCTTAAACTTTAAGTTTCAATTCATTTAAGTTTTCTGCCATTTACTTTCAGCTCTTTACATTCTGCACTTTAAATTTCTTGCAATGTACATTCTGTCGATCAAAATTTACTCAAATCACTACTGTCAGCTTAACTAAATTCACCACCCAACTAAAGTTGCTTGATCCATCAATCCCTATGGGATCAACCTCAATTTCGTGAGTTTTACTACTTGATGCGACCCGATACACTTGTCGGTTAGTTTGTGTGGAATCGATTTTTCCCTCATCATTGATATTGAATATTAATTCAAATATTTAAACATCTCCAAAGCCTTAACTCCATTTTCATACCATTTTCTCAACCATTCACTATTCGCTTTTCTTACTTTATTACTTTTTATGCTACTTGACCTTCAAAACTCTCATTCTAGTTTGTCTGACTATAACAATTGGTCAATCATTACTTGCTTTGTCCGCTAATCCTTGTGGGATCGACATTCACTCACCGTGAGTTATTACTTGGTACGACCTGGTGCACTTGCTAGTAGTTTGTGAATTGTAAATTTCGTACCACATCGCAAGGTCATTCTTGTCCTCAGGCTAGTGGAGCTGAAGTGTGAACGCTTCTGTAATAGCATCAATATTGACCAACCTCCTTATGTGGTGGAATTGAGCTTGGCAAGGTCTTGTTATGTGATCCCCATAAACTGTTACAAACTTGCCTTCATGCCTAAAACGGAAGAAGGCAGCCTCATAATCAACAAGATGCGCCCACAGAGTTTTCAACCAAGTGGTTCCAATAACCAAATTCTCACCAACAACATGTAACACATAAATATCTAGAATTTGCACTTTGCACCCTTGCATGCACACTTCCAAGGAAAGAGTGCACCCTTCCACTATCATCAGAGTGAAATTCCCAACGACCACTCTGAGACCATTAGCCACTTCAATTGGGATATTCAAAATTTGTGCAATGTGAGGATGGATAAAACTATCGAAGGTTCCACCATCAGTAAGAGCTTGGACTTTAATGCCTTGAATATAAGCCCTGATACGGATAGTTGCTAGACCTGACATGCCAAGCATGTTGTTATAAGATAGGTTATGCTCAATGACTTGTTGATCAAGCTGCTCTAGGATTTCATTCTCAAATGGTTCGATCACAACACTATCTTCCGAGGCCTTCTCATCCTCACCTTCAACTTGATACAGAAGGAAAATTTTGATTGGGACACTTATGGCCTAGTAAATACTTCTCATTACACCAATAATGCAATCCTTTCTCACGACAGCTCTAGATTTTGGTCAAGGTCAGTCTTGAAATTGAGTACTTGGCAGAAGTGGGTTGTGATCAATGAGTCGATGTTGGAAGTAATGGAGGAAGATTGGTTTGAGGTGAAGGCTGTTGCAAGATTGAAGGTTTCAAGCTCGCAAGAGGTGAATGATAGTAGATGGCCCAACTATCCTCAGTGGTGGTGAAGAAAATCTATCCTCATAAAGCTTAGCTAAACTAACCACTCGCATTAATGAAACAGGGCACTAGGCCTTCACTTCTCGTTTAATATCAACTCGCAACACACTGATAAAGCAATCTCTCAAAGCATCCGAAGGATCGATCTGGTGCGGTTTGCAAGCGAGATAAATTCAGTATAGTATTCAGACACGGAACCCTGCTACTGAAATTTAAATATCAACTCTCATGGGGACTCAAAGAGTAAAGGACCGAATTTGATCTCAATGGCCCTCATGAGCTGGTTCTATGAACGAAAAGGAGCAGAGCGTTGAGACATCTAGAGCCTAGGATTGTAGGACCAACTATGTGAATCGTTGCCACCCCGATCTGTTCCTCCTCTGGTACCCGAAAAAATCAAAATAATGATCGATAGAGAAGATCCAACCCAGAGCATCAGTGCCATCAAATTTGGATAATTTGTAACTCACCCTTCGATGAGGTTGCCATTGCTGCGGTTGAAAGTCACCTCCTAAGTTCGCACCATGGGGTGGCTCATACGAAGTAGAATGACCCATGGGTTGTTTGTTCTACAACTGTGAAATAGAAGCTTGAATGGTGTCAAATTTTAGATAGGTAGCTTCCTTCAAGCGAGCTCGCTGGTAGCATGAATCCTCACACCTTTGTACTGTTGTACTAGCAAGTGCACTAGGTCATCCAAGTAATACCTGAGCGAGTCAGTGTCGATCCCACGAGGATTGTGGTTTGAAACAAGCCATGGTTATCTTGTAGGTCTTAGTCAGGAAGAGCAAGAGGTTGTTGGATTTATGAGATCTGAAACTATAAAGACATATAACTAATAAAGATACTCTGTAAATTAAGTGGAATCAGTAAAAAGATTCTTGGTATGAACTTAGTAAAATGGATATAATTGAGGATTGGAGTTGCTTAGCCTTTCTGAATTAACTCTAGTATTACTGTCTTCTCTGCTTGTGAGTGATTTCTTCTATGGCAGGTTGTATGTGATCAAAGCCATGGGCTGTGGTCATTGATTTTGTCTGCTGCAGATTGAACACCATTGGTCGTGGTCATCCAATCTGACGAAGGGTGAAGCTCTAGCAGTTCATTCTCTTGGCGATCCTACTCAAAACACCACAGACAAGGTCGAATCTTTCGGATCAGAGAATGCTGCTTCTTTTGATTTTAGCCTATACCATGGAGACCCTAATCTCCCCAAAAATGGCAGAACTGGTGTCTCGAGAAGTCCCCAATAAAGTCGTGGATTAGCCGTCTGAGATATGTATAAACATAGTTGTTGGCTCGTACTTTCCAATCACGTATTCAGTGCTAAAATCCACTTCTGGGGCCCACTTGGTGATTGTTTGGACTGAGCTCAGATGAGATCCACGTGCTATGAGGTCTCTGGGGCATGAAACGCTAGCTAGGGGGTCCTCTTTGGGCGTTTGGACACTGGACTTTGCTCCTTGGGCGCTGGATGCCAGAAAGGGGACAGGAGGTTTGCATTGGACGCCAGGTTTGGGCCTTCTAATCAGAAGCAAAGTATAGACTATTATACATTGATGGAAAGCTCTAGAAGTCAGCTTTCCAAAGCCATTGAGAAAGCTCCATTTGGACTTCTGTAGCTCCAGAAAATCTCTTCCGAGTGCAAGGAGGTGAGATCTAGACAGCATCTATAGTGCTTTCTCTGTCTTTGAATAAGACTTTTGCTCCAACTCCTCAATTTCAGTCAAAAAATACCTGGAATTGTAAAAAAATACACAAACTCAAAGTGGAAACCCAAAATTTGAATTTAACACTAAAACCTGTAAAAACTTAATAGAAACTAAATAAAACATATAAAAAACTATATGAAAACTATGCCAAAAAGCGTATAAAATATCCGCTCATCACTCGCTCTGAGCAATTTTTCTCCATGAGTGATTCCAACATCTAGAATAATTTGCAAACATCAACTTCCACTCCTTTAGTCCTAATATTTTTAGCGACCGCCATGGACAATGAAAGCACCAATTGAAAGGGTAAAAAAACTAAAATTGCAAACACTCACGCAGGAAGAGTGGTATGAATTGCAAAAGAAAAAAAAGATGTATGGATTTTTATTATAGAAATAAATGGAACAGAGTTATATATATGGTATAAATTGAAAGAGAGTATAATCTAATATATCAGGAATGATTATAGAGGAAAGTGAAATTCAGAAGCAGATCTTCCATGCATAAAAACCTGGATGCAAGGAAAGGGAAAGTCTAGTGAGGCAAGACGGTGAGAATGCAAAATAGCAGAATAACAGAAAAAAGAGAAAAAACTATCATACCACAATTACTACAAGAAAAATCAGTATTTGTAACAAAAAAAATTGTTACAAAATTCTGAATTTTGAAACGAAAAGAATTTGTAACAAAAAAAGAGCCGTTACAGTATGTCCTGTTACAAAAAAAATTTGTAACAAAAAATGATATTATTACAATACAAAGTAATATTTTGTAACAAATTTTTTTAATACAAAACAAAAATTTATTACAAAAGTAGTAACAATTTTTTACCTTTAAAACATTATTTGTAACAATATAATTTTTTCTCTCATAAAATTTTGTTTCAAAATATAACTTGATTTTGTAACATTTTTTATTCCTTTAGTTACAAAACACTTGTTATTTTGTAATAATTTTTTTATTACAAATTACACACATAATTTACTAAATCATATTATTTTTTTAATTAATTAATATATTAACTAATTTACTCACCAAATCAATATTTATATAATATATAATAACATAGATAGTTCAAATATCTTTCATTTAACTAAGATTGTTTTATAAATCTTCAACATATAAACTTTAAAGTACAAACTAACAAGACACATTGAAGATCCCTAATGAGCTAGATAGGTACATAGGACAAGAAAAATAAGGAATTATAAATCTCCAAAATGTAAATTACAAATTACAAACTCCATCATGTTCATATAGCTCCTCTCTCATGGAGAAGCTTCTAATCAAAGTGTCACACACCTGAAAAGATCACCAACCAAAAAACACTAACTTAAGAAATAAGATTTGTTTTTCCTTTAAAAATGCACAGAAAAAACAAAAAACTATACTCGTATTATTCAACAATGAGTACGAACTCTAAAATTCTTACCCTGTCCTTTTCCAACTCTTTTTCAGTTGAGCAACATACTCAGCAATTCTTTTGATGGCTTTCACCTATCGACATAACAATTAAAGAGTAGATTTTAGACCTTGACAAAGTAATTTATTAAAAAAAATCTGCATAACTCACACTATTAACTTAAATAATCATAACAATTATGATCATTTATACTAACTGTTTTCATATTATGATAGAATATTTTTGCAAGAATCACTTGTCACTGTTTAACATAAAAACACTATCTGTGAATTATGAAAACAATAGGATGAAACCCCATGGCTTCTAGTAACTCATTTTGTCCAGCATTAGAATGACAACATCCTCTATATCATCACTTAATAAATCACTCCAAAGTCAATTGCATGATAAATTAATAGGTAGGAAGACCTTTCTACATATGGGTGTATATATAGAGTAATAAACATAAACTAATACAGCTCTTCTATCAATTCCATGACTAGATGGTCCTGGGCAAGAATGGGTACTTGTAATTTCTTGTGCTTCAATATCTGTTTGAGCTTAAATATTCTGCCAAACAAGTGATAGACTAGAAGATTATGTATAGTCACAAAAAGAATGTAACAATTAACTAAATAACAAATTAAAAATTCACAACAGAAAAAAGTCATATTTTTAGCCCTTGATAAACTCATACCAAAGCAGTAGTTCAAGTGGGAACAAGCACCAAATGTTAATTGCTTAGTGTACACATTAAAGTCCAAAATCAGATAAAACCCCATTATCTGAATCATTCAACGAAGTAGATTTGTCAAGTCTTCCTAAAGAACCGTAGAAACAATTTTAAGATATCTATGTTAAAATAAAGATAAGGTATTTACAAACTATGATTACACTAGTGAATAGTTAAATGAATTAGACAGCTTTTCAAAAAGCTTGTGCAGTAATGCAATATGATGCAGAAGCAGAGAGTAAAATAGAATCACAAAAGATATATATGGAGAAAGCTTTGTGCACAAAAAATGTGAAATGGGAGAACATTATGGATAATCGGTGTAGTTGTCAATATACAAGATGACTAACTCTCAAGCTAATAGGAAACTATATATAGGAGAGCTAGACACAAGAATGATAAGCAATGCTCAAAGCCAAAGAGAGAACCAAGACATAAAACAACCCACAAACATAACCTGATGTGTACTAACTAATTAACTACCCTTTACAGGATTAAAGTGATGCATCTGTGTTCATTCTTTATGTAAGAGGCAATAAACAAAGCATATAAATTAAAGGCAAACAAGAACACTTCAACAAAAAAAGAATATCGCTTAAAGAAAAAAATAAACAACATTCATGGACAGTCACAGTATAAACAAGAATAATAAATTACTATGCATTTTCTGAAACCTTATACTTTATGTTTTCTACACAGATCGCTGATCTTTAAGGAAAACTAACATAAACTTCATCGCATCCCTTTGTTGGCTTTGATTCTTTCACGCTCTGCAGAACGAAAACCATGAACATTAAAGTTAGTACTTCCAATAAACCAAAGAATGAAATGAAAGAAGAATGATGGAAGCAGAGCAAGGATTAAAGCTTACAGTTTCAAGAACGGAGGAATTAGAACCGAAACAGCAACTCCAATGGCGACTCTATCAACAAAAACAAGGCTTGAAGGCAACGGTTTTGACCCCAATCGACGATAGCGGCAGCGGCAGATCAAAATAGCGTGAGAACGGACCTCGTCCTTGGTGCATGGAATTGTGATCACACTTTTCACAACTCTGGTACAGCTAACTAGCAAGTGCACTGGGTCGTCCAAGTAATAAAACCTTACGCGAGTAAGGGTCGATCCCACGGAGATTGCTGGCTTGAAGCAAGCTATAGTCATCCTGTAAATCTTAGTCAGGCGGATTCAATTGGTTATGAGTTTTGATAATTGAAAGAGAAATAAAATGTAAATTAAAATAAAGATACTTATGTAATTCATTGGTGGGAATTTCAGATAAGCGTTTGGAGATGCTTTGTTGCTTCTGAACCTCTACTTTCCTATTGTCTTCATCCAATCATGCATGCTTCCTTCCATGGCAAGCTGTATGTTGGTGGATCACCGTTGTCAATGGCTACCATCCGTCCTCTCAGTGAAAATGGTCCAACTACAGTTTTTGTACGGCTAATCAACTGTTAGATTTCTCGTCTCGGATGAAAAATACCAGGCACAGCTACTGCACGGCTAATTATCTATCAGTTCTCACTTGTGTTGGAATATGATCTCTCTATCCTTTTGCACATTGTCACTGCGCCCAACATTCATGAGTTTGAACCTCGTCACAGTTATCCCGTCCCAGATCCTACTCAGAATACCACAGACAAGGTTTAGACTTTTCGGATCTCAAGAATGCTGCCAATTGGTTCTAGCCTATACCACGAAGATTCTAATCTCACGGATTCGAATGCTCTATTATTAGGAGAGGCAAGTCAAATCTGTGGATCAGAGACCCAAGAGACTATACTCTGGCTGTCGTCCAATGACTACGTTGAACATCATGTAGACCGCTTGTGGTTGTTAGGCACGTGAATCTTGGCTAAGCGAGTAACGAAGATAGTGGGTGATTGTCACGGGTCACCCCTTCATTTTGACTTAACTGAATTAAGTATAGAGTATATCTTGGAGAAGAAGTAAGTGTGAATTGAAAGAGAAACAATAATACTTGTATTAATTCATGAAGAACAGCAAAGCTCCGCACCTTAATCTATGAGGTGTAGAAACTCCACCGTTGGAAAATATATAAGAGAAAAAGGTCTAGGCATGGCCGAATGGCCAGCCTCCCAAATGTGAAAAATGGCATAAGATGATCAAAGATGGATTCGAATACAATAGAAAAATATGCTATTTATACTAAACTAGTTACTAGGGATTACAGAAAATAAGTAACCAAGTACAGATAGTGCAGAAATCTACTTCTGGGGTCCACTTGGTGTGTGCTTGGGCTGAGCATTGAGCTTTACATGTGCATAGGCTTTTTCTGGAATTAAACGTCAGCTTGGATGCTAGTTTGGGCGTTTAACTCCCGTTCTGGTGCTAGTTCCGGTGTTTTACACTAGAAAAGGGTCTCTGGTGGGCGTTTTAATGCCATTTTGGGCCATCAAATCTCAAGCAAGGTATAAACTATTATAAATTTCTGGAAAGCCCAGGATGTTAGCTTTCCAGCCCAATTGAGAACGCACTAATTGGACTTTTGTAGCTCCAGAAAAATGCGTTTGAGTGCAGGGAGATTAGAATCCAACAACATCTGCAGTCCTTTCTCAGCCTCTGAATCAGATTTTTGCTCAAGTCCCTCAATTTCAGCCAGAAAATACCTGAAATTACAGAAAAATACATAAACTCATAGTAAAGTCTAGAAATGTGATTTTTGCATAAAAACTAATAAAAATATAATAAAAAGTAACTAAAACATACTAAAAACTATGTAAAAACAATGCCAAAAAGCGTATAAATTATCTGTTCATCAGTCCTTCTCCTCCTCGTCACGTTTTTGCTCCTCTCTCCCGTGCGTGTCTCTCTCTCGTGTTCCACTCTCCTCTGTCCTAATCGGTATCGACGGTGGTGACGGAAGCTTCGGTGCGCGGGAGTGTCGAGGTGCGGCGAATCAGTGGCGATGGAGGTACAGCAACGACAAGGTGTCCCCTCCTTCTCGCGCGACACTCCCTCTGGTTCTCCCTCTCCTAGACGTGGATCTTCCTCCCTCTCCAGGTGACACGACGACAGCGGCGGCACCAAGCCCCGCGGCGCCGTTCCTCCCCCTCGTGTATTGGTTTTCCTTTGCACTCTCCTTTTTCCTTTGTTCTCTCAGATGCGTGAGTGTTTTGTAAAATTAGGTTAAAATTAGGTTTTATTTAGGTATTTAGATTTAGGATAAAAAATATATAATAGTAATATAATAATGCTACAAAATATTTGAGATAAAATAATAATTTTACAAAATATTTGAAATAGAATAATAATTTAGAATTTAAATATAATATTATAAAAATTATTTTTGGAATACGTAAAATTTTATTTATTAACATATCATTAAGTTTAAATCATTATTTTTAATTTAAATTATAAAATAAACATACTAATTACAATTTATAAAATACAATTTAAATCTAAAGATATCAATTATATATGATATAATTTTTTATTATTTTTTTATTACCAAAATTTTAATTTCAATTTGTATAACTAATTATAATAAAAATTGTACATAAATATTAATTGACTTAAATTTAAAGTATCTATAAAAATTAATTTAATCATTCTTAATAAATTAATTTTTAAGAGCTCAAAGTAAGAAAAAGGTAAGAATAATATAAAAATTTTAACAAAATTAGTTTAAAGTAATTATTTTAATTTAAAATTAAAAATAATTTAATAAATATTTTTTTAATTTATAAAATTAACTACAAATTTTCAATTATTCAAATCAAAATTTCTATTTTTTATTATTTTTTAAATTTAAATTTTAAATATATAAAATGTTGAATTATAAAAATTATATAAGAGTTGTAATTTATTTAAATTTTCTTATTCTCTTTTTCTCTTTGTATTTTTTGCTCTTTGTTTATCCGTCTTTATTCTTTTATTATGTGTGTTATTGTGAAATTATAATATTAGGACTAAGTTTTAGAAGAAGGGAATAGTTTAAAAATTTTAGTAAAAAATAAAAAAATACTCACAGTTTTATCTTATTTTTTAATCATTTAAATTTTAAATTTCAAATTATACACAATGTTTTATTATTAGAAAAATTACTCATGAAGTCTTATCAATGTAAAACATGTTGAATTTTATCACATGATACTTTTTTATTACAAAATATATTAAATTTTTGCAATAAAATAATTTTTTATTAAAAAATATATTAAACTTTTATGACAAAACAACTTTTCGTTATAAAAATATTTTGAGCATTTATAATAAAACATCTTTTCGTTACAAAAATAATATATTTTGTAACAAAAAAATAATTTTTGTTACAAAAATAAAAAAGTTTTGTTTACAATTTATCTTGTTATTACAAAAAATTTTTATTTTGTAACAATAGTTAATTCTTGTTACATAAAAATAATAATTTACAACCGTTTAAAGTTTAATACAAATTTTTTGTTATAAAATTTTCATTTTTTTTGGTAGTAAATGGTGCCATCCATACCTCTTTAGCCTCCTATTAGTAGTGCGCATTTTCATGCGTCTACCCTGTTCCACGTGCCTGTTTTCTCCAACGAACTCTATTATGAGATATTAGCTCCTTCAATTGGTGACTTATCGCATTATTACTTTCATCATTAGTCTTTTTTCTAATTTTTTTTTCTTACAGATAATAATAATTTTCTAATAAAAAAAAGTAGTATAATTATATATTATTCAGAAATTGATGTTTATGGCACCAAAAGAGGGGAAGAAAGAATAAAATAAAAGGAGCTTTCATACATACCAACCGCAATATAATCATGACATTTTCATTAACTCATGGAAAATAATTGAAATAATTAAAGAAGAAATGGAGACTCTTCATCAATAATATAGGTAAACGTTGTCATGGTGGGCACGTGGCATATTTTCATCTTCATATTATTTCTTCTACGTACGTACATTTAAGTAACATGCTACTTACTAGACAGGATAATATCTCCACGCGATTGGTATCCGGAGTTGTGGGAATGGTAATAAGATAGAGTAGTATATCTTATTCCACGTTTCTATTTCCTTTCATATGTATGACCAAAATATAATAATAACATAATGAAAAGAAATTGAGGGATTGTCCTTTAAACTCAACTCCTCGATCACTCGCTACAACATTTTCAGGTTGAAGCAACTTTTAAAAAGTGTTGCCTAAAAGTTGATAAAAAGTTGTTTTTGATCTATAACAATACTTTTGGACCTAAGATAATATTTTTGGGTGGCGTTGCATATGCAGCTGTTGCCTTAGATCAAGGCAACACTTTTTTATTTCAAAGGGCGTTGCTTTTGAGAGCAACACTTGCAACACTTGGTAAGTATTGCCTTTGGTTAAAAAACAACACTTCAAAAGTGTGTTTGAGACTACACTTTTTCAGTGTTGTCTTTTCTCTTATATTTTGACCACTACTACAAAATGTTGCCTATTTGCAATAAAATGCAACTCTTTTACGTGTTGTTTATAAGTTTGAATTCGCAATACTTTGAAGTGTTGCCTATTAGTTATGAATATGCAACCTTTTAAAGCATTGCCTTTTCTTTTAGATATGCAACCTATATAAGTGTTGCCTTTTCTTTTGGATATACAACCATACAAGTGTTGTCTAATATTCAAAATATGCAACTAATAGAAGGGTTGCCTTTTTGGTAAAAATAAAAGTTATTTTTGTAATAAAAATACACAAAAATAAAATTTACAATAAATTTTTTTGTTCATACATGTGTAATTATTTTATTTAATAAATAAATTTGTGCACAATAAAAAAAAATTATAAAAGAGACAAAATAACTAATAATAAAATTCTAATTAAAATAGATATTAAAAAGTTTAATTAGTATTTTAAATACACGTTTATCAATAATTTTCAACAAAATAATAAAATTCTTATCTAACAATAATTGTCATAACAAAATAGTAATTAATATTTATCCAAAAAATATCAATTTACTTGCATATTTTATATCCATGCTTGACTTGTTCCATATGCTAAATCTGCAAATAATACATAACAAAAAAGTATATTGTTATTCATGTACCCGATATAGATGAGTATATAGTACTAGTGAGAGAGTTATACCCTATCGTTGATGCATTGATGTTATCCCTTTGAAGTGTGAAGCATACTTGAGCTGTTGATTGGTGCGACATAGAGGAACTTCAAAGCCCCCTGTCCCTAACAATCAAGTTCTCAATCTTCTGTGGTCATATGCAAAAGGTCAAAAGCTAGTTCACAATTGCTGGTCTGCCAAATACAAGCCCCCACCCACCCCTGTTTCAACTTTTTCTTAGTAGCTAGCTCCTATTTCTGCAAGTTTTTCACTAGACTACACATATTTCAAACTCTTGGCACTCTGTCAAACGGATTCTTCCACTATTTTGGCTATCTCCTGATAAAGCAATCTCTTCCCTGCTTTGTTATGATTTATTTATTAGCATGCTTAACCTAAGAATTATTATATCCACAGACTACAAAATGAATATTAATAGTAGGTATGAGCAGAAAAAGGGATAAAAAGACAATTTTGGTGGTGGGCGGGGGGAGGGGGGTGTGATAGGGCTCTCTGTATCATATAAGCCTTGTCCATGCTACTATTCAAGTCTAACAACTATGCTACACAGATCAAAGACTGATTGGATAATCAATACCAACCTGAAGGCATGATCCCATATGTTGTCAACAATGTCTCAGTTTGCAATAATTCCATCCTTTAATGGAGACAGGACCTGACAGCATGGAAGAAATAGATAAATAACCTAAACCCATTCATTACAGTAAAATCTGTAAATTAGTAATCCAAGCTTCATCTGTCCAAAGCTTTCAAGATAATAACAAGGGCTCAATAATTGACAGACTTGCCAATTTGCCAGCCTACTACGTACCTCTCTTAATTTGTGAGGCATAAATGTACATGATCTTGAATAAAAAATTGTTAGTCATAGTCAGAATCAACAAGTTAGACTTTTCTACTTCACTATGTTGGGCTTTATAAAGTAGAGCCAAGAGGCTTGGGAGGAGGGGGGTTTCTAAATAATACTTTCTATTGAGAAGGAAACAGATCATGCCACAAGCGGTCCGGTGTAAATTGCATTGTATGGCTTAACTTCACCAACACTACTTGTCTAAAAAAAACTAACACATAAATTTTGGCTTACAAGGAGTAAATTTAATTGAGTTGTTGATCAAATTTGCAAAACTTTGGACTACTCTAGCAAAGTCACTGCGAACTAGCTTTGGCATATCATCTGCAAGGGCAACCAATTAACAAGATGCATCAGAATCATTGTTGAAGAGATTTCTAGTCACCAAAATAAGATTTTAGATTCATACTAAAATATAATTCATATTATATACTAACCAGATAGGTCTAAGATAGTCTCTAGATTGTGATTCATGCATTGCACAGAAAACATATCCACTAGTCTTTCAAGTTCCCTTCCCAAGTTGAATTCAGCATCTTCTAGAACTAGCTTTCCTGATTCCACTTATATTCTATGAATCTTTAGAAAGTTTTTCCAAACAAGTAAGTGCATATTTTTTTCAAGGAACTTATAATTGAATGTTCTTGAGCAAAATAATTAAATATGTCACCTTGCTAAGATCCAAGATGTTTATTAAGAAGCCGTAGCAGCGCCGTCGAGCATTTTCTTATCTGAGTAACCGTTGCACACTGTTCGTTGGTTAGACAGTCGTCGGACATAAGAATGTTGAGTAGCCCAATTATTGCAGCCATAGGTGTCCTCAATTCATGGCTGCAATGCACCAAAAAGAAGGATCCTAATTACATGTTTGATAAAACAAAAGTAGATACCAAAATCTAGACACAAGTTTAGCATAATCAATCAGATTGAAACTGAGAAAATCAACCTCATGTTTGCAAGAAATTGGCTCTTATAATTGCTTGATACCTCTGCCTTTCTTCTAGCATCAATTTTCATTCTTTTATAAGGTTTGTAAATGTATATGGCAATGCCGTCTCTTACATGAAAATCAGACCAGACAAGTAAGTGCTTTTGTTTGCAGCGGAGATGGACAGAGTCGGTCATGGGCTTTAGAGTTCGATTGCTGCTATGGTCCAACACAAAAGTTCAATAACCATAACAATGTGCACAATCTTTCATATTTTGACACAATGTGAAAAGAATACATAAATAAATGAAATAAGAATACATTTTGATTCAACTAAAAAAAAAAAGCTTTTCATCAACTTAGTAAAATATGCCATACATGAATGTGCATTGTGAAGAACAGAGGAAAATCGATTCTCCCATAAAAATTAATTCATATGAATTAGTTATATATAATTAGTGCACTATCAACATTTCCAAACTTTTTATTGATAAATAAACTGTACATAACTCAAACCACTAATTTTTTAGAGGAGTAAGACAAAGTTCTTAAAAATAAACAGAATAGAGCAAGTGCAGCACCTTGTAATCTTTTTTTTCATCATTCATCTTTTTTTGAAGCTCACCATTAGTAACACTTCATTGATAATCTTCAGAGGAAAATACAGAGACATAAGATGCCTGTGTTCAAAGATTGGCAACTAAGTACTCCCAAACACAAAACAGAACAACAAAATACAAACCTAAGAAACAACAATTAAACTAAAATCACATAAATTGCTAAATTGTGATTACTCGAAAAAGAAACAACAATTTAAATCAAACCTAAGAGGTATTTGAAGGTGAGCGACAAATCGGTAAAGTCTTTGTCCTTCGACATGATCGAACTCGAAACTGCAAAAACAATGAAAAGAAGAAAAGGATTATGTGAGCTTCTTCAATCGATTAAACTGAAAGAGATGTGCGTGGAGAGAGAGAGAGAGAGAGAGAGAGAGAGAGAGAGATGTATACTAGAACTATTGTAATTAATTCAACAATTCAACTAAATTAATCAAGTAGTATGTAAAATCAATCTACAAGCCTTCAATGACGACGATGGAGGAAGAGATGCCTGAGGACCGAGGCTGAGGCGAGAGGCTTGAGTGAAAGAGGTGAATGGTGGAGAGTTATCGATTTGCCTGAGAGGATAGAGCATGGCACCACGGTGGAGCAGAGAAAAGGTTTCAGAACGTGGAGCAGAGCAAAGGTTTTAGAACGGCGCGAGCAGAAAAACGCGACGGAGCAGAGTAGAACAAGGCGCGAGCTCGAGTAATGAGAAACACGACGACGGCGAGCAGAGAAGAGGGATTATAGCAGTGGCGGATCTGGCAGCGCAAGGTAGAAACAACAACAACAGCGCAAGGCAGAGACGGTGCTGTAGGTGAAGAAAGTGGCGGTGGCAACTTCTCTCTCCGTCGTCTTCTTCTCCTTCTTTCTCTTCTTCCTCTTTGATGGCAGTTCTCCTTTTCTTTTCTTCTCTTCATCACTCTCTGTCTCTCTCCCCTCACCGTGCATTTTTTCCTCCTCTCTTTTCTTTTTTTCCGTGCAATAGAGAACCCTAATCCTCTTTTTGTGGTCTTTTCTGATTTTCTAATCTTAATTAACTCTGTTTTATTATTTTTTTGTTATTAAGTTGAATTTGTTTTATTTTTAAATTGATAGAAAATGATAATTAAAGTTAAAATATGTATTAAAGATAAAATTTATTTTTTAAAAGAGGCATTAAAAATTTTAGGTAACACTTAAAAAATAAAGTTTAAAATAAATTTAAAGATAACTCTTATAAAAAGTAAGATATTAGCTTTATAATAGTTGCTTTTGTATATTTGATGGAGCAACACTTAATAAATGTCTTTTAATTTATTAAAGGCATCACTTATAGTGTGTTGATTAAAAATATGTTGTTATAGTTCTATTTTTTTGTCACTAGTATAAAGTGTTGTATATATATTTTAGACAATATTTTTAAAGTGTTGTTTTCAATATATGTTACAATAGACAAAAAATGTTGTAATGACTCAACATAATAAATCACTAAAATAGTACTGTATGAGGTTTAATTTTCAATGTCATCAATCTACCGACCCAAAGAAAAAAAAAAAAAAAAACCCTCCTTACTCAAACTAGTAAGTAATAAATTAGTAGCAACAAAAGTATTGTGCTGGGAAATTTAGATAGTATAGATATTATTCTTGACACAATCAAGTTATGCGGAGGTATAGTTCCGCTTCCGCACACTGGGATTTCCTCAGCTTCGGCTTCCCGATGCTAGGAGTACATGAAGAAAGTATTTCGAAATTCAACTTAGTAAATTTTTTGTTATTTCTCACTTAGGAATAAACATACATGCATGTGTACCTATTTTATAATTAAATGTGTTCGGTATTTATTTTGTAATTGATGTATAATTCGAATATATGAACGAAATAAATGGATACATGTGACTGAGTTATAATTATTATGCCGTTATTTTGGCTCTATTATTCGATAGTTCAATTTATAACGGATAGATCATATATCGTTTTTATTTTTTTACATGTCGTAAAATTAAAAGAGATTTCTTGATGTCGTTACTTAGCTTCTTGGCTTTTTTTTTTTTAATTTCAAATGTAGAGGTATTCTTATTTTATAGAAGACCGAACAAAATTTGATTTATAATTTAATCAAATGATTTTATATTCTTTTAAAGAAATTCTAAACATACTCTAAATGAATAGATAAATTTAAAAAGACCATTTAATTAGTCATTATCCACACAGGGGTGGAACTACATTGAGAGGAAGGGGGTGATGCGTGACAGCCCCCTAATTTTAATTTTTTACATGTAAATTATATATAAATTTTAGTTTAGTCTCCTTTAAAATTTTATTTTAGTCTTATTTAATTGTATAAATATTTTTGGTCCCCTTTAATGTTTCATCTAGCTCTGTCTCTGTATCCACACAAATTGGATACTTGGATTGTCAATCCAGCCACATTTTAAATTTTTTCTTTTTAAATACACACAAATATATATTGTTCTAAATAAAAATATACTTGAGATTATAATTAAATAAGAATACTACATTATTAATTAACGTGTATGTTACATTACTAATTAATGGATATGTAAAGCTACTAGTACAGTTAATAGACATGTTAATTATTAAAACTAATAAAGTCATAAAATTACAAAATTATCAAATTATAACATTAAATATGTACATTAAAAGCAGTAAATGTCTAAGCTGTTACCTCATAAGGTATAAATAAGGAAAAAAGAGAAACAGCAAATAGTTTTTTCTCAATATACTACCACTTAAAATACTATCGACTTAAGCATCCACTACAAGGATTTTGTTTATTTGTGGCAGTTTTTTCTCTTATTTGTGGAGGTTTATAACCCCCACCAAATGGTTTGTGGAGGTTTCTAAAACCCCCAAAATTTAAGGTGCCACGAGGTCTTTTGTGGGGGTTTTTAAAAACCTCCACAATCTATTCAGTGGGGGGGGTTTTGTATATGTTTAGTGGGGGTTTTATATTGGATTTTTGTGACAGTTCTTGGTCAATGTTTGTGGCGGTTCAAAACCCCCACAAAAAGATTTTTCCATTTTAAAAATAACAATTATTTTGTGGAGGTTTCAAACCTTCACAAACCTATCAATATAATTTTTAAAAATTAATCTACATTATTATTACACTACTGATTATTTATTATTAAAAAGAAATATTTAAGCAAAATATTAAAAATATGGAAGAAAATTAAAATAAAAGAAATACTTTAAAACAAAATATAGTACACTACCATCATTTTCCAATAACATTAATTACAACTACAAAATATTAAAAATAACATGATAAAAATACAAAATATGTCCAAACTCCTGAACAATTAACATAACTAGATAAATGTATTTGCAAACAATGCAAATAGATCTTGATTTCTAGCCATACCA
This sequence comes from Arachis hypogaea, assembly GCF_003086295.3. Classification (NCBI taxonomy): domain Eukaryota; kingdom Viridiplantae; phylum Streptophyta; class Magnoliopsida; order Fabales; family Fabaceae; genus Arachis; species Arachis hypogaea. The sequence goes on from NC_092038.1 coordinate 55,858,800, forward strand.
TTATCATCCAAAAAGAATAACAAACTAACAATACAGTTAACAAGTCCTAATGCTTACACTAGCTATTGCAGTAGCAGTTAAAGCTAAAATAGGAGTATTTAGAAATTTCTATTACAATGAGGATCCTTTCTTTTAATCCCTATAGCCTTTACTCCAAACAATAATACCTGTTCATGTTCAATGCATAGTACATCAAAATAAACCAAAAAAGAAAATGTCAATTTTCATCACATACCTTTTATCAAGTAGAGTTAAACCTTCTCCAAATAAAGAATCACCCATCCTCTGAAGCTCCTCCACCTTCATGCAGTAAAAATAATAGATGTTTACAATAGCTTCCATATTGTGCAATATCCAATCAAGGGATGCACTAACAATATACATATCTATGCCCCAATTGAAATGTCTAATTACCAATTTTATACCTAAGCGGTGATACATCTTTATTTTTGACATTCAGTTTAAGTTACTTTTTTTCTCAAATTAGGTCCAGTAGTGTACTTGTCTAAGATTTCTCATAGTGTTCTAAAGTCTATAAAGAAAATCACTTTACATAAGAGAAATTATATCTATACCATCGCAACATACAAGTAGATTCTTGTCACCAATTGTTATTCTTGTCACTAATGAATAATTTGAAATCATATGGAACCGAGTATCTGAACAAGCATGCAAAAATTGTTTAAGAACCAGGGTTCTGTACCTTGCCTGTATGAAGAGCAACTCTCCGGACAGATGACTGAAACAACAAATAATTAAAACAATTAATAATTTTGTCTTATCACAAAGCTTGAGTAAAAGAAAAACTAGGAAAGGGAAAGAAGTAACATATCCTGCCATATAGACCAGTAGATTCAAATAAGGTGTCATTTCCAGCATAAAGAATGCCCTGAAAGCAGGAAAGCCATTTTTACCCGCAATTAGATCTTAATTAATAACCAAATTAACATATTGACATCCGTAAATTATATGATGCATGCTAAACAAAATTTTCTCATTTAGGAAAGGAGTGGGACCGGGTTTCCCCCAATACCATTTAGGAATGACTAGTAATGCTTATAGTGATTAGTTTATTCAATTCACTTAACCCCGTCAGCAACCATTTTTATTAATTGTAGGAAGGGGTAAAGAAGATCAAATGAGCACCATTGATGCGAACAACCAGCCTATGTGGAAGAGTCAGATCATCCCAGGCATAATTTGCATTTGATCCTGGTCCAAGAACCTCTGGCTCTAATAAACCCTGGAAATTTATCTAGTGATATGAGGGAAGCAAGTAGAAAATCAGTGAAAAATCAACTAAAAGTGAAAAATTAATAGAAATATAGAATTATTCCTCAACCTTTTGGTAGTAAGTTATTGATAGATTATGCAGAGAATTCTCAATTCGATAAGGCAGACTTATATTGGGGGGCTTATAGAAACTCAAATAAGAGTAGAACTTTCTTCAACAACATGAATAGCTGCAGATTCTGTCATTTTGCTATCTAATATTCCATCTTCCTTTGTTTGTTTTCTGAATTTCAGGAAAAAATGTCCTAGTGAGGCTATACACGCTGGACCTGACCATCCCAATCCAGGCTCATTGATTTGAAGCCGAATATAATAACAAAGAATTGTCACTAGGGGATCGGTGCTTTCTGATAAAATGCTCAAATACACTGAAGTCTCTTGTCTTGCTGAATCCTTCTTTCAACTGTAGTGGCATTCGCTGTTTGCTTCTAACGGAGATTACACCCGCCATCTCATCCTTCACAGTAGCTAAATTGTTATAACATATTACTGAAGAAAAAGATGATCTCTTTATCAGGAAAGAATTGAGAGCATACCTGAAAATAGGGGTCATGATCTGAATACGAGATGGTGACAGGTGTTATCACAAGGGTAAGGACAATCAATCACCTTCACACCTGCGCGGTCGAAATACCAATCTCCAACAGCCACCGCAATTACCTGCATCCATGCATGCTAATTAATTAATTAATTAATTAATGATAAGCTCAATGTATTACTATTACATTCGGTTATCACCTTGTTCTTGATGTTTGGAGAATTTTCAGTGAACCAAGTGTCCTGCCTCTCAGATTAACAGTAAGAGAAACATGACTTGATGGACAAAATATCTATCTTTCTGGTACCATCCATCTGATCTCATATGATATTTATCAACATGAACCAATGTAGTAATAAAAACATGCCATGATCAAAATAAGAGTAATGACAGTTTTAATTTTCTACATTGAAAATGCATGTACCACAAGAATCCACATCATGTATAAAGATGTAAAAAATATTAAATAAACTTATTTCCTTAAATTTACTTTAACTTATATATTTATTTTAAAAAATTAATAACTTGTTCATGGCCTAGTATTTTCTTATATTTAGATAATCTACTAAATTAACTATCTTTAATACACTCGTAACTCGTTATATCTTAAATTCAACAAATTTTATCTTTTTTTCAATAAAATGGTCAGCAAGATTTTACTCAAATAAAATTAGAAATAGCGTGTCCATGCCATCACTATTGGTTTAAGGTTTTCAGTTTTCACCTTTGATGTATGGTGATATAAATATCTTTCACATGAAAAACAAGGTTTGGTACTTGTTGGTAGGAAGAAGGAAAAAGGTAAAAAGAGTAGAAAGATAACTAGAACTACCTTGCCCTGCTCTTTGTTTGCCATCACTTCCTTCTTAATTTCTTCTCTTGCACTCACTTCTTTCTTTTTTTTTTATTCAACTTCTTCAGTCTAATCATATATGTATAATTGTTTTCTTTTAATATTCACTTAAAATGTATAAGAATATCATTTTTGAAACAAAATTTGAGGGTTTAATATCACTAGTATAACTTTTAGTAAGAGTAAAAATTTACTTTTGTAGGTTTTATTTTTAAGGAGTTATTAATAAGTAATAAGATGAACATATCTATATTTATATACCAAAAGCAAATTAAAGTTGAGTTTAACCCAAATAAATAAATAAAAAGAATATATGGCATCATAATGCTTTGGAATATTAGCATTACCCTACTATTGCATAAACATATTGCCCATTCTGCTTTTGTGTGCCTCTCTATTTGATCCTTGGCTTCTTTCCTCTTCATTTGGATGGTCATTTGAGCTTCATTCAATTTCTTTTGTAGGATCTCAATTTTTTTTGTAGCACTCTGAGTGGGTAGCAACGTTATTAGGCATAATCTTCTTCTATCATAAACCAAATCAATCTTCTTTTCAACCTTTCAATATAACAACTATAGATAAAGCACATGTAAGAGTTCTTCGAAGGAGAAGAAAAAACAAGTAGAATAGACAAGTATATTCATAATAATGAATTGATAAATAATATAGTATGATAAAAATTACCAACAATTTACCAAGCTCAAGAGCAGCATCACCAAAAGCATCCCAGTTATTCAGATAAAACCTTGTTATTCTCTTATTTTTCTTTTTCCTTTGCACATTCATAAATTAAGAATGTTATCATATTACATACTAGAACAAACAGAAAATGGATTCAAAATAACACCACATGCATTAAAAATGGTAAGAGAGATTGCGTTTCAAATTCTAATACCTTAACTACATTAGAAACTGAAATTAAAATTTCAAAAAGAATAGTTTCATAATACAATAATATGGAAGCGTGTGTGTTACCTCTGTTCTTCCTCTTACTATCTGGATATTTGATGAACCGATGATTCCAACAACATGCTCCAAAAATACGCATCTCTTGTTCATGGACTCTATCAGCGTAACTTCCCATTCTACTCCATTTCAATTGCAAAAACAGAGAGAAAATCGCAACTCGTAAAAAAGGAACTGAATCTAATTACACAAGAAAAAAAACAGCGAAAAATTCACCTGGACAAGCTATGGCCAAAACAACTCTGGGAAGACCAGCACCTGTTCCAATGTCTACGAGGCTAAGCTTCTCATGTGACGGAGTGTCGCCGTAGCGCGTGCGGTAGCAATCCCTAAGAGGAAGGAGGATCGCGAGCGAGTCCTCGACGTGCCTCTCCATGACTTCGTCGGCGTCTTTGACTGCGGTGAGATTCATGCGCTGCAATTGAAAACGTGAAAATTAAATGTTAATGTAGTTGAAGAGTTGAAAGAATTGGAAAGTATGCATTGATGAAGTTATTGCATGTAGATGAAGAAGACAACACTTTGATGTAGAAGCTTGATTGCGACAACGATGAGGACATGAATGGCAGCAACGGCGAGAATGGCAGCAGCGACGAGCTTACTTCCCCTCTGATCTCAGACGCTACGGCGAGCTTGACGGTGACAATGGCGGCGAGTAGATCTAGGGTTTCGTTGGATCTCACTCTTCTTCCTCTCTTAATTTTTTGGACAAGTTTTGTTTGGAGTGAAATTTGTTTGGACTTAATCAAAGTAGGTTAGGAATTGATTATTTGTTTGAGCAATTGGGCTTTAAAATGTAAATTAGAAATAATCAATGGAGGTTTCATATTTTGCCACAAATAAAATATGTTATGGAGGTTTTTTAAAACTTCCACAAAATAATTGCCATAAATAAGCAGAAATTTTGTAGTGATCAGAGTGTTTTTGCAAGTTGCTTTCCTGACTTGCTTCCAACGCTATCAGAGTAGAATCTCCGAATCTCAATAATTAGTTTGTCATCTCACCAAAGGCACAGACATTTGGCGCCGTTTGTGGGGATCCTACACTATTAGATCCATGACTGATCACAAAATACAATTAATAATCAACCCAAACACTCTTTTTAAGGAACAACAAAATCAAGATGATGGGCATGAAATTGATATCACCCCACTTACCAATCAAGAACTCCAAGTTCCTCCAGGATTCAAAAATCATGAGATTTAAAACATTGGAGTTCATCATTTCGCTAGTTTGCTGGAAGGTGATTTCAGGAGATACTTGACTTCAAGGATGTGAAGTTTATGAAAAAAATTCATGAGATTGTCTTGGAATATATGCGAGATGAAGAAATCTCAAAGATGGTTTCGACTAAAAGAAAAAATTCAGTCTCATCATCTAATGAGGCTGGAAGTTCGGGAAAATTCTTAACCCCAAGGTTGTCAACACCACCAGTTGGAAAGACAATAAATGTGATCCTAAAGGATTCAACATCTTACAATGTTGTCTGAAAAAGAAGATAATAAATGACCTGTGAGCATTTATACTAGCAAAGTTCGGTGATGAAGTCCTGACATCTGAAGGTCGTGTAGCCACTATTTAAGAAGATCGAGTAGCAGCTGTTTATACTAAGAAAGTTATTTGATGAAGTCCTGACCTCTGAAGATCGTGTAGTCATTATCCGAAAAGATCGAGTAGCTACTGTTTAATTATACCAATAAAGTTATGTAATGAAGTCTTGACTTCTAAAGGTCGTGTAGTCACTATTCAAAAAGATCAGGGTAGCTGTTATTTATACCAATAAAGTTATGTGATGAAGTCCTGACTTATGAAGATTGTGTAATCACTATTCGAGAAGATCGATTAGGTGCTATTTATACCAGCAAAGTTCTGTGATGACGTCCTGACATTTAAAGGTCGTACAGCCACTATTTGAGAAGATCGAGTAGTAGTTGTTTATACCAACAAAATTATGTGATGAAGTCCTGACCTCTGAAGGTCGTGTAGTCACTATTCGAGAAAATCAAGTAACTGTTGTTTCAACCAACAAATTTATGTCATGAAGTACTGACCTCTAAAGGTCGTGTAGTTGCTATTTGAGAAGATCGAGTAGCTGCTTTAAAGTTCAATAAAGCAAGTTTTACCTTAAGCGGGATAAAGTTAAATATTCCAATAGAGTATTTTTAATAGACTTATACTCCCGAGTTTAAGAGAAGACGAGACCAAAACCCAATAAAAATTTGGAGAACCTAGTCCGATATTACTACTCAGGAGTTCCGATCGTGGTATGGATTTTAACCTTATTAATGAAATAAGGTCAACAACTAGTTGAACAAGCATTAAAGCAAAGGATTGTAAAGAGATATAACACCAAAGTAAGACCCAAAAGCTTTCAACTAGGAGACTTAGTATTGAGACAGGCTGACGTCGATTCCTTGAGAACTCAAGGAAAGCTGGTCTCCAATTGGAAAGGACCCTTTAGGGTAAAAAAAAAAAACCTCGGAAAAGGAGCATACAAATTAAAGAATCTTGACGGTACCGAAGTCCAAAAAATGTGAAATGTCGTTCATCGATAAAAGAATAAGATATACTCTTTTTCTATTAATTTAGATTTTTAACGAGGCCCATGACATTTTTTCACTATGTTTTCAATTATAATTATCATTAATTTGTATTTAAATTTAGAATTTGATTTCATACGCATTATATTGAATGCTTTAATGTCATTATTTTGACTGTTATTGTATGATTCACAACGTGTTGATATAAGAAAAATGGTATAATAAATTAAAGCTCAATTATAATGAAGAAAATAAAGTTTATTAGACTTAGCCTAAATAAAAAAAATCAAAGACACTTAAGTTTATAAAATAAATTTTCCTCATACAGAACTAAAAAGTTCAAGACATTAAACAAAAAAAAAATGTTTAAATACAAAATACTAAAAATAGAAAATGTTTTAATCCTAAAGCATTAAGTTCAAAATACAAAAAAGTAAAAATAATTGAGTTGAATGAACTTAAAAAATTTTTACAAAAAAAAAAACTAAATCATTTCAATGATTTCTCTATTCTTAAAAGCACCAATTCTCAAAAGATGGTGTTTTCTTCTTGTAAGGATGCGAGAGAAGTATTGAGGCTTTGAATCTGAGTTATATGGTTCTTAAGCCCCTTCTCTCTATTCACATACTCATATCGGATATTTGAGATCTCTTTCTCAATATTTGTGACATAAGTAGATGAGCAAAAGAACATCCTCTAAACTCGGGACAGAGTATCTGCAAGAGACATTTAAGCCAATTCCGATTGAGTTTCTTTGGTCATTAAGCATTTATTGATGAACATAATAGATTTAAACTTCCTCGAGAGAATACAACCAAAAGATGTTGGAATCTTGAGACATCCCCACCAGTTGAGATTGAAACGTTGGAAGACAAAGCCTACCTCCTCCTCATACAAAGACCACTTTGAGAATAAACTTGGCTTGTCTAACGAACTCAGCTACTCTTGACTATATCAGAAAGTCAAGAGATCTGAGTTGGTACACTACTTTGGACAAGAATAGAACTCATTAAATGCCTGTTAAGTAAGATCATTAAGTTAAGAGCTCGCTAAATTGGTAACTGTTCTGAAAAAGAATAAAACCAACTAAATGTTTGTTAAATAAGGTCATTAAAGTTAAGAGCTCGTTAAATTAAAAACTATTTTGGATAAAAATAAAATCTATTAAATGCTCATTAAACGAAGTCATAAAGTCATTATATCGTTAACATGATGTCGATGATACGGTAATCAATTAAACCGTTGTTATACTAATACCAGAAGAACGGTAACATGTAAACGCATAATTATAAAGGCAATAAATTTTAAATAAACTTATCCTAAATAAGTTCAAAATAGCTAAGAGCTACTTGAGAAAATGGAAAAAGAACTTGTCCACAAAACAAACTAAAGTACTGAGTGCAAAAATTTTATTTGGGCTTGGTCCATCAAATTTAGGTATTCTCGATAAAGTCGCTAAGTCAAGAAACCCAACTTGGGACACTTTTCTGAATAAAAATAACACTCGAGATTATGATTAAATGAGAATACTACGTTACTAGTTAACGTGTATATTATGTTACTAGTTAACGGACACGTTAATAAAGTCATAATATCACGAAATTGTCAAATCATAGCATTAAACACGTACATTAAAGGTAATAAATATCCAAGCCGTTTGATGAGCGGATAATTTATACACTTTTTGGCATTGTTTTTAGGTAGTTTTTAGTAGGATCTAGCTACTTTTAGGGATGTTTTCATTAGTTTTTATGCTAAATTCACATTTTTAGACTTTACTATGAGTTTGTGTGTTTTTCTATGATTTCAGGTAATTTTTTGTTGAAATTGAGGGACCTAAGCAAAACTCTAATAGAAGGCTGACAAAGGACTGCTGATGCTATTGGATTCTGACCTCCCTGCATTCAAAATGGATTTTCTGGAGCTACAGAACTCCAAATGGCGGACTCTCAATGGCGTTAGAAAGTAGACATCCAGAGCTTTCCAGCAATATATAATAGTCCATACTTTATTCGTGATTAGATGATGTAAACTGGCGCTCAACGCCAGTTTCATGCTGCATTCTGGAGTCAAACGCCAGAAACACGTCACGAACCAGAGTTGAACGCCAAAAATACGTTACAACCTGGCGTTCAACTCCAAAAGAAGCCTCTGCACGTGTAAAGCTTAAGCTCAGCCCAAGCACACACCAAATGGGCCCCGGAAGTGGATTTCTGCATCAATTACTTACTTTTGTAAACCCTAGTAGCTAGTCTAATATAAATAGAACAATTTACTATTGTACTAGGTGTCTTTGACCATTCGGTTTTTTTGACCACATCTTTGGACGTTTAGTCCCTAGACCATGGGGGCTGGCCATTTGGCCATGCCTGGACCACCATCACTTATGTATTTTCAACGGTGGAGTTTCTACACATCATAGATTAAGGGTGTGGAGCTCTGCTATACCTCGAGTTTTAATGCAATTACTACTATTTTCTATTAAATTCAGTTTATTTCTGTTCTAAGATATTCGTTGCACTTCACCTTGATGAATGTGATGATACGTGACACTCATCATTATTCTCACCTATGAACGCGTGACTGACAACCACTTCCGTTCTACCTTAGATCGGGCGCATATCTCTTGAATTCCTTAATCAGAATCTTCGTGGTATAAGCTAGAATTGATGGCGGCATTCATGAGAATCCGAAAAGTCTAAACCTTGTCTGTGGTATTCCGAGTAGGATTCAGGGATTGAATGACTGTGACGAGCTTCAAACTCACGATTGTTGGGCGTGATGACAAACACAAAAGAATCAATGGATTCTATTCCGGCATGATCTAGAACTGACATATGGTTAGCCGTGCTGTGACAGAGCATTTGGACCATTTTCACTGAGAGGATGGGATGTAGCCATTGACAACGGTGATGCCCTACATACAGCTTGCCATGAAAAAGAGTAAGAAGGATTGGACAAAAGCAGTAGGAAAGCAGAGATCCAACAGGGACAAAGAACCTCCATACACTTGTCTGAAATTCTCACCAATGATCTACATAAGTATTTCTATCTTTATTTTCTATTTGTTTATTGTTATTATTCGAAAACTCCATAACCATTTATCATCCACCTAACTGAGATTTACAAGATGACCATAGCTTGCTTCATACCAACAATCTCCGTAGCATCGACCCTTACTCACGTAAGGTTTATTACTTGGACGACCCAGTGCACTTGCTGGTTAGTTGTGCGAGGTTGTGAAGAAAGTGCTGAGTTATAAACGCGCATACCAAGTTGAATGCCATTATTAGAGATCACAATTTCGTGCACTAAGTTTTTGGCGCTGTTGCCGGGGATTGTTCGAGTTTGGACAACTGACAGTTCATCTTGTTGGTCAGATTAGGTAATTTTCTTTTTGTTTTATTTTTAAAAAAAAATTTCAAAAAATTTATCCCTATTTTTGAAAAAAAAAATAAAAAATATTTTGTGTTTTTTGTTTGAGTCTAGTGTCATGTTTTAAGTTTGGTGTCAATTGCATATTCATCTTGTTCTTGTATTTTCGAAAATTCATGCATTCATAGTGTTCTTCATGATCTTCAAGTTGTTCTTGGTAAGTCTTCTTGTTTAATCTTTAAATTTTCTTGTTTTGTGTTGTATGGTGCTTTTCATGTGCATTTTTGCATTCATAGTGTCTAAACATGAAAGATTTCTAAGTTTGGTGTCTTACATGTTTTCTTTGCATCAAAAATTTTTCAAAAATATATTCTTGATGTTCATCATGATCTTCAAAGTGTTCTTGGTGTTCATCTTGACATTCATAGTGTTCTTGCATGCATCATTGGTTTTGATCCAAAATTTTCATTTTTGGGTCATATTTGTGTTTTTCTCTCTCATCATTAAAAATTCAAAAATAAAAAATATCTTTTCCTTAATTCTCTCAAAATTTTGAAAATTTGAGTTGACTTAGTCAAATTTTTTTTTAAAATTAGTTATTCCTTGTCAGTCAAGTCAAATTTTCAATTTTAAAAATCTTATCTTTTCAAAACATTTTCAAAAATCAAATCTTTTTCATTTTTCTTACTATTTTTTCAAAAAATTTTAATTTGAATTTTAAAATCTTTTTTTATCTTTAATTCATAATGTTCGAAAACTTTATTAACAATTAATGTGATTGATTCAAGAAAAAAATTTGAAGTTTGTTACTTTCTTGTTAAGAAAGGTTCAATCTTTAAATTCTAGAATCATATCTTTTAGTTTCTTGTTGGTCAAGTAATTAATTTTATTTTAAAAATTAAATATTTTCCAACCATATCTTTTTCAAAATTGTATCTTTTTCAAAAATTTGATTTCAAAATATCTTCTTATCTTCTTATCTTTTCAAATTTGATTTTCAAATCTTTTTCAACTAACTAATTGACTTTTTGTTTGTTTCTTATCTTTTTCAAAATCACCTAACTACTTTTCCCTCTCTAATTTTCGAAAATGTCTCCTTCCTGTTCAAAATCCTTTTAATTAATTAATTGTTTTAAATTTTAATTTTATTTCACCTTTAATTTTCGAAAATCATTAACTCCTTTTCAAAAATTATTTTCGAAAACTTCTCTCTCTCATCTTATTCTATTTATTTATTCATTTATTAACACTTCTCTTCATCTCAAATCTCTACTCCTATCCTCATCCTTCTGTTTGGATTATTCATTCTTCTTCACTCTTATTCCCTTTCTTCTTCTACTAACATAAAAGAATCTCTATACTGTGACATAGATGATTCCTCTTCTTTTTCTGTTCTCTTCTTTCTCATATGAGCAGGAACAAGGAAAAAAGCATTCTTATTGAAGCTGATCCTGAACCTGAAAGGACTCTGAAGAGGAAACTAAGAGAAGCTAAACTACAACAATCCAGAGACAACCTTACTGAAATTTTCGAACAAGAAAAGAATATGGCAGCCGAACCCAACAACAATAATGCAAGGAGGATGCTTGGTGATTATACTACACCTACTTCCAAGTTTGATGGAAGAAGCATCTCAATTCCTGCCATTGGAGCAAACAATTTTGAGCTGAAACCTCAACTAGTTGCTCTAATGCAACAAAACTGCAAGTTTCATGGACTTCCATCAGAAGATCCCTACCAGTTTTTAACTGAGTTCTTGCAGATCTGTGAGACTGTTAAGACTAATGGAGTAGATCCTAAAGTCTACAGGCTCATACTTTTCCCTTTTGCTGTAAGAGACAGAGCTAGAACATGGTTGGACTCACAACCTAAGGATAGCCTGGACTCTTGGGATAAGCTGGTCACGGCCTTCTTGGTTAAATTCTTTCTTCCTCAAAAGCTGAGCAAGCTTAGAGTGGATGTTCAGACCTTCAAGCAAAAAGATGGTGAATCCCTCTATGAAGCTTGGGAAAGATACAAGCAGATGACCAAAAAGTGTCCTTCTGACATGTTTTCAGAATTGACCATGATAGATATATTCTATTATGGTCTGTCTGAGTTCTCTAAGATGTCACTAGACCATTCTACAGGTAGATCCATTCACCTAAAGAAAATGCCTACAGAAGCTCAGGAACTTATTGAAATGGTTGTAAATAACCAATTCATGTACACTTCTGAGAGGAATTCCGTGAATAATGGGACGCCTCAGAGGAAGGAAGTTCTTGAAATTGATGCTCTGAATGCCATATTGGCTCAGAACAAAATGTTGACTCAGCAAGTCAACATGATTTCTCAAAGTCTAAATGAATGGCAAAATGCATCTAACAGCACTAAAGAGGCATCTTCTAAAGAAGAAGCTTATGATCCTGAAAACCCTGCAATGGCAGAGGTAAATTACATGGGGGAAGCCTTTGGCAACACCTATAACCCCTCATGGAGAAATCATCCAAATTTCTCATGGAAGGATCAACAAAAGCCTCAACAAGGCTTTAATAATAGTGGAAGAAATAGGTTTAGCAATAGCAAGCCTTTTTCATCATCTTCTCAGCAACAAACAGAGAATTCTGAGCAGAGCACCTCTAACTTAGCAAACATAGTCTCTGATCTGTCTAAGGCCACTTTAAGCTTCATGAGTGAAACAAGGTCCTCCATCAAAAATTTGGAGGCACAAATGGGCCAGCTGAGTAAGAATGTCACTGAAACTCCTCCTAGTACTCTCCCAAGCAATACTAAAGAGAATCCAAAAAGAGAGTGCAAGGCCATTGACATAATCAACATGGCCGAACCTAGAGAGGAAGGAGAGGACGTGAATCCCAGTGAGGAAGACCTCAAGGGACGTCTCTCAAGCAAGAAGGAGTTCCTTATTGAGGACTTAAAGGAATCTGAAGGTCATATAAAGACCATATAGATCCCATTAAACTTCCTTCTGCCATTCATGAGCTCTGAAAACTATTCCTCCTCTGAAGAGGATGAAGATGTAACTGGAGAGCAAGTTGCTCAATATCTAGGAGCTATCATGAAGCTGAATGCCATGTTGTTTGGTAATGAGACTTGGAAAGGTGAACCTCCCTGTACCATAGGCACCATGACCTTTGAAAAGGCTCTGTGTGACCTAGGGTCAGGCATAAATCTAATGCCACTCTCTGTAATGGAGAAGCTGGGGATCATTGAGGTACAACCTGCCATATTCTCATTGCAAATGGTAGACAAGTCAGTAAGACAAGCTTATGGATTGGTAGAGGATGTGTTGGTAAGGTTGAAGGCCTTTACATCCCTGCTGATTTCATAATCTTAGACACTAGGAAGGAGGAGGATGAATGCATCATCTTTGGAAGACATTTTCTAGCCACATCAGGAGCTGTGATAGATGTTAACAGAGGAGAATTAGTCCTTCAATTGAATGGGGACTACCTTATGTTTAAGATCCAAGGGTGTTCTTCTGTATACATGGAGAGGAAGCATGAAAAGCTTCTCTCAGTACAGGGTCAAACAAAGCCCCCACCATCAAACTCTAAGTTTGGTGTTGGGAGTCTACAACATTGACCTGATTACCTGTGTGGCTCCATGAGAGTCCACTGTCAAGCTATTGACATTAAAGAAGCGCTTATTGGGAGGCAACCCAATTTTTATTTATCTAATTTTATTTTTCTTTTTATTGTTCTTTTATGTTTTATTAGGTTCATGATCATGTGGAGTCACGAAAAAAATACTAAAATTAAAAACAGAATAAAAAACAGCAGAAGAAAAATCGCACCCTGGTGGAAGGACTTACTGGCGTTTAAACGCCAGTAAGGAGCATCTGGCTGGCGTTCAACGCCAGAACAGAGCATGGATCTGGCGTTGAATGCCAGAAACAAGCAACATCCAGGCGTTTAAATGCCAGAAAAACACCCTGAGGAGAGCTGGCTCTAAACGCCAGAAATATGCATGGAACTGGCGTTCAACACCAGAAACTTGCTGCAAATGGGCGTTGAACGCCCAAAACAAGCATGAAGCTGGCGTTCAACGCCAGAAACAAGCATCAATCTGGTGTTGAACGCCAGGATTGCATGAATAGGGCGTTTTACACGCCTCATTGATGTAGGGATGTAAATTCTTGACACCTCAGGATCTGTGGACCCCACAGGATCCCCACCTACCTCAACTCACCTTCTCTCCTCTTCACACAATCCAATAACACTCTTCCCCAAAACTCTTCACCAATCACCTCAATCTGTCTTCCCCATCACCTCTTCACCACTCACATCCTTCCACTCTTTCCCATAAACCCCACCTACCTTCAAAATTCAAAATCACTTTCCCACCCAACCCACCCAATATGGCCGAACATTAACCCGTCTCCCTCCACTATAAATACCCCTCCATCCTTCTTCTTTTCACACAACACAACCCTCTCTTCTCCTCCTTGGCCGAAACACAACCTTCTCTCCCTCTCCTCCATATCTTCTTCTTCTTCATCTATTCTTTCTTCTCTTTCTTGAGGGCGAGCAATATTTTAAGTTTGGTGTGGTAAAAGCATAGCTTTTTGTTTTTCCATAACCATTAATGGCACCTAAGGCCGGAGAAACCTCTAGAAAAGGGAAAGGAAAGACAAAAGCTTCCACCTTCGAGTCATGGGAGATGGAGAGATTCATCTCTAAAGCTCATTAAGACCACTTCTATGATGTTGTGGCCAAGAAGAAGGTGATCCCCGAGGTCCCTTTCAAACTCAAGAAAAATGAATATCCGGAGATCCGACATGAGATCCAAAGAAGAGGTTGGAAAGTTCTAACCAACCCCTCAACAAGTCAGAATCATAATGGTTCAAGAGTTCTATGCCAATGCATGGATCACTAGGAACCATGATCAAAGTATGAACCCGAACCCAAAGAATTATCTTACAATGGTTTGGGGGAAATACTTAGATTTTAGTCCGGAAAATGTGAGGTTGGCATTCAACTTGCCCATGATGCAAGGAGATGCATGCCCCTACACTAGAAAGGTCAACTTTAATCAAAGGTTGGACCAAGTCCTTATGGACATATGTGTGGAAGGAGCTCAATGGAAAAGAGACTCCAAAGGCAAACCGGTTCAATTAAGAAGATTGGACCTCAAGCCTGTGGCTAGAGGATGGTTGGAGTTTATCCAACGCTCCATCATCCCTACTAGCAACCGATCCGAAGCTACTATGGATTGGGCCATCATGATCCATAGCATCATGATTGGAGAGGAAGTAGAAGTTCATGAAGTCATCTCTCTTGAATTCTACAAAATAGCCGAAAAGTCCTCCACCATGGCAAGGCTAGCTTTTCCTCATCCTATCTGCCATCTATGTTACTCAGCTGGAGTTATCATAGAAGGAGACATCCCCATTGAGGAGGATAAGCCCATCACTAAGAAGAGGATGGAGTAAACAAGAGAGCCCACTCATGGATCCCAAGAGACGCATGAGGAAGCTCATCACCAAGAAATCCCGGAGATGCCTCAAGGGATGTACTTTCCTCCCAACAATTATTGGGAACAACTCAACACTTCTCTAGAAGATTTGAGTTACAATATGGATCAATTAAGTGTGGAACATCAAGAGCACTCCATCATTCTCCATGAATTTAGAGAAGATTAAAGAGCAATGAGGGAGGAGCAACAAAGGCAAAGAAGAGACATAGAAAAGCTAAAGGACATCATTGGTTCTTCAAGAAGAAAGCGCCACCATCACTGAGGTGGACTCATTCCTTGTTCTTATTTCTCTGTTTTTCGGTTTTTATGCTATATGTTTGTTTATGTTTTGTGTCTCTACTTCATGATCATTAGTATGTAGTAACTAGTCTTAAAGCTATGAATAATTCCATGAATCCTTCACCTTTCTTAAATGAAACATGTTTTTAATACAAAAGAACAAGAAGTACATGAGTTTCGAATTTATCCTTGAATTTAGTTTAATTATATTGATGTGGTGACAATACTTTTTGTTTTCTGAATGAATGCCTGAACAGTGCATATTTTTTATCTTGTTGTTTATGAATGTTAAAATTGTTGGCTCTTCAAAGAATGATGAACAAAGAGAAATGCTATTGATAATCTGAAAAATCATGAAATTGATTCTTGAAGCAAGAAAAAGCAGTGAATAGCAAAAGCTTGCAAAAAAAAAAAGAAAAGTGGCAAAAAAATAATAAGAAGAAAAAGAAAAAGCAAGCAGAAAGAGCCAATAGCCCTTAAAACCAAAAGGCAAGGGTAAAAAAGGATCCAAGGCTTTGAGCATCAATGGATAGGAGGGCCCAAGGAAATAAAATCCAGGCCTAAGCAGCTAAATCAAGCTGTCCCTAACCATGTGCTTGTGGCATGCAGGTCCAAGTGAAAAGCGTGAGACTGAGTGGTTAAAGTCGTGATCCAAAGCAAAAAGAGTGTGCTTAAGAGCTCTGGACACCTCTAATTGGGGACTTTAGCAAAGCTGAGTCACAATCTGAAAAGGTTCACCCAGTCATGTGTCTGTGGCATTTATGTATCCGGTGGTAATACTGGAAAACAAAGTGCTTAGGGCCACGCCCAACACTCATAAAAGTAGCTGTGTTCAAGAATCAACAAACTTAACTAGGGAAATCAATAACACTATCTGAAATTCTAAGTTCCTAGAGATGCCAATCATTCTAAACTTCCAAGGATAAAGTGAGATGCCAAAACTGTTCAGAAGCAAAAAGTTACAAGCCCCGCTCATCTAATTAGAATTAATATTCATTGATATTCTGAGCTTTATAGTATATTCTCTTCTTTTTATCCTAATTGATTTTCAGTTGCTTGGGGACAAGCAACAATTTAAGTTTGGTGTTGTGATGAGCGGATAATTTATACGCTTTTTGACATTGTTTTTAGGTAGTTTTTAGTAGGATCTATCTATTTTTAGGGATATTTTCATTAGTTTTTATGCTAAATTCACATTTCTGGACTTTACTATGAGTTTTTGTGTTTTTCTGTGATTTCAGATAATTTCTGGCTGAAATTGAGGGACCTGAGCAAAACTCTGATAGAAGGCTGACAAAGGACTGCTGATGCTATTGAATTCTAACCTCCTTGCACTAGAAATGGATTTTTTGGAGCTACATAACTCCAAATGGCGCGCTCTGAACGGCGTTGAAAAGTATACATCCAGAGCTTTCCAGCAATATATAATAGTCCATACTTTATTCGTGATTAGACGACGTAAACTGGCGCTCAACGCCAGTTCCATGCTGCATTCTAGAGCAAATGCCAGAAACACGTCACGAACCAGAGTTGAACACCAAAAATACGTTACAACCTGGTATTCAACTCCAAAAGAAGCCTCTGCACGTGTAAAGCTTAAGCTCAGCCCAAGCACACACCAAGTGGGCCCCGAAAGTGGATTTCTGCATCAATTACTTACTTCTGTAAACCCCTAGTAGCTAGTCTAGTATAAATAGAATAATTTACTATTGTACTAGGTGTCTTTGGCAATTCGGTTTTTCTGACCACATCTTTGGATGTTTAGTCCCTAGACCATGGGGCCTGGCCATTCGGCCATGCCTGGACCACCATCACTTATGTATTTTCAACGGTGGAGTTTCTACACATCATAGATTAAGGGTGTGGAGCTCTGCTATACCTCGAGTTTTAATGCAATTACTACTATTTTCTATTCAATTCAGTTTATTCCTGTTCTAAGATATTCGTTGCACTTCACCTTGATGAATGTGATGATCCGTGACATTCATCATTATTCTCACCTATGAACGCATGACTGACAACCACTTCCGTTCTACCTTAGACCGGGCACATATCTCTTGGATTCCTTAATCAGAATCTTCATGGTATAAGCTAGAATTGATGGCGGCATTCATGAGAATCCATAAAGTCTAAACCTTGTCTGTGGTATTCCGAGTAGGATTCAGGGATTGAATGACTGTGACGAGGTTCAAACTCGCGATTGTTGGGCGTGATGACAAACGCAAAATAATCAATGGATTCTATTCCGGCATGATCGAGAACCACAGATGATTAGCCGTGCTGTGACAGAGCATTTGGACCATTTTTACTTAGAGGATGGGATGTAGCCATTGACAATGGTGATGCTCTACATACAGCTTGCCATGGAAAGGAGTAAGAAGGATTGGACAAAAGCAGTAGGAAAGCAGAGATCCAACAGGGACAAAGAACCTCCATACACTTGTCTAAAATTCTCACCAATGATCTACATAAGTATTTCTATCTTTATTTTCTATTTGTTTATTGTTATTATTCGAAAACTCCATAACCATTTATCATCCACCTAACTGAGATTTACAAGATGACCATAGCTTGCTTCATACCAACAATCTCCGTGGGATCGACCCTTACTCACGTAAGGTTTATTACTTGGACGACCCAGTGCACCTGCTGGTTAGTTGTGCAAGGTTGTGAAGAAAGTGATGAGTTATAAACGCGCATACCAAGTTGAATGCCATTATTAGAGATCACAATTTCGTGCACCACCGTTACCTATAAGGTACAAATAAGCAGAAAAGGAAAAACTTGACAGGTAGTTTCTTTTCAATATTCTATCATTTAAAATACTACTGACTTAAGCATTAGAGTATTTTTGCAAGTTGTCCTCCTGACTTGATTTCAACATTGTCAGAGTAGAGTCTCTGAATTTTATTAGCTCGTTACTTCAAAAAAAGATCCTCAAAATAAGATACTAAAAAACACAAACATCATTAGCTCGTTACTTCAAAAAAATATCCTCAAAACAAGATACTAAAAAACACAAACACACACACATACTAAAAAACACAAACACACAGGGACGGATCTATGTGGGTGGTTGTGGGGGCAAGTGCCCCCACTACAATTTGAAAATTCTTTGAGTAGTATATGATAGTAATATTTATTTGTTCCCATTAAATTATTAAATTTGATCCCACAATAATTTTTATTCAATTTTTGGTACTTTATAATCAATTTAAAAATTTTATATTAGATGTCATTAGAATGATCAATTTTCAATTTAAATAAAATTTATGTTTTTTTAGAAATCTACTTGAAAGAGTATTATTTAACTTTTTTTATATTAGTTTTTATTTTTTTTAGTAACAATTGCATCAATTTAAAGAACTTTGTCAACTATAAATCTCAATAAGAATTGACTTCTAATTATATGAAAAGTAAATTTTTAAATAAGTATATATATATAAATTTCTAAATAAGTATATATATATATATATATATATATATATATATATATATATATATATATATATATATATATAAGAGTAATACTACACATTCAAGTCTTTTTATAAATTAAATCTAACCAAGTTAAACAATAAGACATAGAATAATGCTAGTCATAACTGATTTTTGTTATCTTAGATTAATTTGGTTGGGCTTATTTAACAAAAAAACTTTAATGTGTAGCATTATTCTATATAAAAAGAGAAATATTTCGATTATATTGTTAAGAAAAAGATTACTCAATTTTTTAAAATATAAAACCTAAATAATAAAATTTTAAATTATGTGTTATTATTTAAATTATTATTTTAATATTTTAATTTGTAAATTAAATATTTTAAAGACTAATCATGTTATATGTACATAGAAAATAACTACCTGTATACATATTGAAATAAAAAAAATATATTAAAAATAAATTAAACAATACATATATTTATATACAAATATATAATAATTAATAAATATTTTGATAATTAATTTATATATACACATAATATTTTTATTATAAAAATTATTATTATATTATATATATTTTTTCTCCACTATCAAAAGCACTACATTCTATATAGGACCGATGAGGTTGTGACTTGTTGACTTCATTTGGTGGACGATAAAAAGTGTATTGCCAAAATGAACTCAGAAAGCGATTGAATGAACTTTTGTATTTCCACTATGAGAGAACATATCATCGCATTGGCTTTAGCTTTGGGTAGCTAGATGGCGACGAGTGTCACGAAGAAAAGGATACGCAGAAGAAAAAGAGCAAGAGCATGTTAGTGTGGAACCTACTTCCATTACTAGTTTTTGGTAAGATGGGAAGTTGTGATCGTAGGACCTGGAGGGATCTTCACCACTAAAGGGGAGTCACATAGCGAAGGTATTCATAGCCACACAAATTCAACACGGTCTTTGTTAACAAGGACTTTAATAATTCTTTAAAAAGAATAATAAAACATAAAAAAAACTTTGAACGAGAACTCTATTTGATATATTTAATGTACTGGAAGTTCAAAAAAAAGATAATGCTATTCAGCCTTTCGTTAATAAGTCAACCAGCAGTCTTCCCGTAATAAGTATGTCAGACTTTTTTTTTTAACTTAATTAATAAATAAGATTCTAACCAATCGACCACTAAAATTGTAAAAAGTTAGTTAAAATAATATTGATTAGGTCAATTCAATCACCTTAATTGTCATTAACTAAGAACAAACATGTAACTCACGACTCTCTTAGATTTTACCCTGAAGTTAAGGAAGAAATATAATCTATAATGACTAAAGACATTTCATTAAACACTTAATAGGCATAAATGAAATTTAACATTGAAAAAAAAAACACAATTTCAAATTCACTAAAATTGCAAAGTAAGAATTGCTCAACAAAATATAAATTCAAAGTACGGCACAAAAGAGATTCATTCATTCAACTTCAAATTAAATTTTAAATACCAAGCATCCAATATATAGCGTAAATAGAATATGAAAGAAAATGCAAACCAAAACAAATCTTGTAGAAATTGAAGATTAGAACATGAATCTTGCAAGAATGGGTTGGAAAACGGGTTAAATTATTGGGTTAGTGGTGTATGAGCATCTTTAATAGTTTTTCTAGTTAATTATCTTAATTAAGTTAATGATTTCTCTCTAAATTCCTTATGTTTTAGTCAATATATTTTGAGTGTTTTGTGTTTCGTGTTTTGCAGGAAATTATTAAAAGAACACTAGCAAGAATAGAGTGGAAGGACGAGAAGCAGATAAGGCCATGAAAACACTCAATCCATGCATGACGTGCCATGCCATTCTCATGTGGCACGCGGAACAAGAGATCAACCTCTAGGAACAAGGGCATACTAGGCCAAGTTTCTCATGCGACACGCTGAGTCAAGTTCCAGGAGCCACTCCCAACCAACTCAAGTGACACGTCTTTATGTCTCTAATGTCAGGATATTTTAGCTAGTTTTACTAGTCATTTTTTTGTGTATTTTAGGATAGTTTTATACATTTTCTTAGGCAATAAACAAGTATTTGGTTGGATATGCATTCATGTTTTGATTCAAGCAAACATAGTGAATTTTGAACATTTGCATGAGAATGATGCTAGAATCGAATGATAAAATGAATGATACATAATCTCATGTTCTAGAGCAAAACTTTGATGCACTTTGTTTGTTTGATTTCAGGCCAAAAGAAGCAGAGAAGAGCCATGTTAGTACCACTAACGTGGCCATTAACGTAGAAGAAAAGCAAGCTTGCAACGTTAGTGGTGAAGTTAGCACCACTAACATCTTCGAAGGCCATTTAAGCCCACGTTAGTGGACATTAATGTGGAAGAAAGGAGAAGCTGCAACGTTAGTGGTGAAGTTAACACCACTAACGTTAGGAAGGCCATCATAAGCCCACGTTAGTGGCCACGTTAGTGCCACTAACGTGGAGCAAGGAAAGGGTTGCAACGTTAGTGGTGTTAACTTCACCACTAACATTGGAATTGGCCAAGGATACCTACGTTAGTGGTCACGTTAGTGCCACTAACGTGGGTATTAACGTGAGATAAAAGAGGAAGTGCAACGTTAGTGGTGTTAACTTCACCACTAACGTTAGAAATGGCCAAGAAGCCCACGTTAGTGGCCACGTTAGTTCCAATAACGTTTAGTTCCAATAACGTGGAAACTAACGTAGAAGGGGAGGAAGTTTGCAACGTTAGTGGTGAAGTTAACACCACTAACGTCTTCGAGCCAAGGTATGCGCACGTTATTGCCCATGTTAACACCACTAACGTGAGCCATTAACATGGAGGAAAGGATGGTTGTGACGTTAATGGTAAAGTTAACACCATTAACGTCACCAAAGGTTAGGAAAGGCTATGTTAGTGGTCACATTAATGCCACTAGCGGTGGGGTTAACGTAGTTCAAGAGGGTTGGGACGTTAGTGACAAAGTTAGTGTCACTAACGTCTTCGAACCAGAATTTATACTTAACGTTAACCACACTAATGTCTTGACTAACATGAATAATACTTGACTCAACTTCTTCTAGCAAGCTGAGCTAAGCCCACTATGTTTGTAACTGCTTCAACTGAGCTAAAAGGCCCATATCCAGAGACTTGCAGACTGAATTGAAGATCAGAGAAGTAGTATATATAGGGGTAGTTTTGAACTAGAAAGGGGGATTGGCACTTGGGGATCCAAGATTGTAAACACTCTGTATTTTACTTTCTCTGTAATTGATTTTACTTTCAATGCACTTCTCATTTTCAATTTCCATTCCTAGAGCTATAAACAACTAAACCCCTCTTCATTGGGTTAGGCAGCTCTGTTGTAATTAAATGGATCAATAATAATTTTCATTCTTCTTCCTCTTTCTTTTCTCTTGATTTGCTAGAAAGCTTTCGAGCTTCATTCAATTGAACAATTGTCTCGGAAGAGAAATTGTTCATACTTAGATTTCCTCTGAACCTTGGAAAAGGAATAAGAAAATCATGCTAGAAATGTTTTCTCATGTTGGACTGGGTTGGGGGTTGGATGGATATCGTGACATGTAATCCTACCAATAGTTTGATCTAGAAAAGCATGTGGTATAATCAGTGACCATACTTCATCTCTTCCCATGAGCAATTAGATCAAAGAATTGGACAATTGTTCAAGCTTAGAGAGATTGGATTGCCAAGGAATTTGGATCCAATCACCTAAGATTGCCAAGAGATCAATGAATGCATTGATTGAGGAAGAGATGAGAATGAACTTCATCCGGAGGATTGCAATATCTCCTAAGCCCAATGATCTTCCCCACTTCTGATCTTACCCATTCTCTTTAATTCTTCTATTTACTTTAATGTTCATTACCCCTATTCCCATTTAAGTTTCTGCAATTTATTTTCTGCACTTTACATTCTGCCATTTACTTTCAGCTATTTACATTTCTTGTTATTTACTTTTTCGTCATTTTATTTTCTTTAATTCTCAATTCAAATTTGCTTAGCTCAACTAGAACACTCCTCTAATTAAAGTTGCTCAACCAATCAATCCCTGTAGGATTCGACCTCACTCTATTGTGAGTTTTTACTTGATGACAATTCGGTATACTTGCTGAGGAAAATTTGTAGCGATACAAGTTTTCGTGCATCAACCTCACCTCAGGAAGCAAGGGCGTGCCATGCCCCACACTCAAAGTGGCATCCTTCGTACCTACCAAGCACCCAGCCAAGGGCGTGCCACGCCGTCCTCCCCCTACTACATGCCTTCGACCTTCAACCAGCCCTTAACTAAGGGCGTGCCATGCCAAGCATCCCAAGTGGCACTTTTGACTAAAGATCAGAAGGCCTTCTAAGAGGTCAACTTGAGGGCGTGTCACACTACTCCCACGCCAAACCACGCCAAGTTGAAACACCTTCCCAAGTGGCATGCCACCCTACATACCTATGCACCCATTCTTGGGTCAGCTTCTAGTAATCATCTAAGTGCAACATCACTTCACCCAAGTGTCAAGCCAACTCTCAAAGTTCTAAGAGCAATTGCAAGGCCCATGTTCTAAGTGAATATTAGAATGGCCAAGCTTTGAATTTTAACTATAAGGAGAAGATCATCTTTAATTGAGATTAATTAGAAAATATTTTATTTGATTCTGTTTTTGAATTCAAAAAGTAGGTTTAGAGTGGAATATAAATAAGTCCAAAAATTTTCTCGATGGACACTACTTTAGTTTCTCTGATTTTGAATCCTTGTTTTTGTTTTTGTATTATGAGTCACTAATCTCCTCTGTTAAGGTTAGGAGCTTTGTTGATTTTGATGGACTAATGTTATCGTTTATCTACTTTTGATTAATGCATTGATATTTTTCTTAAGAAGCAAGTTTTGTTCTTCATCTTAAAGGTTTAGAATGTATTGAAAAATAATTTTAATCTGATTTGAATTCTGTTTTTACCTTGGAGAAGTTGATTACTGGAATTAAGCTTAAACTTCTTCTCATAATCTTTAAGTTTTTAAAACTAGTTTTGATAAGGGACATAAAATCAACTAGGATTAATATTTAAGAATTGTATGGCTTTAAATCAGAAATTGTGTTTGACCTCTTATCATAACAAATTGATCAAGGAATTGACAGATTATTATATTAAGAGAAATTGAATTACTAATAGATTGAAGTTTGATTAACTATGGTTTGTCATAGATACATCTCTGCATAATCAAAGTGGATAGCAAGAAGTATTTTTCCTAAAGCTTAAATATCTCCAAAGCCTTAACTTTTTATTTATACCACTTTTCCTAATCGTTCATAACTGCTTTCTTTTAAATTCTCTATGTTTGACATTTAATACCTCTCAAACAAGTTTTCAATCAATCTAATTAAAATAGTCAATTAACCATTGCTTGCTCAGTCCATTGATCCTCGTGGGAACGATATCCACTCAACGTGGTATTACTTGATACGATTCGGTGTACTTGTTGAGTTAGTTTTACGACCATCATTTAGTTCACCAAAACAATCACTGAACTTGTGCGCTTGGGCAAGGCGGGCTAGCCCGTCGAGCTAGTGGTTTAATTTTTTTTTACATAAAAAAGGCATTTGGATAATAAACCAAACTCTAAATTAAATCTCCATTTTATCTTCTCATTCAGACAAACACAGTCACTTTTTTCTCCATTTAGTGATCCTTTTATGTTGGTCCAACTTCTCTGTTGGGCCTTCTCGAGTTATTTTTAGTAATCCCATTTCTAGTCAGACCTCGTCAGGTCTCTTTTTATGGGTTACTTTCTATAACTCCTTGCATTAATCCAGGGTTTCTCGCTTCACCTTGCCGACCTCTTTATGATCTGGCGATGAATTTTGCTTTTAAGCATAAATTAATGCGTCTTGGTAGGAAACTTTTTAGGGAACTGATAACTTTATTTCAAATAATAATGAGATAAAACTATAAATAAAAACTGTATACATGTAAGTGCTTACCCTTCTAGGTCGGGCAGTTTTTTAGATCTCGGTGGTAGCGCGAAATTGTGATCAATACTTTTCACAAATCAAATAATCCCTGGTAATGAATCCAAAAACTTGGTGTTCAATACCATGGCATAAACACAACTTCGCACAACTAACCAGCAAGTGTACTGGGTCGTCCAAGTAATAAACCTTACGCGAGTAAGGGTCGATCCCACAGAGATTGTTGGTATGAAGCAAGCTATGGTCACCTTGTAAATCTTAGTCAGGCAAACTCAAATGGGTATGGTGATAAACGCATAAAACATAAAGATAAAGATAGAGATACTTATGTAATTCATTGGTAGGAATTTCAGATAAGCGTATGAAGATGCCTTCCCTTCCGTCTCTCTGCTTTCCTACTATCTTCATCCAATCCTTCTTCCTCCTTTCCATGGCAAGCTTAAGCAAGGGTTTCACCGTTGTCAGTGGCTACCTCCCATCCTCTCAGTGGAAATGTTCAACGCACCCTGTCACGGCACGGCTATCCATCTGTCGGTTCTCGATCAGGCCGGAATAGAATCCAGTAATTCTTTTGCGTCTGTCACTAACGCCCCGCCCTCAGGAGTTTGAAGCACGTCACAGTCATTCAATCATTGAATCCTACTCAGAATACCACAGACAAGGTTAGACCTTCCGGATTCTCTTGAATGCCGCCATCAGTTCTAGCCTATACCACGAAGATTCCGGTTAAAGAATCCAAGAGATATTCACCCAGTCGAAGGTAGAACGGAGGTGGTTGTCAGTCACACGTTCATAGGTGAGAATGATGATGAGTGTCACGGATCATCACATTCATCAAGTTGAAGAACAAGTGATATCTTAGAACAAGAACAAGCGGAATTGAATAGAAGAGCAATAGTAATTGCATTAATACTCGAGGTACAGCAGAGCTCCACACCTTAATCTATGGTGTGTAGAAACTCCACCGTTGAAAATACATAAGAACAAGAGTGATCATTGGCTTCGGTCCCAGAGAGGGAACCAGAAGAAGATGAAAATACAATAGTAAAAGGTCCTACTTATAGAGAACTAGTAGCCTAGGGTGTACAGAGATGAGTAAATGACATAAAAATCCACTTCCGGGCCCACTTGGTGTGTTCTTGGGCTGAGCAATGAAGCATTTTCGTGTAGAGACTCCTCTTGGAGTTAAACGCCAGCTTTGGTGCCAGTTTGGGCGTTTAACTCCCATTTTGGTGCCAGTTCCGGCGTTTAACGCTGGGATTTCTGAGGGTGACTTTGAACGCCGGTTTGGGCCATCAAATCTTGGGAAAAGTATGGACTATCATATATTGCTGGAAAGCCCAGGATGTCTACTTTCCAACGCCGTTGAGAGCGCGCCAATTGGGCTTCTGTAGCTCCAGAAACTTCACTTCGAGTGCAGGGAGGTCAGAATCCAACAGCATCTGCAGTCCTTTTCAGTCTCTGAATCAGATTTTTTGCTCAGGTCCCTCAATTTCAGCCAGAAAATACCTGAAATCACAGAAAAACACACAAACTCATAGTAAAGTCCAGAAAAGTGAATTTTAACTAAAAACTAATAAAAATATACTAAAAACTAACTAGATCATACTAAAAACATACTAAAAACAATGCCAAAAAGCGTACAAATTATCCGCTCATCACAACACCAAACTTAAATTGTTGCTTGTCCTCAAGCAACTGAAAATCAAATAAGATAAAAAGAAGAGAATATGCAATGAATTCCAAAAATATCTATGAAGATCAGTATCAATTAGATGAGCGGGGCTTTTAGCTTTTTGCCTCTGAATAGTTTTGGCATCTCACTCTATCCTTTGAAATTCAGAATGATTGGCTTCTTTAGGAACACAGAATCCAGATAGTGTTATTGATTCTCCTAGTCAAGTATGATGATTCTTGAACATAGCTATTTATTGAGTCTTGGCCGTGGCCCAAAGCACTCTGTCTTCCAGTATTACCACCGGATACATACATGCCACAGACACATAATTGGGTGAACCCTTTCAGATTGTGACTCAGCTTTGCTAGAGTCCCCAATTAGAGGTGTCCAGGGTTCTTAAGCACACTCTTTTTTGCCTTGGATCACAACTTTATTTTCTTTCTTTTTCTTTCTTTTTCTCTTTCTCTTTTTTTTTCTTCTTTTTTTTTCGTCTTTCTCTTTCTTTTTTTTTGTATTCACTGCTTTTTCTTGCTTCAAGAATCATTTTTATGATTTTTCAGATCCTCAGTAACATGTCTCCTTTTTCATCATTCTTTCAAGAGCCAACATTCATGAACCACAAATTCAAAAGACATATGCACTGTTTAAGCATACATTCAGAAAACAAAAATATTGCCACCACATCAAAATAATTAAACTGTTATAAAATTTAAAATTCATGCAATTCTTCTCTTTTTCAATTAAGAACATTTTTCATTCAAGAAAGGTGATGGATTCATAGGATATTCATAACTTTAAGGCATAGACACTAAGACACTAATGATCACAAGACACAAACATAGACAAACATAAGCACTAAAATTCGAAAAACAGGAAAATAAAGAACAAGGAAATTAAAGAACGGGTCCACCTTAGTGATGGCGGCTCTTTCTTCCTCTTGAAGATCCTATGGAGTGCTTGAGCTCCTCAATGTCTCTTCCTTGTCTTTGTTGCTCCTCTCTCATGATTCTTTGATCTTCTCTAATTTCATGGAGGATGATGGAGTGTTCTTGATGCTCCACCCTTAGTTGTCCCATGTTGGAACTCAATTCTCCTAGGGAGGTGTTTAGTTGCTCCCAATAGTTTTGTGGAGGAAAGTGCATCCCTTGAGGTATCTCAGGGATCTCATGATGAGTGGGGTCTCTTGTGTGCTCCATCCTCTTCTTAGTGATGGGCTTGTCCTCATCAATAGGGATGTCTCCCTCTATGTCAACTCCAACTGAATAACAGAGGTGACAAATGAGATGAGGGAAGGCTAACCTTGCCAAGGTAGAAGACTTGTCCGCCACCTTATAAAGTTCTTGAGATATAACCTCATGAACTTCTAGTTCTTCTCCAATCATGATGCTATGAATCATGATAGCCCGGTCTATAGTAACTTCGGACCGGTTGCTAGTGGGAATGATTGAGCGTTGGATAAACTCCAACCATCCTCTAGCCACGGGTTTGAGGTCATGCCTTCTCAATTGAACCGGCTTCCCTCTTGAATCTCTCTTCCATTGGGCGCCCTCTACTAGTCTGAGAAGATGACAGTATACAACAACCCGTATACTTCATCAGTAAAGAATTACAAGGAGCCAAGCTGAACTGCCAAAAAGTAGAAAAGTTTGCCTACACTCTCATACTAACATCTAGACGACTCCGTCCATACTTCCAAGCCCACACCATTAGGGTTCGAACCAACCAGCCCATAAAAGGGATTTTACAGAAAACAGACCTGGCGGGCAGAATGAACAGTCCAGAATGACTCTGGAGTCATATATTAACCCCACTACTGCTTCAAATGGGAGTAGTATCTGTATACCCTCCATCGGAGTCAGTAGTTTTGAGTTGAATCCTCAGCTCATTATCATGGTGCAGTGATGAGCGGATAATTTATACACTTTTTGGCATTATTTTTAGATAGTTTTTAGTATAATCTAGCTATTTTTAGGGATGTTTTCATGAGTTTTTATTCTAAATTCACATTTCTGGACTTTACTATGAGTTTGTGTGTTTTTCTGTGATTTCAAGTAAATTCTGGCTGAAATTGAGGGACCTGAGCAAAACTCTGATAAAACGCTGACAAATGACTGCAGATACTGTTGGATTCTAACCTCCCTGCATTCGAAATGGATTTTCTGGATCTTCAGAACTCCAAATGGCGCGCTCTCAACGCCGGTGGAAAGTAGACATCCAGAGCTTTCCAGTAATATATAATACTCCATACTTTATTCGTGATTAGATGACGTAAACTGGCGCTCAACACCAGTTCCATGCTGCATTCTGGAGTCAAACGCCAGAAACACGTCACGAACCAGAGTTGAACGCCAAAAACACGTTACAACTTGGCGTTCAATTCCAAGAGAAGGCTCTGCACGTGTAAAGTTCAAGCTCAGCCCAAGCACACACCAAGTGGGCCCCGGAAGTGAATTTCTGCATCAATTACTTACTTCTGTAAACCCTAGTAGCTAGTCTAGTATAAATAGGACATTTTACTATTGTATTAGACGTCTTTTGACTGATCCTGGATCCTGGATTGTATTTTTGATCCTGTGATCACGTTTTGGGGGCTGGCCATTCAGCCATGCCTGAACCTTCATTACTTATGTATTTTCAACGGTGGAGTTTCTACACACTATAGATTAAGGGTGTGGAGCTCTACTGTACCTCAAGTTTTAATGCAATTACTACTATTTTCTATTCAATTCAGCTTATTCCTGTTCTAAGATATCCGTTGCACTTCAACATGATGAATGTGATGATCCATGACGCTCATCATCATTCTCACCTATGAACGCGTGACTGACAACTACTTCCGTTCTACTTTAGACCGGGCGCATATCTCTTAGATTCCTTAATCAGAATCTTCGTGGTATAAGCTAGATTGATGGCGGCATTCATGAGAATCCGAAAGTCTAAACTTTGTCTGTGGTATTCCGAGAAGGATTCAGGGATTGAATGACTGTGACGAGCTTCAAACTCGCGATTGTTAGGCGTGATGAAAAAACGCAAAAGAATCAAAGGATTCTATTCCAACATGATCGAGAACCGACAGATGATTAGCCGTGCCGTGATAGAGCATTTGGACCTTTTTCACTGAGAGGATGGGATGTAGCCATTGACAACGGTGATGCCCTACATACAGCTTGCCATGGAAAGGAGTAAGAAGGATTGGATGAAGGCAGTAGGAAAGCAGAGATTCAGAAGGAGCACAACATCTTCATACGCCTATCTGAAATTCCCATTGATGATCTACATAAGTATTTCTATCTTTATTTTCTGTTTATTTATTATTATTATTCGAAAACTCCATAACTATTTATTATCCGCCTGACTGAGATTTACAAGATGACCATAGCTTGCTTCATACCAACAATCTCCGTGGGATCGACCCTTACTCACGTAAGGTATTACTTGGACGACCCAGTGCACTTGCTGGTTAGTTGTGCGGAGTTGTGACTAAGTGTGATTCACGTTTGAGAGCGCTACCAAGTTTTTGGCACCATTGCTGATGATCACAATTTTGTGCACCAAGTTTTTGGCGCCGTTGCTGGGGATTGTTCGTGTTTGGTCAACTGACGGTTCATCTTGTTGCTCAAATTAGGTAATTTTCTTTTCAATTATTTTCAAAAAATAAATTTTTTCAAAAATCTTTCAAAAAATTTTTTCCCTCTATTTTCGAAAAATCCTTCAGAGTTTTTTAAGAATGAATTCTAGAGTTTCAAAATGGTATGTTGAAGCTTGGCTGGCCATCAAGCTTTAGACTAACCTGGTATGATTCCTGGAATTTTGATTGAGAACTTTGAATTCATTACTTCCTTTTTCCTATATGTTTTCAAAAAAATAAAATAAAATCCAAAAAATAATAAAATTATAAAAATACAAATATTTTTGTGTTTCTTGTTTGAGTCTTGTGTCATGTTTTAAGTTTGGTGTCAATTGCATATTCATATTGTTCTTGCAATTTTCAAAAATTCATGCATTCATAGTGTTCTTCATGATCTTCAAGTTGTTCTTGGTAAGTCTTCTTGTTTGATCTTGATGTTTCTTGCTTTGTGTCTTTTATTGTTTTTCATGTGCATCTTTGCATTCATATTGTCTAAGCATTAAAGATTTCTATGTTTGGTGTCTTGCATGTTTTCTTTGCATAAAAAATTTTCAAAAATATGTTCTTGATGTTCATCATGATCTTCAAAGTGTTCTTGGTGTTCATCTTGACATTCATAGTGTTCTTGCATGTATCATGTGTTTTGATTCATAATTTTCATGTTGTGAGTCAATTTTTATGTTTTTCTCTCTCATAATTAAAAATTCAAAAAATAAAAAAAATATCTTTTCCTTTTTTCTATCAAAATTTCGAAAATTTAGGTTGACTTAGTCAAAAAATTTTAAAATTAGTTGTTTCTCGTAAGTCAAGTCAAATTTTCAAATTTTAAAAATCTTATCTTTTCAAAAATTTTTCAAAAATTAAATCTTTTTCATTTTTCTTATTAATTTACGAAAATCCTTTAAAATATTTTTCAAAAATCTTTTTCTTAGTTTTATCTTTATTTTCGAAAATTATGCTAACAATTAATATGATTGATTCAAAAATTTGAAGTTTGTTACTTTCTTGTTAAGAAAGGTTCAATCTTTAAATTCTAGAATCATATCTTTTAGTTTCTTGTTAGTCAAGTAATTAATTTTAATTTTAAAATTTAAATCTTTTCCAACCATATCTTTTTATCTTATCTTTTATATCATATCTTTTTCAAAATTTTATCTTTTTCAAAAATTTGATTTTAAAATATCTTTTCTAACTTCTTATCTTCTTATCTTTTCAAAATTAATTTTCAAATCTTTTTCAACTAAATATTTGACTTTTTGTTTGTTTCTTATCTTTTTCAAAACCACCTAACTACTTTTCTCTCTCTAATTTTCGAAAATACCTACCTCTTTTTCAAAAATTCTTTTAAATTAATTAATTGTTTTAAATTTTAATTTTAATCTTATTTCTTATCTTAATTTTTGAAAATCATTAACTCCTTTTCAAAATTGTTTTTGAAAACTTCTCTCTCATCTTATTCTATTTATTCATTCATTTACTAACACTTCTCTTCATCTCAAATCACTGCCCTTATCCTCACCCTTGTGTTTGGATTCTCCTTTCTTTATTCCCTTTCTTCTTTTACTAATAATAAGGAACCTCTTTACTGTGACATAGAGGATTCCTCTTCCTTTTCTGTTCTCTTCTTTCTCATATGAGTAGGAACAAGGAAAAAGGCATTCTTGTTGAAGCTGATCCAGAACCTGAAAGGACTCTGAAGAGGAAAGTAAGAGAAGCGAAATTACAACAATCCAGAGACAACCTTGCTGAAATTTTCGAACAAGAAAAGGAGATGGCAGCCGAACCCAACAACAATAATGCAAGAAGGATGCTTGGTGATTATACTGCACCTACTTCCATGTTTGATGGAAGAAGCATCTCAATTCCTGCCATCGGAGCAAACAATTTTGAGTTGAAACCTCAATTAGTTGCTCTAATGCAACAAAACTGCAAGTTTCATGGACTTTCATCAGAAGATCCCTACCAGTTTTTAACTGAGTTCTTGCAGATATGTGAGACTGTTAAGACTAATGGAGTAGATCCTGAAGTCTACAGGCTCATGTTTTTCCCTTTTGTTGTAAGAGACAGAGCTAGAGCATGGTTGGACTATCAACCTAAAGATAGCCTAGACTCCTGGATAAGCTGGTCACGACCTTCTTGGCTAAGTTCTTTCCTCCTCAAAAGCTGAGCAAGCTTAGAGTGGATGTTCAGACCTTCAAACAAAAAGATGGTGAATCCTTCTATGAAGCTTGGAAAAGATACAAGCAGATGACCAAAAGATGTCCTTCTGACATGTTTTTAGAATGGACCATGTTAGATATATTCTATTATGGTCTATCTGAGTTCTCTAAGATGTCACTGGACCATTCTGCAGGTGGATCCATTCACCTAAAGAAAACGCCTGCAAAGGCTCAAGAACTTATTGACATGGTTGCAAATAACCAGTTTATGTACACTTCTGAGAGGAATTCCGTGAATAATGGGATGCCTCAAAGAAAGGGAGTTCTTGAAATTGATGCTCTGAATGCTATATTGGCTCAGAGCAAAATGTTGACTCAGCAAGTCAACATGATTTCTCAAAGTCTGAATGAATGGCAAAATGCATCCAACAGTACTAAAGAGGCATCTTTTGAAGAAGAAGCTTATGATCTTGAGAACCTTGCAACAGCCGAGGTAAATTATATGGGTGAACCTTATGGAAACACCTATAATTCATCATGGAGAAATCATCCAAACTTCTCATGGAAGGATCAACAAAAGCCTCAACAAGGCTTTAATAATGGTGGAAGAAATAGGCTCAGCAATATCAAGCCTTATCCATCATCTTCTCAGCAACAGACAGAGAATTCTGAATAGAGCACCTCTAACTTAGCAAACTTGGTCTCTGATCTGTCTAAGGCTACTTTAAGTTTCATGAGTGAAACAAGGTCCTCTATTAGAAATCTGGAGGCACAAGTGGGCCAGCTGAGTAAGAAAATCACTGAAACTCCTCCTAGTACTCTCCCAAGCAATACTGAAGAGAATCCAAAGAGAGAGTGCAAGGCCATTGATATAGTCAATATGGCCGAATGCAAGGAGGAAGGGGAGAACGTGAATCCCAATGAGGAAGACCTCATGGGACGTCTCCCAACCAAGAAGGAGTTCCTTATTGAGGACCCAAAGGAATATGAGGCTCATATAGAGACCATAGAGATTCCATTAAACCTCCTTCTGCCATTCATGAGCTCTGAAAACTATTCTTCCTCTAAAGAGGATGAAGATGTAACTGGAGAGCAAGTTGCTCAATATCTAGGAGCTATCACGAAGCTGAATGCCAAGTTATTTGGTAATGAGACTTGGGAAGATGAACCTCCTTTTCTCATTAGTGAACTAGATACATGGGTTCAGCAAACTTTACCTCAAAAGAAACAAGATCCTGGTAAATTCTTAATACCCTGTACCATAGGCACCATGACCTTTGAAAAGGCTCTGTGTGACCTAAGGTCAGGCATAAATCTTATGCCACACTCTGTAATGGAGAAGCGGGGATCATTGAGGTACAGCCTGCCATATTTTCACTACAAATGGCAGACAAGTCAGTAAGACAAGCTTATGGATTGGTAGAGGACATGTTGGTAAAGGTTGAAGGCCTTTACATCCCTGCTGATTTCATAATCTTAGACACTAGGAAAGAGGAGGATGAATGCATCATCCTTGGAAGACCTTTCCTAGCCACAGCAGGAGCTGTGATAAATGTTAACAGAGGAGAATTAGTCCTTCAATTGAATGGGGACTACCTTGTGTTTAAGACCCAAGGGTATTCTTCTGTATACATGGTGAGGAAGCATGAAGAGCTTCTCTCAGTACAGAGTCAAACAAAGCCCCCACAATCAAGCTCTAAGTTTGGTGTTGAGAGGCCACAGCCAAACTCTAAGTTTGGTGTTGAATCCCCACATCCAAACTCTAGGTTTGGTGTTGGGAGTCTACAACATTAACCTGATCACCTGTGTGGCTCCATGAGAGCCCACTGTCAAGCTATTGACATTAAAGAAGCGCTTATTGGGAGGCAACCCAATTTTTATTTATCTAATTTTATTTTATTTTCATTGTTCTTTTATGTTTTATTAGGTTCATGATCATGTGGAGTCACGAAAAAAAATACTAAAATTAAAAACAGAATCAAAAATAGCAGAAGAAAAATCACACCCTGGAGGAAGGACTTACTGGCATTCAAACGCCAGTAAAGAGCATCTGGTTGGCGTTCAACGCCAGAACAAAGCATGGATCTGGCGTTGAACGCCAGAAACAAGCAGCATCCTGGCATTTGAACGCCAGGAATATACCCTGAGGAGAGCTGGCGCTGAACGCCATAAACAAGCATGGAACTGGCGTTCAACGCCAGAAACATGCTGCAGTTGGGCGTTGAACGCCTAACATAAGCATCACTTCGGCGTTTAAACACCAGAATTGTATGCAAAGGCATTTTACATGCCTAATTGGTGCAGGGATGTAAATCCTTGATACCTCAGGATCTGTGTACCCCACAGGATCCCCACCTACCTCAACTTACCCTCTCTCCTCTTCTTTACATTCATCCTCTCTTCCCCAAACACTCCTCCCCAAAAACCCTTCACCAATCACCTCAATCTCTCTTTCGAATTACCCCCCTTCACCACTCACATCCTTCCACTCTTCCCCATAAACCCCACCTACCTTCAAAATTCAAAATCACTTTCCCACCCAACCCACCCAATATGGCCGAACCTTAACCCCTCTCCCTCCACTATAAATACCCCTCCATTCTTCTTCATTTTCACACAACATAACCCTCTCTTCTCCACCTTAGCCGAAATACAACCTTCTCTCCCTCTCCTCCATATCTTCTTCTTCATCATCTATTCTTTCTTCTCTTGCTCGAGAGCGAGCAATATTTTAAGTTTGGTGTGGTAAAAGCATAGCTTTTTGTTTTTTCATAACCATTAATGGCACCTAAGGCCAGAGAAACCTCTAGAAAAGGGAAAGGGAAGACAAAAGCTTCCACCTCCGAGTCATGGGAGATGGAGAGATTCATCTCCAAATCCCATCAAGACCACTTCTATGATGTTGTGGCTAAGAAGAAGGTGATCCCTGAGGTCCCTTTCAATCTCAAGAAAAATGAGTTTTTGGAGATCCGACATGAGATCCAAAGAAGAAGTTGGGAAGTTCTGACCAACCCCATTCAACAAGTCAGCATCTTGATGGTTCAAGAGTTCTATGCCAATGCATGGATCACTAGGAACCATGATCAACGTATGAACCCGAATCCAAAGAACTATCTTACAATAGTACGTGGAAAATACTTAGATTTTAGTCCAGAAAATGTGAGGTTGGCATTCAACTTGCCCATGATACAAGGAGATGCACACCACTACACAAGAAGGGTCAACGTTGATCAAAGGTTGGACCAAGTCCTTATGGACATATGTGTTGAAGGAGCTAAATGGAAAAGAGACTCCAAAGGCAAGCCGGTTCAATTAAGAAGACTGGACCTCAAGCCTGTGGCTAGAGGATGGTTGGAGTTCATCCAACGCTCCATCATCCCCACTAGTAACCGATCTGAAGTTACTGTGGATCGGGCCATCATGATTCATAGCATCATGAATGGAGAGGAAGTAGAAGTTTATGAAGTCATCTCCCTTGAATTCTACAAAATAGCCGAAAAGCCCTCTACCTTGGCAAGGCTAGCTTTTCCTCATCTTATTTGCCATCTATGTTACTCAACTGGAGTCATCATAAAAGGAGACATCCCCATTGAGGAGGACAAGCCCATCACTAAGAAAAGGATGGAGCAAAAAAGAGAGCCCACTCATGGAACCCAAGAGACGTATGAGGAAGCTCATCACCAAGAAATCCCAAAGATGCCTCAAGGGATGCACTTTCCTCCCAACAACTATTGGGAACAACTCAACACTTCTCTAGAAGACTTGAGTTACAATATGGATCAATTAAGGGTGGAACATCAAGGGCACTCCATCATTCTCCATGAAATTAGAGAAGATCAAAGAGCAATGAGGGAGGAGCAACAAAGGCAAGGAAGAGACATAGAAGAACTCAAGGACATCATTGGTTCTTCAAGAAGAAAGCGCCACCATCACTAAGGTGGACTCATTCCTTGTTCTTATTTTTTCTGTTTTTCGTTTTCTATGCTATATGTGTGTATATGTTTTGTGTCTCTACTTCATGATCATTAGTATGTAGTAACTTTGTCTTAAGGCTATGAATAATTCCATAAATCCTTCACCTCTCTTAAATGAAAAATGTTTCTAATTCATAAGAACAAGAAGTACATAAATTTCGAAATTATCCTTGAATTTAGTTTAATTATATTGATGTGGTGACAATACTTTTGTTTTCTGAATGAATGCTTGAACAGTGCATAATTTTGATCTTGTTGTTTATGAATGTTAAAATTGTTGGCTCTTGAAAGAATGATGAATAAAGAGAATGTTATTGACAATCTGAAAAATCATGAAAATTGATTCTTGAAGCAAGAAAAAGCAGTGAAAAAGCAAAAGCTTGCAAAAAAAAAGAAGAAAAAGAAAAAGCAAAGCAGAAAAAGCCAATAGCCTCTTAAAAACAAAAGGCAAGGGTAAAAAGGATCCAAGGCTTTCAGCATCAATGGATAGAAGGGCTTAAGGAAATAAAATCCAGGCCTAAGCGGCTAAATCAAGCTGTCCCTAACCATGTGCTTGTGGCATGCAAGTCCAAGTAAAAAAGCTTGAGACTGAGTGGTTGAAGTCGTGATCCAAAACAAAAAGAGTGTGCTTAAGAACTCTGGACACCTCTAATTGGGGACTTTAGCAAAGCTGAGTCACAATCTGAAAAGGTTCACCCAGCTATGTGTCTATGACATTTATGTATCCGGTGGTAATACTAGAAAACAAAGTGCTTAGGGCCACGGCCAAGACTCATAAAAGTAGCTATGTTCAAGAATCAACATACTTAACTAGGAGAATCAATAACACTATCTGAAATTCTAAGTTCCTATAGATACCAATCATTCTAAACTTCAAAGGAGAAAGTGAGATGCCAAAACTGTCAGAAGCAAAAAGCTACAAGTCCCACTCATCTAATTAGAATTAATATTCATTGATATTTTGGGATTTATAGTATATTCTCTTTTTTTATCCTAATTGATTTTTAGTTGCTTGGGGACAAGCAACAATTTAAGTTTGGTGTTGTGATGAGCGGATAATTTATACGCTTTTTGGCATTATCTTTAGATAGTTTTTAGTATAATCTAGCTATTTTTAGGGATATTTTCATTAGTTTTTATGCTAAATTCACATTTCTGGACTTTACTATGAGTTTGTGTGTTTTTCTGTGATTTCAGGTAAATTCTAACTGAAATTGAGGGACCTGAGCAAAACTCCGATAAAAGGCTGACAAAGGACTGCTGATGCTGTTGGATTCTGACCTCCCTGCACTCGAAATGAATTTTCTGGATCTGCAGAACTCCAAATGGCGCGCTCTCAACGGCGGTGGAAGGTAGACATCCAGAGCTTTCCAGCAATATATAATAGTCCATACTTTATTCGTGATTAGATGACGTAAATTGGCGCTCAACAACAGTTCCATGCTGCATTCTAGAGTCAAACGCTAGAAACACGTCACGAACCAGAGTTGAACGCCAAAAACACGTTACAACTTGGCGTTCAACTCCAAGAGAAGCCTCTGCACGTGTAAAGTTCAAGCTCAGCCCAAGCACACACCAAGTGGGCCCCGAAAGTGGATTTCTGCATCAATTACTTACTTCTGTAAACCCTAGTAGCTAGTCTAGTATAAATAGGACATTTTACTATTGTATTAGACGTCTTTTGACCGATCCTGGATCCTGGATTGTATTTTTGATCCTGTGATTATGTTTTGGGGGCCGGCCATTCGGCCATGCCTGAACCTTCATTACTTATGTATTTTCAACGGTGGAGTTTCTACACACCATAGATTAAGGGTGTGGAGCTCTGCTGTACCTCAAGTTTTAATGCAATTACTACTATTTTCTATTCAATTCAGCTTATTCCTATTCTAAGATATTTGTTGCACTTTAACATGATGAATGTGATGATCTGTGACACTCATCATCATTCTCACCTATGAACGCGTGACTGACAACCACTTCCGTTCTACTTTAGACCGGGCGTATATCTCTTGGATTCCTTAATCAGAATCTTTGTGGTATAAGCTAGATTGATGGCGGCATTCATGAGAATTCAGAAAGTCTAAACCTTGTCTGTGGTATTCCGAGTAGGATTCAGGGATTGAATGACTGTGACTAGCTTCAAACTCACGATTGTTAGGTGTCATGACAAACCCAAAAGAATCAAAGGATTCTATTCCAACATGATCGAGAACCGACAGATGATTAGCCGTGCCGTAATAGAGCATTTGGACCTTTTTCACTGAGAGGATGGGATGTAGCCATTGACAACGGTGATGCCCTACATACAGCTTGCCATGGAAAGGAGTAAGAAGGATTGGATGAAGGTAGTAGGAAAGCATAGATTCAGAAGGAGCACAACATCTTCATACGCCTATCTCAAATTCCCGTTGATGATCTACATAAATATTTCTATCTTTATTTTCTGTTTATTTATTATTATTATTCGAAAACTCTATAACCATTTATTATCCGCCTAACTGAGATTTACAAGATGACCATAGCTTGCTTCATACCAACAATTTCTGTGGGATCGACCCTTACTCACGTAAGGCATTACTTGGACGACCCAGTGCACTTGCTGGTTAGTTGTGCGGAGTTGTGACTAAGTGTGATTCACGTTTGAGAGCGCTACCAAGTTTTTGGCACAATTGTTGATGATCATAATTTCGTGCACCATGTAGCAAATTTGCCAGTATTCCGGTCTTCCACAAGAAGAACCAACTGAGTTTCTGGCACAGTTCTTACAAATTGCTGACACAGTACATGATAAAGAAGTAGATCAGGATGTCTACAGATTATTACTATTTCCATTTGCTGTAAAAGACCAAGCTAAGAGGTGGTTAAATAACCAACCTAAAGCTAGCCTAAGAACATAGAAACAGTTGTCAGACAAATTCCTGAATCAATATTTCCCTCCCAAGAGGATGACACAACTAAGGCTGGACATCCAAGGCTTTAAACAAGAGGATAATGAATCCCTTTACAACACGTGGGAGAGGTACAGAGAGATGCTAAGGAAATGCCCCCTCTGAAATGTTTTTAGAATGGGTGCAGTTAGACATCTTCTACTACGGACTTACAGCAAAAGCCCAGATATATCAAGACCACTTAGTTGGTGGATCTATACACATGAAAAAAACAATTGAAAAGGCTCAAGAGCTCATTGATACAGTTGCTAAAAATCAGCATCTGTACTTGAGTAGTGAGTCCTCCATAAAAGAAGAGGCTAAGGCAGTATCCACTGAACTTAGTCCTCTGGAACAAGTTGCTGAAATCAATCAGCATTTATGTTATCTGACAGAATAGTTGGCAGAATATAAAGAGATGTTACAAGACACTAAGGATGCTAACAAGAACATGGAAGCACAACTTGACTAAACAAGATGGCAGTTATCAAAACAGATAATAGAAGAGTGCCAAGCAGTTCAATTAAGGAGTGGAAAAACATTGAATACCTCAGCTCAAAGCAGCAGAAAGCCAAGAAAAGAACAAATAATAGAGGATGAGAAGACTGCTACACAATATCCCTCTGAGGACAGTAAGATCCCAGAGAGGAATGATTATGGCGTTCAAACACCAGAAAAGGGTGAAAAACTGGAGTTAAACGCCCAGTGGACGCCCAGTGCTGGCGTTCAAACGCCAGAAAAGGGAGAAAAAGTGGCATTAAACACCCAAACCATGTTCAGTTCTGGCGTTCAAACACCAGAAAGGGGAGGGAATCTGGTGTTAAACGCCAATCCAGCCCCCAATCCTGGCGTTCAATCGCCTATGAGGAGTCAGACACTTGAAAGTGCTGATAATAACTCCCTCAAGAAGGCTTCTCAACCTACCTCTGTAGGAAATAAACATGCAGCAACCAAGGTTGAAGAATACAATTTGCCCACTTTGCAGACTATCTCAGAACTCTTGAGCAAATACCCACTTATGCTAAGTTCATGAAAGAGATCTTAAGTCATAAGAAGGATTGGAGAGAAATTGAAAAAGTTTTTCTCACTTAAGAATGCAGTGCAATCATTTTAAAGAGCTCACCAGAGAAGCTTAAGGATCCTAGAAGCTTTATGATACCATGCACATTAGAGGGAACCTGTACTAAGACAGCTCTATGTGATCTTGGGGCAAGTATCAATCTAATCCCTGCATCCACTATCAGAAAGCTTGGCTTGATTGAAAAGGTCAAACCAACCAGGATATGTCTTCAACTTGCTGATGGCTCCATTAAATACCCATCAGGCGTGATTGAAGATATGATTGTCACAGTTGGGCCATTCGCTTTTCCCACTGATTTTGTAGTGCTGGAAACGGAAGAGCACAAGAGTGCAACTCTCATTCTAGGAAGACCTTTCCTAGCAACTAGACGAACCCTCATTGACATCCAAAAAGGGAAAGTAACCCTGAGTCAATGAGGATGAGTTTAGGCTGAATGCTATTGAAGCAATGAAACACCCAGACACATCAAAAGACTGCATGTGTATTGATATTATTGATTCCTTGGTATAGGAGATCAATATGGCTGAGAGTCTCGAATCAGAGCTAGAGGATATCTTTAAAGATGTTCAGCCAGATCTGGAGGAACCAGAGAAAATACAAGAATCTCTGAAAATTCCTCGGGAAGAGGAGAAACCTCCTAAACCCGAGCTCAAACCACTACCACCATCCCTAAAATATGCATTTTTGGGAGAAGGTGAAACTTTTCCTATAATCATAAGCTCTACCTTAGAGCCACAAGAAGAGAAAGCACTAATTCAGGTGCTCAGAACACACAAGACAGCTCTTGGGTGGCCCATTAGTGATCTCAAGGGCATTAGCCCAGCCAGATGCATGCACAAGATCCTACTGGAGGATAATGCCAAACCAGTGGTTCAACCACAAAGGCAGCTGAATCCAGCCATGAAGGAGGTGGTGCAGAAAGAGGTCACTAAATTACTAGAGGCTGGGATTATTTATCCCATTTCTGATAGCCCCTGGGTGGCGTATGTGTATTGACTACAGAAGACTCAATATAGCCACCAGAAAGGATCATTTTCCTTTACCCTTCATAGACCAAATGCTAGAAAGGCTAGCAAGTCATGACTATTATTACTTTCTGGATGGCTACTCAGGCTACAACCAGATTGCAATAGATCCCTAAGATCAAGAGAAAACAACATTCACATGTCCATCTGGAGTATTTGCCCACAGAAGGATGCCATTTGGTCTGTGTAATGCACCAGCAATCTTTCAGAGATGCATGCTCTCTATTTTCTCTGATATGGTGGAAAAATTTCTGGAAGTCTTCATGGACGACTTCTCAGTATTTGGAGATTCATTCAGCTCCTGTCTTGACCATCTAGCACTTGGTCTGAAAAGGTGCCAAGAGACCAACCTGGTTTTAAACTGGGAGAAATGTCACTTTATGGTGAGTGAAGGAATTGTCCTTGGGCACAAAATTTTGAACAAAGGCATAGAGGTGGATCAAGCTAAGGTGGAGGTAATCGAAAAATTACCACCCCCCACCAATGCTAAGGTAATTAGAAATTTTCTGGGACATGCAGGATTCTACAGGAGGTTTATAAAGGATTTTTCAAAAATCACAAAACCTCTGAGTAACCTGCTAGCTACTGATACACCATTTGTCTTTGACACAGAGTTTTTGCAAGCCTTTGAGACTCTGAAGGCTAAGCTGGTCACAGCGCCTGTCATTTCTGCACCGAACTAGATATTACCATTTGAACTAATGTGTGATGCCAGTGACCATACCATTGGTGCAATATTAGGACAGAGGCATGACAAGCTTCTGCACGTCATTTACTACGCTAGCCGTGTTCTAAATAACGTGCAGAAAAATTACACAACCACAGAAAAGGAATTGCTTGCAGTGGTTTATGCCATTGACAATTTCAGATCCTATTTGGTAGGATCAAAAGTGATTGTGTACACTGACCATGCTGCTCTTAAATATATACTTACAAAGTAGGATTCAAAACCCAGGCTCATAAGATGGGTGTTGCTTCTGCAAGAGTTTGATATAGAAATAAGAGAGAGAAAAGGGACAGAGAATCAAGTAGCAGATCACCTGTCCCGGATAGAACCAGTAGAAAGGATGTCTCTACCCCTCACTGAGATCTCTGAAACCTTTTCGAATGAGCAACTCTTTACCATTCAGGAGGTGCCATGGTTTGCAGACATCGCAAACTATAAAGCTGCAAGGTTCATTCCCAAGGAGTTCAGCAAACAACAAAAGAAAAAACTGCTTTCTGATGTGAAGTACTACTTGTGGGATAAACCATATCTCTTCAAGAGATGCACAAACGGACTAATCCGTAGGTGCGTGCCTAGAGAAGAGGCGCAGAAGATCCTATGGCATTGCCATGGTTCACAATATGGAGGACATTTTGGAGGTGAGCGAACAGCCACCAAAGTTCTCCAATGTGGCTTCTACTGGCCTACAATCTATAGAGACTCCCGAGAGTTTGTACATAACTATGACAGTTCCCAACGAGCTGGTAATCTGCCTCATGGTTATGCCATGCCTCAATAGGGAATCTTAGAGATTGAGTTGTTTGATGTATGGGGTATTGACTTCATGGGTCCTTTCCCACCATCATACTCAAACACTTACATTCTCGTGGCAGTAGACTATGTATCTAAATGGGTGGAGGCAATTGCAA
This sequence comes from Arachis hypogaea, assembly GCF_003086295.3. NCBI lineage: Eukaryota > Viridiplantae > Streptophyta > Magnoliopsida > Fabales > Fabaceae > Arachis > Arachis hypogaea. The sequence goes on from NC_092038.1 coordinate 55,901,645, forward strand.
CACCCACTAACGAAAATAAGACAGTACTAAAGTTTCTCTAGAAACATATCTTTAGCAGATTTGGTGTCCATAGAGCACTGATCAGTGATGGAGGCACTCATTTCTGCAATAAATAGCTTTATACTGCCATGGTCTGATATGAAATTAGCCACAAGGTGGCAACTCCATATCATCCACAGACCAATGGGCAAGCTGAAGTCTCTAATAGAGAACTAAAAAGAATCCTGGAACGGACTGTAATTGCCCGTAGAAAGGATTACGCAAAGAGCTTGGATGATGCTCTATGGACATACAGAACAGCATTCAAGACTCCTATAGGAACCTCTCCATACCAGCTTGTGTATGGGAAGGCCTGTCACTTGCCTGTGGAATTGGAGCATAAAGCCTACTGGGCAACCAGATTCCTAAACCTTGATGCCAAATTAGCTAGAGAGAAAAGATTGCTCCAACTGAATGAGCTAGAGGAATTCAGACTTAATGCTTTTGAAAATGCCAAAATTTATAAGGAAAAAGCAAAGAGATGTCATGATAAGAACCTGTCATCCAAAATCTTTGAGCTAGGACAAAAGGTTCTGCTGTTTAACTCTAGGCTCAGGCTATTCCCTGGGAAACTAAAATCCCGGTGGAGAGGACCATATGTGATTACAAGCGTGTCACCATATGGATATGTAGAGCTTCAGGATACTGATTCTGACAAAAAGTTCATTGTTAATGGACAAAGAGTCAAACATTATCTTGAAAGCAATTTTGAGCAAGAATGCTCAAAACTGATACTAGATTAAAGCTTAGTAAGGTCCAGCTAAAGATAATAAAGAAGCGCTTGTTGGGAGGCAACCCAGCCATTACTGTAGTTTATTTGTTATTTCAATAATAATTATAGGAGTTTAATAAGTTATCATCAGAACTAATTCTCATTTACAGGAGTTCACATAGTTACAGAAGGATTCAGAGCAGAGAAAAGAAGCTCACTGGCATGAAAATGCCAGTAAGAGGCACTTTCTGGCGTTTAACCCTGGTTGTGCGTTAAACGCCCAAAACAAGCAACTTCTGGGCGTTAAACGCCAGAATGGGTGCCATTCTGGGCGTTTAACGCCAGAACTACAGCATCCTGGGCGTTTAGAAAAACGCCTAGTGATAAAGACTTTCTGGCGTTTAACGCTAGCCTGGGCACCTAGCTGGGCGTTAAACGCCCAAAACAAGACTTATTTTAAAAATTCATATATCTTTTTAATATATTTTCAAATTTAGATTTATCTTTTTCAAAACACTCTCTTATCTTATTTTAAAAATTACATCTTTTGCATATCATAATTATCTTTTTACAAATCATATCTTCTATCATATCTTTTTCAAAAAATTTTTGAACCCACCCCTCCCTTTTAAATTCACATTAGCCCACCCACTCTCCTCCATAATTCGAATTTGGCTCTCCTCCTTTTCCTCTCCTTTCCTTTCTTTTGCTTGAGGACAAGAAAACCTCTAAGTTTGGTGTGTTTTGCGTGATCACTGAGCTAAAACTCACTAAGATCATGGCTCCTAAGGGAAAACAAACCACTTCAAGAGGCAAGAAAGAGAATAATCCAAGACCACTTTGGAATCAAGAGAGGTTCTTAACCAAGGAACATTCGGACCCTTACTACAAAATAATGGGTCTAAGGTCAGTGATCTCGGAAGTAAAATTTGATCTGAAAAAAGACGAACATCCGGAGATCCAAGAGCAAATTCAAAACAGAGGCTGGGAAATTCTAGCTAATCCTGCGACAAAAGTGGGTAGAAACATGGTTCAGTAATTCTACTCAAATCTGTGGCAAACAGAGAGGCAGAGAATGATTGGAACCGCTTTCTATACCTTTCGAACCATGGTCAGAGGGAAGATGATTCACTTCCACCTTGACAAAATAAGAGAGGTCTTCAAGCTACCTCAACTACAAGATGATCCAGAATCTTTTAATAGGAGAATGGTATGTGATGATAAGTGTGTGGACCAAATTCTAGAGGACATATGCATCCCTGGAACCAAGTGGACAACCAGCACAAAAGATGTTCCAAATCAACTCAAGAGAGGGGATCTCAAACCAATTGCTAGAGGCTGGCTGGATTTTATTAGGCATTCCATACTGCCTACCAACAACCGCTCCAAAGTCACTGATGCCAGGGCATCTAGATCAGTTTCACTGACCTTTTCTTTACTGTTCTAGGGTAGTTTCATGCATTTTCTTAGTAAATAAGGAAAGTTTTGGATGAAAATACACTTACACCTTGATTCAAGCAACTATTCTGAATTTTACATGAATTCATGAGGATTTTGCAAGGATTGAATGACAATTTGATGATGCATAATCTCATGACCTGGGCTAGAGCTTTGATGCACTTTATTTGCTTGATTTCAGGACAAAGGAAGCAAGGAAGAACCACGTTAGTAACCACGTTAATCTAATTAACGTGACCACTAACGTGGAATGGGAATGAGCTTACAACGTTAATGAGAAAGGTGGTCGACAATAATGCCTGCGAAGCCATCATAAGCCCACGTTAATTGCCACGTTAACTACATTAACGTGGTAGTTAATGTAGGGATAGAGGGAGCTCCAGTGTTAGTGGTAAACGTGAACACCACTAACGCTCCAAAAGTTGGCAATTGGCCACGTTAAGAGTCACGTTAACTTAGTTAACGTGAACTCTAACGTGGAATGGAAGACAATGCCAACGTTAGTGACACTCACCTTTGTCACTAACGTTGGATCAAGCCACATTGCCCACGTTAGTGGTCATGTTAAAACCACTAAACGTGAAAGTTAACGCGGAGCTAAGATTGATGAGCCAACGTTAGTGACACTCACCTTTGTCATTAATGTTGGAGATGGCATTCACTACCACGTTAGAGGCCACGTTAACCTAGTTAAGGTGAACTCTAACGTGGGGAGGAGGGACGTTTGGAGCGTTAGTGATAAAGGTAAGTGTCACTAACGCTCTCAAAGCTAGGCATGCCCACGTTAAGAGTCGCGTTAGTTATACTAACATGAACTCTAACATAGGGAAAGAGGGGCATAAGGCAACGTTATTGGAAAAGGTGATTCCCAATAACGCTTGCGAAGGATCATAAGGCAACGTTAGTGGTCACGTTAGTGCCACTAACGTTGAAGTTAACGTGGACTATTTTGGGGTTGGAACGTTAGTGAAAAAGGTGATTGCCACTAACGTTCTCGAACCCACATTTTTACTTAACGTTAACATCACTAATGCCCATGCCTAACTCACACTTTTCTGCAAGCTGAGCCCACTAAAGAGTGTAACTGCTTCAACTCAAGATCTAAGGCCCACATCCAAGACTTGAAGAACTCACTGGAAGATCAAGAAGAGTAATATATATAGGAGTAGTTTTGAACTATAAAGAAGCTTGGCACTTTGGAGAACTACCCTCTGTATATTTACTTTTCTGCATTTTCTAGCTAAGCATGTATTTTTTTCTGCCATTTTCCATTTCCAGAGATATGAACAACTAAACCCCTTTCATTGGGTTAATGAGCTCTGTTGTAATTTGATGGATCAATTATAGTTTTCATTCTTCTTCTTCCTTCTCTTCTCTTGATTTACTAGAAAGCTTTCGATCTTAATTCAATTGGTTAGTTGTCTTGGAAAAGACACTTTCCGTAATTGGATCTCCTCTGAGCATTGGAAAAGGGATGAGGAGATCATGCTAGAAATGCTTTCTCATGTTGGACCAAATTGAGGTCTGGGCATATATAGTGACATGTAATCCTCCCAACACTTTGATTTGGAAATACATGTGGTATAATCCGTGACAATACTTCATCTCTTCCCATGAGCAATTAAATCAAGAAATTGGGCAATTGTTCAAGTTTAGAGAGATTGGGTTGCCAAGGAATTGGAATCTAATCACTTAAGATTGCCAAGGAGATCAATAGATACTTTTTTTGAGGAAGAGATGAAAATGAATTTGATCCGGAGAATACAACATCTCCTAAGCCCAATGAATTCCCCATCTCTGATCTTACCCATTCTCTTTACTTTCTGCCATTTATTTCCATGTTCATCTCCCCGATTCCCCATTTAAGATTCTGCACTTTATTTTCTGCAATTTACTTTCCCGCCATTTAATTTGCTGCAACATCAACTACACTCTGTTTAGCTCAGCTAGCATATTCTTCCAACTAAAGTTGCTTGACCAATCAATCTCTGTGGGATTCGACCTCACTCTATTGTGAGTTTTTACTTGACGACAATTCGGTATACTTGCTGAAGGGAAATTTGTTGAGAGACAAGTTTTCGTGCATCAAGTTTATGGCGCCATTGCCGGGGATTGATTTTGTATCAACAATGATTATGTTGGAAGTTCACTAGATTGAACATTTTTTCTTTTGTTGTTTATTTTATCTAGTCATTTACCTTCAGTTTATTTAGTTTCTTCCTCACCCCCTATCCCCTCGTTATTTTCTTTTTCTTTGAATTTACTTACAATTCTGCTCACTAACCCACTAACTGTTTGATAAATTACACCACTCATACTAACAATCACTCTAACAAGAATAATTACTTCATTTATCTCTTACTGTGTGCTCTATTAGTTGTATGACAGGGAGAAGAAGTGGAGCTTCAACTTCCTTCAATTCAGAACCTATGAGGACCCTCTGGAGATTAAGGAGGGAAGCAAAAGAGAAAGGAGTTGTTGGTGCTGAGGAAGAGGAAGAATATTTTGAAACAAACATGGAGAAGAACTTGGAAAACAACCATGAAGGAAAAGCTCACAACGATGCCAGAGAAGGCCCTGCAAATCATGTCAGGGAAGAGAGGAGAGTTCTAGTCTCTTACATCAATCCAAATCCAGGAAACTGTGGAAGTAGCATCCAAAAGCCCACCATACATGCCAACAACTTTGAATTAAAACCCCAGCTCATCACTCTTGTTCAGAACAACTGCCCATTTGGAGGAAGTGCCCAGGAAGACCTCAATCAACATCTAACCACCTTCCTAAGAATATGTGACACTATGAAGTCTAATGGAGTCCATCTAGATGTCTATAGGCCAATTTTGTTCCATTTTTCACTCAGGGACAAAGCATCCAAGTGGCTGGAGTCCTTTCTGAAGGAGAGCTTAACAAATTGGGAAGATATGGTGAACAAATTTTTGGCAAGATTCTACCCTCCTCAAAGAATTAATAGGCTGAGAGCTGAGGTGCAAACTTTCAAGCAACAAGATGGTAAGACTCTCTATGAGGCATGGGAGAGGTTCAAGGACTTAACAAGAAGATACCCACCAGACATGTTCAATGAATGGGTTCAACTTCACATTTTCTATGAAGGCCTTTCTTATGAGTCAAAGAAGGATGTAGACCATTCATCAGGAGGATCTCTAAACAAGAAGAAAACCATTGAAGAAGCCATAGATGTCATTGAAATGGTAGCTGAGAATGACTACTTCTATGCTTCTGAAAGAAGCAACACTCGAGGAGTAATGGAGCTGAACCAAATGGATTCATTGCTGGCTCAAAATAAGATGATCACCAAACAGTTAGCAGATCTCACCAAGAAGGTAGAAGAAAACCAAGTTGCAGCAGTCATCACTTCATCACCAACTCAAGAAGGAGTGAATATAGGAGAAGAAGGTGACTGAGAACAAGCCGATTATGTTGGGAACTCACCCAGACAAATCCATGATCCATACTCCAAAACATACAATTCTGGATGGAGAAATCACCCTAACTTTGGGTGGGGAAATCAGCAAGACCAAGGCCAAGACCAGAGATGCCACAACCACAATCCCAATAATAATGCAACTCACCAACATACCTCACAGAGATCCTATCAACACCCACCTAACCACCCTTCTCAACCACCTAACCTCAACCCACCATCACTAACCGAGGATAGACTTTCCAAAATTAAGACTCTACTTGAAGACATATGTAGAGAAGTCCAAGACAACAAGGTGTTTAAGGATGAAGTGCGAGCCAATATCAAAAACAAAGGAGAAACCATCAAGAGGCTGGAGTCCCAAGTAGGGTATCTATCTCAACAATTTCCCAAACCTACTGATGGTTTTCCAAGTGACATAGAGAAGAACCCAAGAGGAGAAACAAAGAAAGTAAGGTGGGAAGAATGCAAGATGATTACCATAAGTGATGAGATGAGTGTGGAGGAAGTGGACACACAAACAGAACACCTCCAAGACAGTCCAAAGGAAAATCATGAAGGCAGAAACCATGCACCCCAACCCACACATAGGGCGGAGCTAAAAAAAGAGGAGATCCTGAACCCATATGCACCCTTTCCCCAAAGGCTCAAAGGTGGTGTAGCAAGGAGAATGTATTCAAGATTCCTCGATATGTTTGCATCTCTTGAGGTAAATATACCATTCATTAAGGCCCTCCAGCAAATGCCCTCTTACATCAAATATATAAAGGAGCTGCTGGCCAAAAAAAGTTCATTAAAGGATGGACAAATAATAAAAATGAATAGGGAGTGCAGTGCTATCATTCAAACAGAGCCACCTACAAAGAAGAAGGATCCAGGGAGTTTCCACATTCCTTGTGCTATAGGAGAGACAATGATTGAGAAGGGGCTCTGTGACCTGGGAGCAAGTATCAACCTAATGCCTCTATCCCTCGTGAAAAAGCTTCAAATCAATGAGCTAACATCCACAGATGTAATCATCAAATTGGCTGACAAAACTCAAAAGCAGGCAATAGGAGTGGTTGAAAATGTGTTAGTGAAGGTTGGGAACTACTTCCTGCCCACAGACTTTGTTATCCTGGAAATGGAAGAGAATCCCATCCATCCAATCATCCTGGGAAGGCCATTCTTAGCCACAGCCAGGGCACTTATAGATGTGGAGCGAGGAGAGCTAGTATTGAGGATACACGATGAACAGCTCACCTTCAGTATTTTCAAACCCTCACAAGAAGCAGATCATGATAACAAAAAGTCAGAGGAAGAGCACAATAAAGGGTTGATAGAATAGGCAAGCATGGGAGCACAAATACCACACCTGAAAATTCCCATTGGTGACAACCAATGTGATAAGAAGGACCAACACCCAAGTGTAATTCAAAAGGAACCAGACCCACCAGAGTCATATGAGACAAGCAACAAAACTTTCCTCAAAGAGAAAACCACAAGTAGCAAAGTGACATCAAGGGACACAAAAAAAAGTCCCAATGGGATGGAAAAAAAGAAAATCCCTACAGAAAATTTCTCTCCAGGAGATGAAGTGGTCTCTGCCTACTTTCTATCTATACCGCCTCATCTCCCCACTATTCCATCTCAACTGCCTCCAGTATACACCATCAACAAAATCTTGTCCTTAGAACATGTGGAACTTCTTAACAAAGTCAATGGAAACAGGTTCACTGCAAGAGGGGAAGATTTGAAGCACTACCAACCACCCTGACAAAGGCTAAACATCAAGCTAATGACGCTAAAGAAGCGCTTCATAGGAGGCAACCCATGTTCTATACCCTCTCTCTTTAATCTCTAATAGTAGTAATAAAGCAAAGTTCATGGATTCTAAATCAACTTTGACAAACAATATAAGAATCCCTACATGCAACATATAGTACATGATAAGTTTGGTATTCAAGGCACACCAAGAGGGCTTGAACACACTTCATGATATGAGATTCTTTTCAAATCTTGTTGCACCATATGATCACAAACAAGTTTGGTGTTAGCAACATTGCATGGAAAATTGATTGGTTGGTTGATTTGCATCCATGAAAAGCATTTAGTAATTTTTTTAAAAAAAAAGAAAAGGATTTAACAGTAGCTATTTCATACTTTAATTTTTCCCACCAAATATTCAATTGACTTTTTGCATTCCCTTTTGTCTTGTATAGGAAATCAAAAAGGGTATTGGTGGTACTTGATAAGACAATCAAAGAAGGGAGATTCGGCCACTAGACCAAGAGAACTACACACTTGTCTTCAAGGGGAGTATCTTAGGAAGTGTTGCCATGCAACATTGGGAGTTGGATAGCCTTGGAGACCGAATCAGGACCCTCATAAAAGAGGTGATCCTTGTTCTCATCCAATGCCAAGCCCCAACCGTCCATCATTAAGCAACACCATCAATCCACACCCTTCAATCATTTACCGTTCTCCTATATAAACCCTTTCACACAATAGCCTTCTATTTCAATTCTGCACCTTCGAAACATACACCATACACTTCATTCCCCACCAAAGGTTTTCATACACACTTTTATAGCCACATCTTGTGAGCCACAAACATACCAACCATCACTCATGGCTTCATCTAGCTCTAAAAGGAGAAGAGGGAAGGAGCCCATGGAGCAGCCTCCTTCCGATCCCGGGAAATTCAAGACCGCCTTCCATGAGCTCCAATATGAACGGATCAAACACAAGAAAATCTTGCCAGAATTGACATTCCAGTTCAATGAGGATGAGTGCCCAAAGATCAGAGAGAAGATTGCACAGAGGGGTTAGCAAAAGCTCACCAACCTAGAGACAAAGATAAATACAAACCTCATCAAGGAGTTCTATGAAAATGCGGCCAGAGAAGACAGTACTAGGGCCCGTACCTTCAAAAGTTACATAAGAGGAACATAGGTAGACTTCAGCCCCAATGCTATAACAAGAACTCTTCAGCTGAAATCGTCACATTTCAATGAACTCAATTATCAAGTAAGAATAAGCAATGCCCCCGACGAAGATGAACTTGATGAAATCGTGAATGATATGTGTGTTATAGGGTCTGACTGGGAAAGATACTCAGACAAGAGGCCGCGGTTCATTAGGAGATGAGACCTTATCCCGGAAGCCAAGGGATGGTTTGAGCTCGTAAGGAGGTCTATCCTTCCAGCCGCAAACAATTCTGAGGTCAATATTGCTCGAGCTACCATGGTACATTGCTTAGTAAAGGGTGGGAGTATCAATGTACACGAAATTATAGCTGAAGGGATCCAGGACTCATCCGAGAAGAATGATCCAGGTGCTAGACTTTGGTACCCCAGCACCATCCTTAGACTATGCATGAAAGCCAAGGTGGTATTCAAAGATAACAATCCACAGTGGGTAAATCCTGGGAGATTAGTTACCCTCCAGCGTATAAACTATGTGACACCCGCTCAACAACAAAGAAGACCTCGGATAGGGAAAAGAACTGCACAAGAAGAGCCTCACCAAGAAGAACCTCACCAAGAAGAACCCCAACAAACAGGGTACCAGCAAGAAGAGCAATATGACCCAACCAATATAAATTTGTTTCACATTAAAGAAGCCATTGAGGATATGGCAAGGAGCTATATGGAGGGACAAGAACAACAACTACATGTTCAATCTCAAAGGATGGATCGTCAAGAAGAACTGCTCTCTAGTTGGATGGATCAACAAAGAGAGTGGTAGAAACAGCAAATGGAGTTGCAACAGGAGCATTACTCCCAGCTCACCCAAGCCATCAATCAAGTGACCAAAAGGCAGGAGAGCCAAGACAAACGCCCTCAAGAACTCAACTAATGCCAGATAGCTTAGATGAAAGCATTCAACGAATTCAGCGTGCTCAATAAAGGAAGGCAACTGCATCGGGAAGAGTTTAGCATAAATACTCAGGCCAAGTTGACTTATATGACTGGGCATATGCATAACTTACACCCTGCCATTCCAAGCTATGAGGCAGTCCGCAAAGACTTAATAGAACAAGAAGAGGGAAGGGTGAAACAACAAAAGGAAGCATTAATGAAGAAGATGTAGGATGCTGGGTTCTGGAAAAAGCTGATAGGGAAGCGCAAAGAAAATGGGGACTCAAGCAATCAAGGAGGATCCCAAGACAAAGGGACATGAGCATTCCAATAAGTAAAAGGTGGTGGAGTCCCTTCTTAGTCTATCTTTCAAGCTTTAAATAAGGAAAATCATGTATGAAATAGAACCTGCCTCCATGAGTAGTTTAGGATTTTCAATTCTGCATTTAAGGTTTTCATTGCTTAGGTCTATGCTTACTAAGCTTAATGTCCCTAGTTTTCACCTTTATCTTGCTTATATGTATGCTTGTCCTTTAAGCTAATCAAAAAGAAAATGTTATGAAAAGAACAAGAGTGGAGTTATCTTGTGAAGTAAATTTTGAATGTTTGTGGTAGGGTGATTAATTAGCTAAGTTGGTTCACCAACAAGGTAGGAAGGTAACTATCTATCCTGAATCCTATGCTTGAAACACATCCTATAAGACTAACCAAATAATGAAATCCCAATAAGAAAAGAGAAAGAGCAATAAAAGTGAAAAGGAAAGAAAAATAATAAGAAATAATGCTAGGCACCAAGGGTTTGAATATTGAGGCATGTGTCTGTGGTGTTCATGTGCAAAGGATATGCTTGGATGAATAAGCTCTTAGGGGTGCCTTATCACTTAGTAACTTGGGTTAACTAATCCGGAATTATCAGTTGAAAGTCCATTATCAAGAGTAACCTTTGCTACAGAACACTTAGCAACCCAAAGAGGTGCTGGACACCAAGGTCTCAAGAAAGAAAAATAACAAACCATGTGTCTGTGGTGTGTATGTATGGGAGAAAGAGACGTGAGGGAGTAAGTCCTTAAGGGTGCCTTAACACCTAGCACCTTAAACCAACTGGTTCAGGAGTGTTGGCTGAAAGCTTATCTTAAAGAGTCACCCTCTTACAGAGCACTTAGCCAAAAAAAAAAGGAATGCAATAAATCCTGAAAGGGAAAAAAGGATCAATAATTAGGAAGTCTCAAAGGATGCAATCAAACAAGTGTTCAAGGGCATGATAAAGGCTTGAAACCCAGTAAAGGAATGAACCTAAGTTGCTATGCATGAAACCCCATGAACCAGGAATTTGACTTCTATTATAATTGTTTGTTCATCTTGTTCTTTCATTCATTCTTCCTATATTTCAACACTTGCTTAGGGACAAGCAAGCTTTAAGTTTGGTGTTGTGATGCCAGGGCATCTAGGCCAGTTTCACTGACCTTTTCTTTACTGTTCTAGGGTAGTTTCATGTATTTTCATAGTAAATAAGGCAAGTTTTGGATGAAAATACACTTACACCTTGATTCAAGCAATTATTGTGAATTTTACATGAATTCATGAGGATTTTGCAAGGATTGAATGCCAATTTGATGATGCATAATCTCATGACCTGGGCTAGAGCTTTGATGCACTTTATTTTCTTGATTTCAGGACAAAGGAAGCAAGGAAGAACCACGTTAGTAGCTACGTTAATCCAATTAATGTGACCACTAACGTGGAATGGGAATGAGCTTGCAACGTTAATGAGAAAGGTGGTCGATAATAACGCCTACGAAGCCATCATAAGCCCACGTTAATTGCCATGTTAACTACATTAACGTGGTAGTTAACTAATGAGCGGATAATTTATACGCTTTTTGGCATTGTTTTTAGTATGTTTTTAGTATATTTTAGTTAGTTTTTATTATATTTTTATTAGTTTTTATTTAAAATTCACTTTTCTGGACTTTACTATGAGTTTGTGTGTTTTTCTGTGATTTCAGGTATTTTCTGGCTGAAATTGAGGGACCTGAGCAAAAATCTGATTCAGAGGCTGAAAAGGACTGTAGATGCTGTTGGATTTTGACCTCCCTGCACTCGAAGTAGATTTTCTGGAGCTAAAGAAGCCCAATCAGCGCGCTCTTAATTGCGTTGGAAAGTAGACATCCTGGGATTTCCATCAATGTATAATAGTCTATACTTTGCCCGAGATTTGATGGCCCAAACAGGCGTTCCAAGTCAGCTCAAGAATTTTGGCGTTTAACGCCGGAACTGGCACAAGAATGGGAGTTAAACGCCCAAACTGGCACAAAAGCTGGCGTTTAACTCCAAGAAAAGTCTCTACACATGAAGGCTTCAATGCTCAGCCCAAGCACACACCAAGTGAGCCCGGAAGTGGATTTTTATGTCATTTACTCATCTTTGTAAACCCTAAGCTACTAGTTCTCTACAATAGGACCTTTTGCTATTGTATTTGACATCTTTTGATCATGTTTTTATGATTGAACCCTCTTTGGGAGGCTGGCCATTCGTCCATGCCTAGACCTTGTTCTTATGTATTTTCAACGGTGGAGTTTCTACACACCATAGATTAAGGTGTGGAGCTCTGTTGTACCTCGAGTATTAATGCAATTACTATTGTTCTTCTATTCAATTCGGCTTATTCTTGTTCTAAGATATTCATTTGCACCCAAGAACATGATGAATGTGATGATTATGTGACGCTCATCATCATTCTCACTTATGAACGCGTGCCTGACAACCACTTCCGTTCTACAAGCAAACAAAGCTTGAATGTTTATCTCTTGGATTCCTTAATCGGAATCTTCGTGGTATAAGCTAGAATTGATGGTGGCATTCAAGAGAATCCAGAAGGTCAAAACCTTGTCTGTGGTATTCTGAGTAGGATTCAAGGATTGAATGACTGTGACGAGCTTCAAACTCCTGAAGGCTGGGCGTTAGTGACAGACGCAAAAGAATCACTGGATTCTATTCCAACCTGATTGAGAACCGACAGATGATTAGCCGTGCTGTGACAGAGCGCGTTGGACATTTTCACTGAGAGGACGGGATTGTAGCCATTGACAACGGTGATGCCCAACATATAGCTTGCCATTGAAAGGAGTAAGAAGGATTGGATGCAGACAGTAGGAAAGCAGAGAGACGAAAGGGACAGAGCATCTCCATACGCTTATCTGAAATTCTCACCAATGAATTACATAAGTATCTCTATCTTTATTTTATGCTTTATTCATAAATCATTCATAACCATTTGAATCTGCCTGACTGAGATTTATAAGATGACCATAGCTTGCTTCATACCAACAATCTCCGTGGGATCGACCCTTACTCGCGTAAGGTTTATTACTTGGATGACCCAGTGCACTTGCTGGTTAGTTGTGCGAAGTTGTGATAAAGAGTTGAGATTGCAATTGAGCGTACCATGTTGATGGCGCCATTGATGATCACAATTTCGTGCACCATTAACGTAGGGATAGAGGGAGCTCCAGCGTTAGTAGTAAACGTGAACACCACTAACGCTCCAAAAGTTGGCAATTGGCCACATTGAGAGTCACGTTAACTTAGTTAACATGAACTCTAACATGGAATGGAAGACAATGCCAACGTTAGTGACACTCACCTTTGTCACTAACGTTGGAGATGGCATTCACTACCACGTTAGAGGCCACGTTAACCTAGTTAACGTGAACTCTAACGTGGGGAGCAGGGACGTTTGGAGCTTTAGTCACAAAGGTAAGTGTCACTAACGCTCTTGAAGCTAGGCATTCCCACGTCAAGAGTCACATTAGTTATACTAACGTGAACTCTAACTTAGGGAAAGAGGGGCATAAGGCAACATTATTGGAAAGGGTGATTCCCAATAACGCTTGCAAAGGATCATAAGGCAACGTTAGTGGTCACATTAGTGCCACTAACATTGAAGTTAACGTGGACTATTTTGGGGTTGGAACGTTAGTGAAAAAGGTGATTGCCACTAACGTTCTCGAACACACATTTTTACTTAACGTTAACATCACAAACGCCCATGCCTAACTCACACTTTTCTGCAAGCTGAGCCCACTAAAGAGTGTAACTGCTTCAACTCAAGATCTAAGGCCCACATCCAAGACTTGAAGAACTCAATGGAAGATCAAGAAGAGTAATATATATATAGGAGTAGTTTTGAACTATAGAGAAGCTTGGCACTTTGGAGAACTACCCTCTGTATATTTACTTTTCTGCATTTTCTAGCTAAGCATGTATTCTTTTCTGCCATTTTCCATTTCCAGAGCTTTGAACAACTAAAACCCTTTCATTGGATTAGGGAGCTCTGTTGTAATTTGATGGATCAATTATAGTTTTTATTCTTCTTCTTCCTTATCTTCTCTTGATTTACCAGAAAGCTTTCGATCTTAATTTAATTGGTTAGTTGTCTTGGAAAAGAAACTCTCCATAATTGGATCTCCTCTGAGCCTTGGAAAAGGGATAAGGAGATCATGCTAGAAATGCTTTTTCATGTTAGACTAAATTGGGGTCTGGGCGGATATAGTGACATGTAATCCTCATAACACTTTGATTTGGAAATACATGTGGTATAATTAGTGACCATACTTCATCTCTTCCCATGAGCAATTAAATCAAGGAATTGGGCAATTGTTCAAGCTTAGAGAGATTGAGTTGCCAAGGAATTGGAATCCAATCTCTTAAGATTGCCATGGAGATCAATAGATGCGTTGATTGAGGAAGAGATGAAAATGAATTTGATCCGAAGAATACAACATCTCCTAAGCCCAATGAATTCCCCATCTCTGATCTTACCCATTCTCTTTACTTTCTGCCATTTATTTCCATGTTCATCTCCCCGATTCCCCATTTAAGATTCTGCACTTTATTTTTTGCAATTTACTTTCCCACCATTTAATTTCCTGCAACATCAACTACACTCTGTTTTAGCTCAACTAGCATATTCTTCCAACTAAAGTTGCTTGACCAATCAATCCCTTTGGGATTCGACCTCACTCTATTGTGAGTTTTTACTTGACGACAATTCGGTATACTTGCCGAAGGGAAATTTGTTGAGAGACAAGTTTTCATGCATCAAGTTTATGGCGCCGTTGCTGGGGATTGATTTTGTATCAACAATGATTAAGTTGGAAGTTCACTAGATTGAGCATTTTTTCTTTTGTTGTTTATTTTATCTAGTCATTTACCTTCAGTTTATTTAGTTTCTTCCTCACCCCCTATCCCCTCGTTATTTTCTTTTTCTTTGAATTTACTTACAATTCTGCTCACTAACCCACTAACTGTTTGATAAATTGCACCACTCATACTAACAATCACTCTAACAAGAAAAATCACTTAATTTATCTCTTGCTGTGTGCTTTGTTAGTTGTATGATAAGGAGAAGAAGTGGAGCTTCAACTTCCTTCGATTCAGAACCTGAGAGGACCCTCTGGAGATTAAGGAGGGAAGCAAGAGGGAAAGGAGTTGTTGGTGCTGAGGAAGAGGAAGAAGATTTTGAAACAAACATGGAGGAGAACTTGGAAAACAACCATGAAGGAGAAGCTCACAACCATGCCAGAGAAGGCCCTGCAAATCATGCTGGGCAAGAGAGGAGAGTTCTAGGCTCTTACATCAATCCATATCCAGGAAACTGTGGAAGTAGCATCCAAAAGCCCACCATACATGCCAACAACTTTGAATTAAAATCCCAGCTCATCACCCTTTTTCGGAACAAACGGTCATTTGGAGGAAGTGCCCAGGAAGACCCCAATCAACATCTAACCACCTTCTTGAGAATATGTGACACTGTGAAGTCTAATGGAGTCCATCCGGATGACTATAGGCTGTTTTTGTTCCCTTTTTCACTCAGGGTCAAAGCATCCAAGTGGCTGGAGTACTTTCCAAAAGAGAGCTTAACAAATTGGGAAGATTTGGTGAACAAATTTTTCGCAAGATTCTACCCTCCTCAAAGAATTAACAGGCTGAGAGCTGAGGTGCAAACTTTCAGGCAACAAGATGGTGAGACTCTCTTTGAGGCATGGGAGAGGTTCAAGGACTTAACAAGAAGATGCCCACCAGACATGTTCAATGAATGGGTTCAACTTCACATTTTCTATGAAGGCCTTTCTTATGAGTCAAAGAAGGTTGTAGACCATTCATCAAGAGGATCTCTAAACAAGAAGAAAACCATTGAAGAAGCCATAGATGTCATTGAAATGGTAGCTGAGAATGACTACTTCTATGCTTCTGAAAGAAGCAACACTCGAGGAGTAATAGAGCTGAACCACATGGATGCATTGCTGGCTCAAAATAAGATAATCACCAAGCACTTAGCAGATCTCACCAAGAAGGTAGAAGAAAACCAAGTTGCAGCAGTCATCACTTCATCACCAGCTCAAGAAGGAGTGAATATATGAGAAGAAGGTGACTGGGAACAAGCCAATTATGTTGGGAACTCACCTAGATAAATCCATGATCCATACTCCAAAACTTACAATTCTGGATGGAGAAATCACCCTAACTTTAGGTGGGGAAATCAGCAAAACCAAGACCAAGGCCAAGACCAGAGACGCCACAACCAAATCCCAACAACAATGCAACTCACCAACATACTTCACAGAGATCCTATCAACATCTACCTAACCACCCTTCTCAACCACCTAACCTCAACCCACCATCACTAACTGAGGATAAACTTTCCAAAATTGAGACTCTACTTGAAGACATATGTAGAGAAGTCCAAGACAACAAGGTGTTTAAGGATGAAGTGCGAGCCAATATCAAAAACGAAGGAGAAACCATCAAGAGGCTGGAGTCCCAAGTAGGGTATCTATCTCAATAATTTTCCAAACCCACTGATGGTTTTCCAAGTGACACAGAGAAGAACACAAGAGGAGAAACAAAGAAAGTAAGGTGGGAAGAATGCAAGATGATCACCACAAGTAATGAGATGAGTGTGGAGGAAGTGGACACACAAATAGAACACCTCCAAGACAGTCCAAAGGAAAATCATGAAGGCAGAAACCATGCACCCCAACCCACACATAGGGAGGAGCTAAAGAAAGAGGAGATCCTGAACCCATATGCACCCTTTCCCCAAAGGCTCAAAGGTGGTGTAGCAAGGAGAATGTATTCAAGATTCCTCGATATATTTGCATCTCTTGAGGTAAATATACCATTCATTAAGGCCCTCCAGCAAATGCCCTCTTACATCAAATATATAAAAGAGCTACTGGCCAAAAAAAAGTTCATTAAAGGGTGGGCAAACAATAAAGATGAATAGGGAGTGCAGTGCTATCATTCAAACAGAGCCACCTACAAAGAAGAAGGATCCAGGGAGTTTTCACATTCCTTGTGCTATAGGAGAGACAATGATTGAGAAGGGGCTCTGTGACCTGGGAGCAAGTATCAACCTAATGCCTCTATCCCTCATGAAAAAGCTTCAAATTAATGAGCTAACATCTATAAATGTAATCATCAAATTGGCTGACAAAACTCAAAAGCAGGCAATAGGAGTGGTTGAAAATGTGTTAGTGAAGGTTGGGAACTACTTCCTGCCCACGAACTTTGTTATCCTGGAAATGGAAGAGAATCCCATCCATCCAATCATCCTGGAAAGACCATTCTCAGCCACAGCCAGGGCACTTATAGATGTGGAGCGAGGAGAGCTAGTATTGGAGCAAGAAAAAGCAGTAAAAATAGGGAAGAAAAAGAAAAAGCAAGTAGAAAAAGCCAATAGCCCTTAAAACCAAAAGCCAAGGGTAAAAAGGATCCAAGGCTTTGAGCATCAACGGATAGGAGGGCCTAAAGGAATAAAATCCTGGCCTAAGTGGCTGAACCCAGCTGTCCCTAACCATGTGCTTGTGGCATGCAAGTCCAAGTGAAAAACTTGAGACTGAGTGGTTAAAGTAGTGATCCAAAAGAGTGTGCTTAAGAACTCTGGACACCTATAATTGGGAACTTTAGCAAAGCTTAGTGATGAGCGGATAATTTATACGCTTTTTGGCATTGTTTTTAGTATGTTTTTAGTATGATCTAGTTAGTTTTTAGTATATTCTTATTAGTTTTTAGTTAAAATTCACTTTTCTGGACTTTACTATGAGTTTGTGTGTTTTTTTGTGATTTCAGGTATTTTCTGGCTGAAATTGAGGGTCCTGAGCAAAAATCTGATTCAGAGACTAAAAAGGACTGCAGATGCTGTTGGATTCTGACCTCCCTGCACTCGAAGTGGATTTTCTGGAGCTACAGAAGCCCAATTGGCGCGCTCTCAACGGCATTGGAAAGTAGACATCCTGGGCTTTCCAGAAATGTATAATAGTCTATACTTTGCCCGAGATTTGATGCCCCAAACTGGCGTGGCAAATCAGCCTCAGAAATTCTAGCGTTTAACGCTGGAACTGACATAAAAATTGGAGTTAAACGCCCAAACTGGCATGAAAGCTGGCGTTTAACTCCAGAATTAGTCTCTACACATGAAAGCTTCAATACTCAGCCCAAGCACACACTAAGTGGACCCCGGAAGTGGATTTTTACGTCATTTACTCATTTCTGTATACCCTAGGTTACTAGTTCACTATTAATAGGATCTTTTGACATTGTATCTGTACCTCATGACACTTTACACGTTTCTTTGTGTACCTTCCACGGCATGAGTCTCTAAACCCCATGGTTGGGGGTGAGGAGCTCTGCTGTGTCTTGATGGATTAATGCAATTACTACTGTTTCTTATTCAATCATGCTTGCTTCCATTCTAAGATATTACTTGTTCTTAAACCGGATGAATGTGATGATCTGTGACAATCATTATCATTCTCAACTATGAACGTGTGCCTGACAACCACCTCCGTTCTACCTTGGATTAAGTAGATATCTCTTGGATTCTTTAATCAGAATCTTCGTGGTATAAGCTAGAATTGATGGCGGCATTCAAGAGAATCCGGAAGGTCTAAACCTTGTCTGTGGTATTCTGAGTAGGATTCAATGATTGAATGACTGTGACGAGCTTCAAACTCCTGAAGGCGGGGCGTTAGTGACAGACGCAAAAGAATCACTGGATTCTATTTCGGCCTGATTGAGAACCGACAGATGGATAGCCGTGCCGTGACAGGGTGCGTTGAACATTTCCACTGAGAGGATGGGAGGTAGACACTGACAACGGTGAAACCCTTGCATACAGCTTGCCATGGAAGGAGCCTTGCGTGCTTGAAGAAGAAGACAGTAGGAAAGCAGAGATTCAGAAGATGGAGCATCTCCAAAACCTCAACCTATTCTCTATCACTGCAAGACAAGTACTTTTTTCATGTTCTTTTACTTTTCACAATCAATCCTGATAATTTCTGATATCCTGACTAAGATTTACAAGATAACCATAGCTTGCTTCAAGCCAACAATCTCCGTGGGATCGACCCTTACTCACGTAAGGTATTACTTGGACGACCCAGTGCACTTGCTGGTTAGTTGTGCGGGGTTGCAAAAGTGTGATTGCAATTTCGTGCACCAAGTATTTGGCGCCGTTGCCGGGGATTGTTCGAGTTTGGACAACTGACGGCTTATCTTGTTGCTTAGATTAGGACTGTTTTATTTTTGTTGGTTTAGAGTCTTTTAGTTGAGTCTAGTTTCATATTTTAAGTTTGGTGTCAATTGCATGCTTTTATTTTTCTTTTAATTTTCGAATTTGCATGTCCTTAGTCCCTTCTTGATCCTTAAAAATTCTAAGTTTGGTGTCCTCTTTGTGTTTCTCCTTTAAAATTTTCGAAAATTTGTGTTTGATTTTCTAAAAATTTTAAGTTTGGTGTCATTTTGTTGTTTTTCTCTTTCCTCATTTCAAAAATCAGATCTTTTTCATAAAAATTTTTCAATCATATCTTTCTAATTGCTAATCTCAAAATCTTTTTAATTAACTAATTGATTCAGTCTTCAATTTGCTTTGATCTTATTTTCTTTTAATTTTTGAATTTTTTTTGTTTTAGTTTCCTTTTGTTTTTATTTTATTTTTCGGTTAATTCAAAAAAAATATATATATATATAAATAAAAATATTTTTACCTATTTGCAATCCATATCATTTCCCTTTATCCATTATGGACCTAAGTGGGATTGATCAGTCCAGAAGGACTCTGGGGTCTTATGCTAACCCCATTACAGCTGCATATGGGAGTAGCATCTGTACACCTCCCATCAAAGCAAGCAGCTTTGAGCTAAATCCTCAACTCATTATCATAGTGCAGCAAAATTGCCAGTATTCCGGTCTTCCACAGGAAGAGCCTACTGAGTTTCTGGCACAGTTCTTAGAAATTGCTGACACAGTACATGATAAAGAGGTGGATCAGGATGTCTACAGACTATTATTGTTTCCATTTGCTGTAAAAGATCAAGCTAAGAGGTGGTTAAATAACCAACCTACGGCAAGCATAAAGACATGGAAACAGTTATCAGACAAATTCCTGAATCACTTTTACCCTCCAAAGAGGATGACACAGCTAAGGCTGGACATCCAAGGCTTTAAACAAGAGGATAATGAATCCCTTTATAACGCCTGGGAGAGGTATAGAGGTATGCTAAAAAAGTGCCCCTCTGAAATGTTTTCAGAGTGGGTACAGTTAGACATCTTCTACTATGGGCTTACAGAAAAAGCCCAGATGTCCTTAGACCACTCAGCTGGTGGATCTATACACATGAGGAAGACAATTGAAGAGGCTCAAGAGCTTATAGACACTGTTGCTAGAAACCAATATTTGTACTCTAGCAATGAGTTCTCTCCAAAAGAGGAAGTCATGACAGTAGTCACTGATCCTAATCCTCAAGAACAGATGATTGAGCTTAATCAACAATTGCTTCTGATGATAGAACAGTTAGCAGAATTTAAAGAGATGCTCCATGAAACTAAAGTTGCTAACAAGAACATAGAACTACAGTTGAATCAAGCAAAACAGCAAATATCTAAACAGATAACAGAGGAATGTCAAGCAGTTCAACTGAGGAGTGGGAAGACACTGAATAACACTGCTCAAAAGAGCAAAAAGCCAAATAAGGAACAATTGACAGAGGACAACCAAGCCACTGTTCAAAATCCCTCTGAGGACAGTAAGAGCCCAGAGAGGAGCACTTTTGGCATTAAAACGCCAGAAAAGGGGGGAAAGCTGGCGTTAAACGCCCATTCCCTGCCCAGTTCTGGCGTTTAAACGCCAGAAAAGGGGGAAAAGTTGGCGTTAAACGCCCATTTTCCACCCAATCCTGGCGTTCAGACGCCAAGGGAAGATCAGACACCTGAGAGTGCTGACAGTAATCCCTCTAACAAGGCTTCTTCAACCACTTCTGTAAGGAATAAACCTGCAGTATCTAAGGTTGAAGACTATAAAGCCAAGATGCCTTATCCTCAAAAACTCCGCCAAGCGGAACAGGATAAGCAGTTTGCCCGCTTTGCAGACTATCTAAGGACTCTTGAAATAAAGATTCCGTTTGCAGAGGCACTTGAGCAAATACCTTCTTATGCTAAGTTCATGAAAGAAATCTTGAGGCATAAGAAGGATTGGAGAGAAACTGAAAAAGTGTTTCTCACTGAAGAATGCAGTGCAGTCATTCTGAAAAGCTTACCAGAAAAGCTTCATGATCCAGGAAGCTTTATGATACCATGCACATTAGAAGGTGCTTGCACTAAGACAGCCCTATGTGATCTTGGAGCAAGCATCAATCTAATACCTGCATCCACTATCAGAAAGCTTGGGTTGACTGGAGAAGTCAAACCAACCCGGATATGCCTCCAACTTGCTGATGGCTCCATTAAATATCCATCAGGCATAATAGAGGATATGATTGTCAAGGTTGGGCCATTCGCCTTTCCAACTGACTTTGTGGTGCTGGACATGGAGGAGCACAAGAGTGCAACTCTCATTCTAGGAAGACCTTTCCTAGCAACTGGACGAACTCTTATTGATGTACAAAAAGGGGAAGTAACCCTGAGAGTCAATGAGGATGAGTTCAAGTTGAATGCTGTAAAAGCTATGCAGCATCCAGACACACCAAATGACTGCATGGGCGCTGACATTATTGACTCTCTGGTAGAAGAGATCAATATGACTGAAAGCCTAGAATCAGAGCTTGAGGACATCTTCAAAGATGCTCAACCTGATCAAGAAGAACCAGAAGAAACAAAGGAATTTTTGAAAATTCCTCAGGAGGAGGATAAGCCTCCCAAACCTGAACTCAAACCACTACCACCATCCCTGAAGTATGCATTTCTGGGAGAAGGTAACACTTTTCCAGTGATTATAAGCTCTGCTTTAAATCCACAGGAAGAGGAAGCACTGATTCAAGTGCTAAGGACACACAAGACAGCTCTTGGGTGGTCCATAAGTGATCTTAAGGGCATTAGCCCAGCTAGATGCATGCACAAAATCCTGTTGGAGGACAATGCCAAACCAGTGGTCCAACCACAAAGGAGGCTAAATCCAGTCATGAAGGAGGTGGTGCAGAAAGAGGTCACTAAATTACTAGAGGCTGGGATTATTTATCCTATTTCTGATAGCCCCTGGGTGAGCCCTGTCCAAGTTGTCCCCAAAAAGGGAGGCATGACAGTGGTTCATAATGAAAAGAATGAACTGGTTCCTACAAGAACAGTCACAGGGTGGCGTATGTGTATTGACTACAGAAGGCTCAATACAGCCACCAGAAAGGATCATTTTCCTTTACCATTCATAGACCAAATGCTAGAAAGACTAGCTGGTCATGATTATTATTGCTTTTTGGATGGCTATTCAGGCTACAACCAAATTGCAGTAGATCCTCAGGACCAAGAGAAAACAGCATTTACTTGCCCTTCTGGCGTGCTTGCCTACAGGAGGATGCCTTTTGGTCTGTGTAATGCTCCTGCAACCTTTCAGAGATGCATGTTATCCATCTTCTCTGATATGGTGGAGAAATTCCTGGAAGTCTTCATGGATGACTTCTCAGTATATGGAGACTCATTCAGCTCCTGTCTTAACCACCTAGCACTTGTCCTGAAAAGGTGCCAAGAGACTAACCTGGTTTTAAACTGGGAGAAATGTCACTTTATGGTGACTTAAGGAATTGTCCTTGGGCACAAAATTTCAAGCAGGGGAATAGAGGTGGATAGGGCAAAGGTAGAGGTAATTGAAAAATTACCACCACCTGCCAGTGTTAAGGCAATCAGAAGCTTTCTGGGGCATGCAGGATTCTACAGAAGGTTTATAAAGGATTTTTTGAAAATTGCAAAACCTTTGAGTAACCTGCTAGCTGCTGACACACCATTTGTGTTTGACACACAGTGTCTGCAGGCATTTGAGACCCTGAAAGCTAAGCTGGTCACAGCACCAGTCATCTCTGCACCAGATTGGGCATTGCCATTTGAACTAATGTGTGATGCCAGTGACCATGCCCTTGGTGCAGTGTTGGGACAGAGGCATAACAAGCTTCTGCACGTCATTTATTATGCCAGCCGTGTTCTAAATGACGCGCAGAAGAATTACACAACCACAGAAAAAGAATTACTTGCAGTGGTCTATGCCATTGACAAGTTTAGATCCTATCTAGTAGGATCCAAGGTGGTTGTGTACACTGACCATGCTGCTCTTAAATACTTACTCACAAAGCAGGATTCAAAACCCAGGCTTATAAGATGGGTGTTGCTTCTGTAAGAGTTTGATATAGAAATAAGAGACAGAAAAGGGACAGAGAACCAAGTAGCTGATCATCTGTCCCGAATAGAACCAGTAGCTGGGGCGTCCCTCCCTTCTACTGAGATCTCAGAGGCTTTCCCAGATGAGCAACTCTTTGCCATTCAGGAAGCTCCATGGTTTGCAGATATTGCAAATTATAAAGCTGTGAGGTTCATACCCCAGGAGTACAGCAGAGTGCAAAGAAAGAAATTAATTTCAGATGCCAAGTACTACCTCTGGGATGAACCATATCTCTTTAAGAGATGTGCAGACGGAATGATCCGCAGATGTGTACCCAAAGAAGAAGCACAAAGGATCCTATGGCACTGCCATGGATCACAGTATGGGGGACATTTTGGAAGTGAGCGAACAGCCACTAAAGTCCTCCAATGTGGCTTCTACTGGCCTACTCTCTATAAAGATGCCCGAGAGTTTGTGCGTAACTGTGACAGTTGCCAAAGAGCTGGTAACTTGCCTCACGGATATGCCATGCCTCAACAAGGGATACTAGAGATAGAATTGTTTGATGTATGGGGAATTGACTTCATGGGTCCATTCCCACCATCATACTCAAACACTTACATTCTGGTGGCAGTGGACTATGTATCTAAGTGGGTAGAAGCAATTGCTACACCCACTAATGATACCAAGACCGTGCTGAAATTCCTCCAGAAACACATCTTCAGCAGATTTGGTGTTCCCAGAGTGCTAATCAGTGACGGGGGCACTCATTTCTGCAATAGACAGCTATACTCTGCTATGGTTAGATATGGAATTAGCCACAAAGTGGCAACTCCGTATCATCCACAGACAAATGGGCAAGCTGAAGTCTCTAACAGAGAGCTAAAAAGAATCCTGGAACGGACTGTGATAGCCCGAAGAAAGGATTGGGCAAAGAGTTTGGATGATGCTCTGTGGGCATACAGAACAGCATTCAAGACTCCTATAGGAACCTCTCCATACCAGCTGGTGTATGGGAAGGCCTGTCATCTGCCCGTGGAACTGGAACATAAAGCCTACTGGGCAACCAGATTCCTAAACATGGATGCTCAGTTAGCTGGTGAAAAAAGATTGCTCCAGCTAAATGAGCTAGAAGAGTTCAGACTCAATGCCTTTGAAAATGCAAAAATTTATAAGGAAAAGGCAAAGAAGTGGCATGACAAGAAGTTGTCAACCAGAGTCTTTGAGCCAGGACAAAAAGTTCTGCTCTTCAACTCTAGGCTCAGATTGTTTCTAGGAAAACTTAAATCCCGATGGAGGGGTCCGTATGTGATTACAGGAGTGTCACCATATGGATATGTTGAGCTTCAGGATATTGATTCTGACAAAAAGTTCATTGTTAATGGACAGAGAATCAAGCATTATCTTGAAGGCAATTTTGAGCAGGAATGCTCAAAACTGAGACTTGAGTGATTCTCAGTAAAGGTCCAGCTAAAGACAGTAAAGAAGCGCTTGCTGGGAGGCAACCCAGTCATTAGCAGGTTATATATTTTGTTTGTACAAAGGCAAGTATCAAAAATGAAGGAATTCACAGAGTTACAGAAGGATTCAGCGCAAAAAGTAGAGAAAAAGAGCTTACTGGCGAAAAAACGCCAGTAAGGGGCATTTTGGGCGTTAAACGCCAGAATGGGCACCATTCTGGGCGTTTAACGCCAGTAAAGGTGCCATTTTGGGCGTTAAACGCCAGAATGGGCACCATTCTGGGCGTTTAACGCCAGGTGTGCAGCATCCTGGGCGTTCAGCAAAACGCCCAGTGATAAAGGGAATTCTGGCGTTTAACGCCAGCCAGGGCACCTGGCTGGGCGTTAAACGCCCACAATGGGCAACAAATGGGCGTTAAACGCCATAATGGGTGCCATTCTGGGCGTTTAACGCCAGAAAGGTGGGGGATCAAGATTTTGCTTTCCAATCAAATTTTTTTTTCAAACTTTCCTTTTCTTACCCATCCTTTTCTACACAAACACATTTCAACCTTTCATCATTCACCTTCAAATCTTCAAAAATCAAAATCATTCTTCAAATCTTTCTCATATCAATCCCAAATCTTATTCAAAAACTCACCCTTCTCTCAAATTTTCTCCATATCTTCTCAAATCTCCCTTCAATTTTTTTCGAAATCTCCTTCCCCCACTTATAAATACACGTTCGGCCCCTCATTCCCCCACACCATTCGAATTTGCTCTTCTCCTCTCTCTCTTCTGTCCTTTCTTTTGCTTGAGGACAAGCAAACCTCTAAGTTTGGTGTGCTTTTCCGTGATCACTAAGCCAAGATTCATCAAGATCATGGCTCCTAAGGGAAAACAAACCAATTTAAGAGGAAAGAAAGAGAATAATCCAAAGAATCTTTGGAATCAAGAGAAGTTCTTAACCAAAGAACATGAAGACCATTATCACAAAATAATGGGTCTGAGGTCAGTGATCCCGGAAGTTAAATTTGATCTGAAAGAAGATGAATATCCGGGGATCCAAGAGCAAATTCGAAACAGAGGATGGGAAGTTCTAACCAATCCTGAGATAAAGGTTGGAAGGAATATGGTTCAGGAATTCTACTCAAATCTGTGGCTAACAGATAAGCAGAGAATGACTGGAACTGCTTACCATACCTACAGAACCATGGTCAGAGGGAAAGTTATGTACTTCCATCTGGACAAAATAAGAGAAATCTTCAAATTGCCTCAACTGCAAGATGATCCTGAATCCTTTAATAGGAGAATGGTGAGAGCAGATAAAGGGTTGTTGAGTTCTATCATTAGGAGAATGGTGAGGGAGCATCCACTTCTCAAAATCAAGGTTGTTGAGTTCTAACTCTGTGAAAACCTCTATCATTAGGAGCCTATTTGCAGATTTTTTTTTGTTTTCTATTTTCTATTTTTTTTAGTCTCATCTTATATCTATTTTTGAGTCTTGTTCTTAATTCATAATTAATAAAATTTAAAGTTTATGCCTTAAAGCTATGAATGTCCTATGAATCCATCACCTCTCTTAAATGAAAAATGCTTTAATCACAAAAGAACAAGAAGTACAGGATTTCGAATTTATCTCTGAAACCAGTTAAATTAGTTTGATGTGGTGACAATAATTTTTGTTTTCCGAATGAATGATTGAACAGTGCATATGTCTTTTGAATTTGTTGTTTTGAGAATGTTAAAATTGTTGGCTCTTGAAAGAATGAGGAAAAAGAGAACTGTTATTGAGGATCTGAAAAATCATCAAATTGATTCTTGAAGCAAGAAAAAGCAGTGTATTCAAAAAAAAAAGAAAGAGAAAAAGAAAGAAATAAAGTGTGATCCAAGGCAAAAAGAGTGTGCTTAAGAACCCTGGACACCTCTAATTGGGGACTCTAGCAAAGCTGGGTCACAATCTGAAAATGGTTCACCCAATTATGTGTCTGTGGCATGTATGTATCCGGTGGTAATACTGGAAGACAGAGTGCTTTGGGCCACAGCCAAGACTCATACACTAGCTATGTTCAAGAATCATTATACTTAACTAGGAGAATCAATAACACTATCTGAGTTCTGAGTTCCTATAGATGCCAATCATTATGAACTTCAAAGGATAAAGTGAGATGCCAAAACTGTTCGGAAGCAAAAAGCTACTAGTCCCGCTCATCTAATTGGAGCTAAGTTCCCTTGATATTTTGGAGTCTATAGTATATTCTCTTCTTTTTATCCTATTTTGATTTTCAGTTTCTTGGGGACAAGCAACAATTTAAGTTTGGTGTTGTGATGAGCGGATAATTTATACACTTTTTGGCATTGTTTTTAGTATGTTTTTAGTATGATCTAGTTAGTTTTTAGTATATTTTTATTAGTTTTTAGTTAAAATTCACTTTTCTGGACTTTACTATGAGTTTGTGTGTTTTTCTGTGATTTCAGGTATTTTCTGGCTGAAATTGAGGGTCCTGAGCAAAAATCTTATTCAGAGACTGAAAAGGACTGCAGATGCTGTTGGATTCTGACCTCCCTGCACTCGAAGTGGATTTTCTGGAGCTACAGAAGCCCAATTGGCGCGCTCTCAACGGCATTGGAAAGTAGACATCTTGGGCTTTCCAGAAATGTATAATAGTTCATACTTTGCCCGAGATTTGATGGCCCAAACCGGCGTGGCAAATCAGCCTCAGAAATTCTAGCGTTTAACGCTGGAACTGGCATAAAAATTGGAGTTAAACGCCCAAACTGGCATGAAAGCTGGCGTTTAACTCCAGAATTAGTCTCTACACATGAAAGCTTCAATGCTCAGCCCAAGCACACACTAAGTGGACCCCGGAAGTGGATTTTTACGTCATTTACTCATTTCTGTATACCCTAGGTTACTAGTTCACTATTAATAGGATCTTTTGACATTGTATCTGTACCTCATGACACTTTACACGTTTCTTTGTGTACCTTCCACGGCATGAGTCTCTAAACCCCATGGTTGGGGGTGAGGAGCTCTGCTGTGTCTTGATGGATTAATGCAATTACTACTGTTTCTTATTCAATCATGCTTGCTTCCATTCTAAGATATTACTTGTTCTTAAACCGGATGAATGTGATGATCCGTGACAATCATTATCATTCTCAACTATGAACGTGTGCCTGACAACCACCTCCGTTCTACCTTGGATTAAGTAGATATCTCTTGGATTCTTTAATCAGAATCTTCGTGGTATAAGCTAGAATTGATGGCGGCATTCAAGAGAATCCGGAAGGTCTAAACCTTGTCTGTGGTATTCTGAGTAGGATTCAATGATTGAATGACTGTGACGAGCTTCAAACTCCTGAAGGCGGGGCGTTAGTGACAGACGCAAAAGAATCACTGGATTCTATTCCGACCTGATTGAGAACCGACAGATGGATAGCCGTGCCGTGACAGGGTGCGTTAAACATTTCCACTGAGAGGATGGGAGGTAGCCACTGACAACGGTGAAACCCTTGCATACAGCTTGCCATGGAAGGAGCCTTGCGTGTTTGAAGAAGAAGACAGTAGGAAAGCAGAGATTCAGAAGATGCAGCATCTCCAAAACCTCAACCTATTCTCTATCACTGCAAGACAAGTACTTATTTCATGTTCTTTTACTTTTCACAATCAATCCTGATAATTTCTGATATCCTGACTAAGATTTACAAGATAACCATAGCTTGCTTCAAGCCGACAATCTCCGTGGGATCGACCCTTACTCACGTAAGGTATTACTTGGACGACCCAGTGCACTTGCTGGTTAGTTGTGCGGGGTTGCAAAAGTGTGATTGCAATTTTGTGCACCACTTAGTCGCAATCTGAAAAGGTTCACCCAATTATGTGTCTGTGGCATTTATGTATCCGGTGGTAATACTGGAAGACGAAGTGCTTAGGGCCACGGCCAAGACTCATAAGGTAGCTGTGTTCAAGAATCAACATACTAAACTAGGAGAATCAATAACACTATCTGAATTCTGAGTTCCTATGGATGCCAATCATTCTAAACTTCAAGGGATGAAATGAGATGCCAAAACTGTTCAGAAGCAAAAAAGCTACTAGTCCCACTCATCTAATTAGAATTGAGCTTCATGTAAAACTCTTAGATTGCCTCTTGATCTTTGTGCTATCCTATTTTATTTGTCTAGTTGCTTGGGGAGAAGCAACAGTTTAAGTTTGGTGTTGTGATGAGCGAATATTTTATACGCTTTTTGGGGGTGTTTTAATATAGTTTTTAGTATGATCTAGCTACTTTTTAGTATATTTTTATTAGTTTTTATGCAAAAATCACATTTCTGGACTTTACTATGAGTTTGTGTGTTTTTCTGTGATTTCAGGTTTTTTCTGGCTAAAATTGAGGGACCTGAGCAAAAACCTGATTCAGAGGCTAATAGAGAACTGCTGATGCTGTTGGATTCTGACCTCCCTACACTCGAAATGGAATTTTTGGAGCTACAGAAATCCAAATGGTGAGCTCTCAATTCCATTAGAAAGTAGACATTCAGTGCTTTCCAGAAATATATAATAGTTTGTACTTTGTTCCAGTTTAGATGACGCAAACTGGCGTTTAACGCCATCTTTCTACCCTATTCTGGCGTCAAACGCCAGAAATAAGTTGCAAAGCAGAGTTAAACGCCAGAAATAGGTTACAAACTGGCGTTTAGCTCCAAAGATGGCCTATGCATGTGAAAGCTTCAATGCTCAGCCCCAGCACACACCAAGTGGGCCCCATAAGTGGATTTCTGCACTATCTATCTTAGTTTACTCATTTTCTATAAACCTAGGTTACTAGTTGAGTATATAAACTACTTTTAGAGATTTATTTTGTACCTCATGACATTTTACATATGAAATTGTACCTTTGACGGCATGAGTCTCTAAACCCCATGGTTAGGGGTGAGGAGCTCTGCAGCGTCTCGATGAATTAATGCAAGTATTTCTGTTTTCTATTCAATCTCGCTTGTTTCTATTCTAAGATGTTCATTCGTACTTCAACATGATGAATGTGATGATCCATGACACTCATCACCATTCTCAACCTATAAACGCATGCCTGACAACCACTTCCGTTCTACCTTAGATTGAATGGATGTCTCTTGGGTTCCTGGCTCACGAGTTTGACTGCCTCTCCTGACAACAGAGCATTCAAATTTGTGAGATCAGAGTCTTCATGGTATAAGCTAGAATCAATTGGCAGCAGTCCTGAGATCTGAAAAGTCTAAACCTTGGCTGTGGTATTCCGGGTAGGATCCGAGAAGGGATGACTTTAACGAGCTTCAAACTCATGAATGCTGGGCGTGGTGACAGACGCAAAAGGATCAATGGATCCTATTCCAACATTAGTGAGAACCAACAGATGATTAGCCATGTACATGAACCCTTTTCACTAAGAGGACGGCTGGTAGCCATTGACAACGGTGATCCACCAACATACAGCTTGCCATGGAAGGAGACCTGCGTGCGTGAAGAAGAAGACAGTAGGAAAACAGAAATTCAAAGGACAAAGTATCTCCAAAACTCCAACCCATTCTCCATTACTGCGTAACAAATATTTATTTCATGCTCTTTCATTTTTTACAATTAAAATTAAAGAACCCTATCGATATCCTAATTAAGAATAATAAGATAACCATAGCTTGCTTCAAGCCGGCAATCTCCATGGGATCGACCCTTACTTACGTAAGGTATTACTTGGACGACCCAGTGCACTAGCTGGTTAGTTGTGTGGAATTACATAGTGTGAGTGTAATTTTTGTGCACCAACTGATAATAATGATGATTTGTTTTGAAATGGACTGGAGGCCGGGTTGAGTTTATTTGGGCCAGAGGTCGAGCTGGTTTGATTTGGGCCATAGGCCGTGACTGGTTAAGGGTTAGAGTTAAATGAGACAGAAAGTAAACTGCAGAGTTAGAGTTATATTGTGACTTGGGTACCTTAGAGAATTTTACAAATTTATGGTTTAGTTTATTCCTTTAAGTTTTATAATCTGAGTGTCGGCATTCTAGGATTGTCTCTGACTTTCCCAGGACCTTATTTGTTATATATGTGGGCACCTTAACCATACTGAGAAACCCTGGTTCTCATCCCATACGATATTAGATGCAGGTTGAGAGGCACTTCGCTAAGCGTCTATGAGTTCATTTTGCAAGCAAAGTGTTATATCTTGGGACTTCGTATTTTGAGCTTATATGTTTATTATTCTATATTTAGATTCTCCTCTGTAAATTTAACTTTATTTTGTCCCTCTTAAAGGTCGATGTGGAGAAATTGGTTGTTGTTTTATCTGTTTTGGGATATTTTGGGTTATGTATATTTATGTAAGTATTCTCCAACCAACCTTGGCTTCGTAGGTTGAGCCTGGAGCTTGAATATTATGTATTTTTTGACACTTCCTTTTTATTATTCATATATATATCCTAAACTTTCTTCATACGCAAGTTTTCTGTTTACATGAGCGTTGCGCCTTTTGTTTTAGACTTTTCTTCAAAGGCTCTTCGTTATAAAATTCTTTTCAACTATTATTATATATATATTTTTACTTTTAGATGTCGTAATACCTTGTCACCTCAGTTTTATGACTTAAACATAAAACATTGTGTGGTAAGGTGTTACACTTAATATATCTTTGATATTTTAATATATTCAAATTTACATTTAGAACATTATCCTTCAATTAAAAAAGAGAGAGTAATCAATCATCTCATAATATGAATAGTTATATAAGCTTTTTCTTCATATATAATAGTTATAAAAATTTGAATAAATCAAATACTGCAAATGACATATTTTAATATACATTTTTAATAGAAGAAAGTGTAAAATTAATTTCATATTTTTATTTCGATAGAAAACTACTATTCAAGTATAAATTATTATGGGAGTGAATGCTCTCAAATTTTTTATTTATTTGAAAAAGTGTGATATTTTTTATTTAATACTTTCTTTTGATTCCATTTAAAAAATATAAAGTGAGAGATCATATTTTATTAAATAATTAAAGGGAAAAATTAAGAAGATCCATTATCATTAAAAAAAAAAACCTAATACTTCGATTTAGCTAATTCCAACTTACAGTTTCTTGAAATGACACCGTTTCAAACATTGTTTAATTTTTTAATCATTTCTCTCCGATAATAACATCTCGTATTTTTAAAAATCTAAATATAAATAAGTTATAATTTTATCTTACTAAGTTTTGAACTTTATAATTTTAGAAACTATTTTATTAAAAATTAATTAAGTTGATTATAAGGTAAGATGATTTTAAATCAATCAGAATTCTAATATGTTTTTATTATAATTGAATATTTTACATAATTTCAGTAATTAAAAAATAAGATAAAAATTATATAATTTAATTTAAGTAACTTCTATTATGAATAAGTTATGACTTATTATTAATTTGAAATCTTTATTCTTACAACTAATTAATTAAGAGCAATTAAATTAGTTTTATGAATTTTCAGAATAATTTTATTATAATTGGTTATTTTATATAATTTGAAATTAAAATTTTGGTAATGGAAAAATGATAAAAAGTCATATGATTTAATTTAGATAATTGATATTTCGGGTTTAAACTGTAAATTATAAAGTATAATTAATCTGTTTATTTTATAGTTTAAATTAGAAATAATTATTTGAACTCTGTGAGATGTTGATAAATATTGTTCTTAAAATACTTTTAATGGAGTATATTTGGTTTTAAAATTATTATTCTACCCTCCAATTTTATCAAAATATCTATTCTATCCTTATCCCTTTATAAAATTCATAACCCTAACCATAATTTTCTAAATCAAAAACCCTAATTTCCTAAAACAAAACCCTAACCCCCTTGATGACATGTCACCATGTCATGTTTTTCTATACTTTTTCATACAAGAAATTGATGATTAGTGCTTAAATATTGCATTCTTTTGTGCTTAAATGGTCTATTTCCTTGATCTTTTGATTTTATAAATTTTGTAGGAAATAAGTGAAAAAAGAAGCAAAATAGCACAAAATAAGCTAAAAATAAGAAAAGAGGAATTTTGGGCACACTTTGAAGATTGAGCACATTTTGGAGCTTTAGGCTACGCTTTTACAAAATAAGCTAAAAATAAGAAAAGAGGAATTTTGGGCACACTTTAAAGATTGAGCACATTTTGGAGCTTTAGGCCACGCTTTTAAAAGCGTAGCCCATGACCATGAAACCGTGGCATTTAGTAATGCCTTATGCATTCATTAAAGCATGCATGCATTTTGCCAATCAAGCTTTACGCATTACTAAGCAATATAAAATTGGCATTATATATTCGTTGGCTTAATTCATTAAATGAATGCCACGGCCATGCATGCATAAAGCATTTAATCATTAGTGTTAATTGGAAATGAATCCTTCTCCATTTTAATTATAACAGTAACTGTCAGTATATGTAAACCCTAGAATATAACTAGAAATTGTTACAGCATTATTTAATCAATGCCAAAGCGTTAAAGTAAAGCATGCATTTAATTTAATTACATCATCATGAACCAAGCATGCATTGGCATCATTATTTGAAAATGAATGAAATCAAGCAAGGAGCAAAGTTCAGCAAAGATTGAAGATTAGCCCCCAACGCCTGAGATCACGTTTGCGCCAACGTTTGCCTTAAATGTGAGGACAAACGTTGGCAGAGGAATACCCTGGAGGAGGAGCTCACGTTTGCGCCAACGTTTTCCTCAAACGTGAGGTCAAACGTTGGCTGATGAATTGATGCTTGGGAGAAGCTCACGTTTGTGCCAACGTTTGCCTCAAACATGAGGTCAAACGTTGGCTGAAGATTGCCTTGGGGAGGATCACGTTTGAGCTCACGTTTGACCTCAAACGTGAACTCAAACGTGAGTGACAGCAAAGCCCGCTCTGCATGATGCCATTACACGAAGATGTTTGAGTCAACGTTTGCCTCAAACGTTGACTCAAACGTGAATAATCCCAAAGTCCAAATTACAAACGGATTTCTTCTCAAGACCAAGGCCATCCGGATCCATCTTCAACCCAATTCCACTCCAAAACAAGCAAAGCCCACATGACTCAAAGGCACACAGAGAAGCTAGATTAGGAATTTCATTTTGTAAATATTGTTTTTATTTTTCATTTTCATTTTGTAAAAGCCTATAAAAAGGCATCTGTTTCATTTCATTAGAAAGGCTGGCTCTGTTAGAGCATTAGGAGTAGGGTAGAATAGAGAATTCTCTTTGAAACACTTTTACTTTTTCTGCAATTATCAATTTGGTTTATGAAGTTTGAGTTTCTGAATCTTCTCTTCTGCAATTTCCTTTTGCTGTAAGTTTACGATTCAATTTACATGGAGCTTGATTTTGATCTTTGGTTCCCATTATTTTCTGTTCTCATTGCTTCCATTTTACATTTCTTGCAATTTAACTCTTCTACAATTGTTCTGCATTTTACATTTTTTTTCATGATCTGATTTACTCTTCCTGCAAGTTTAAATTTCCTACAATTGCTCTAAACTTTGATCTACTGCCTTCTTTACTTTCTAGCACCCAGCCCCCTTTACATTCACTGCAATTTACATTTCTTGTCATTTAAGATTTTACCAATTTACTTTCCTTGCTCTTTACGTTTTTGTCATTTATTTTCTACAATTTACATTCTGTTGGTCACGTTTCATACAATTCACTCAATGTTAGCTTGACTAAACTAATCACCCACTAAGGTTGCTTGATCCATCAATCCCTGTGGGATCGACCTCACTCTAAGTGAGTTATTACTACTTGATCCGACCCGGTACACTTTCCGGTGAGTTGTGTGTTTGGAAATTCATTTTTTCCACAAAAACACCATCAAGTTTTTGGCGCCGTTGCCGGGGATTTATTAGATCAACAATGATTAAGTGGGTGAGAAGTCTAGATTAAGCATTTTCTTTATTTTTGTTCTCTGTTTTAAATTGATACCAAGGTGTTTGTGTTTTTGCCTCACTAAGAAATTCTCATCTCTGATATGAGTAATTTCAGTTTTCACTGGTTGTGTGTTTTACAAAGTTCAAATGGAGTTCAACTCATCTTATGATTAAACAAATTTTATGGGATATTACCCATCATCACCAATCTCTAATGGTGGCTGGGAATATCACCAAGAAAATACAAATTCTGAGCACTCCAATCCATGGAGATTTGCTTCAGAGACACAAGATGAGCAAGAGAATCATATGGGATATTTTTCTCCACCACAAAATGATTCAAGTTATTATTATAATGGTGGTTGGGAATATCACCAAGAAACTATAGATTTTGAGCAATCCAATAAGTGGGGATATGCTAATCAAGATAATTCCATGGAATACTACCCAACACCACAAAATAATTCATGTTATTATGCTAATGGTGGATGGGAGTATCAACAAGGAATAAACAAGTATGAACACCTTCCATAGCCACAAGATGATTTAAACTGCTATAACAACCACTCAGATTGTGACTGGGAGGGTCAAAATCAAAGAGATCTTTATGATCCATACTTTGTTCATCAAGAGAAATCATCATTGGAATATGCTTTCGATAAGTTCATGAAAATTGTTCCCCAATACCACAAAATGAACCATACTATGATGAATTCTACAATGATTCACATTGTGGATGGGAGGATTGATGAGCGGATAATTTATACGCTTTTTGGCATTATTTTTAGGTAGTTTTTAGCATGATCTAGTTACTTTTAGGGATGTTTTCATTAGTTTTTATGCTAAATTCACATTTCTGGACTTTACTATGAGTTTTTGTGTTTTTCTATGATTTCAGGTATTTTTTGGCTGAAATTGAGGGACCTGAGCAAAACTCTGATAAGAAGGCTGACAAAGGACTGCTAATGCTGTTGGAATCTGACCTCCCTGCACTCGAAACGGATTTTCCGGAGCTACAGAACTCCAAATGGCACACTCTCAATGGCGTTGGAAAGTAGACATCCAGGGATTTCCAGCAATATAAAATAGTCCATACTTTGTTCGAGATTAGATGACGTAAACTGGCGCTCAACGCTAGTTCCATGCTGCATTCTGGAGTCAAACGCCAGAAACACGTCACGAACCAGAGTTGAACGCCCAAAACACGTTACAACTTGGCGTTCAACTCTAAGATAAGCCTCAGCTCCTGTAACATTCAAGCTCAGCCCAAACATACACCAAGTGGGCCCTGAAAGTGGATTTATGCATCAATTACTTACTTCTGTAAACCCTAGCAGCTAGTTTATTATAAATAGGACTTTTTACTAGTGTATTGGCTATCTCTGGACGCCTAGTCCTTAGACCTTCATGGGGGCTGGCCATTCGGCCATGCCTGAACCTCTATCACTTATGTATTTTCAACGGTGGAGTTTCTACACACCATAGATTAAGGGTGAGGAGCTCTGCTGTACCTCAAGTTTTAATGCAATTACTATTATTTTCTATCCAATTCGATTTATTCCTGTTCTAAGATATTTGTTGCACTTCAACTTGATGAATGTGATGATCCGTGACACTCATCATCATTCTCACCTATGAACGCACGTGACTGACAACCACTTCCGTTCTACCTTAGACTGGGCGCATATCTCTTGGATTCCTTAATCAGAATCTTTGTGTTATAAGCTAGAATAGATGGCGGCATTCATGGGAATTCGGAAAGTCTAGCCTTGTCTGTGGTATTCCAAGTAGGATTCCGGGATTGAATGACTGTGACGAGCTTCAAACTCCTGAAGGATGGGCGTTAGTGACCGACGCAAAAGAATCACTGGATTCTATTCCAACCTGATTGAGAACCGACAGATGATTAGCCGTGCTGTGACAGAGCATTTGGACCATTTTCACTGAGAGGATGGGATGTAGCCATTGACAACGGTGATGCCCTACATACAGCTTGCCATAGAAAAGAGTGATAAAATTGGATAAAAGCAGTAGGAAAGCAGAGATTCAGAAGGAATACAGCATCTCCATGCACCTATCTGAAATTCCCACCATTAATTTACATAAGTTTTTCTATCCTTTATTATTTAAGCAAGTATCTCTTTATATTTCCCATAACCAATTATTATCCGTCTGACTGAGATTTACAAGATGACCATAGCTTGCTTTATACCAACAATCTCCGTGGGATCGACCCTTACTCACGTAAGGTATTACTTGGACGACCCAGTGCACTTGCTGGTTAGTTGTGCGAAGTTGTGAATTAAATTTTAGACACCATGATATTGAGCACCAAGTTTTTGGAGCCATTATCGGGGAATTAATTCCATACAACAATAAAGAGTACGAATCACAATTTCGCCTATCAAGTTTTTGGCGCCATTGCCGGGGATTGTTCGAGTATGGACAACTAACAGTTCATCTTGTTGCCCAGATTAGGTAATTTTCTTTTTGTTTTGTTTTCAAAAAATTTTCAAAATTTTTTTCCTTTTTTTCGAAAATAAATAAAGAAAATACCAAAAAAATCATAAAATCATAAAAACCAAAAATATTTTGTGTTTCTTGTTTGAGTCTTGAGTCAATTTTTAAGTTTGGTGTCAATTGCATATTCATATTGTTCTTGCATTTTTTCAAAAAATTCATGCATTCATGGTATTCTTCATGATCTTCAAGTTGTTCTTGGTAAGTCTTCTTGTTTGATCTTGATGATTTCTTGTTTTGTGTCTTTTGTTGTTTTTCATGTGCATGTTTGCATTCATATTTTCCAAGCATTAAAAATTTCTAAGTTTGGTGTCTTGCATGTTTTCTTTGCATAAAAAATTTTTCAAAAAATATGTTCTTGATGTTCATCATGATCTTCAAAGTGTTCTTGGTGTTCATCTTGACATTCATAGTGTTCTTGCATGCATCATGTGTTTTGATCCAAAATTTTCATGTTTTTGGTCATAATTGTGTTTTTCTCTCTCATCATTAAAAATTCAAAAAATCAAAAAATATCTTTTCTTTAATTTTCTCCAAATTTTCGAAAATTTAAGTTGACTTAGTCAAAAAAATTTTAAAATTAGTTGTTACTCATAAGTCAAGTCAAATTTTCAATTTTAAAAATCTTATCTTTTCAAAATCTTTTTTAAAAATCACATCTTTTTCATTTTTTTAATAATTTTCGAAATTTTAAAAATTTATTTTCAAAATCTTTTTCTTATCTTTTTTTTTTCAAAAAAAAATTGAAACTTTACTAACAATTAATGTGATTAATTCAAAAATTTGAAGTTTGTTACTTTTTTATTAAGAAAGGTTCAATCTTTAAATTCTAGAATCCTATATTTTAGTTTCTTATTAGTCAAGTAATCAATTTTAAATTTTAAAAATTAAATCTTTTTCAAAATATCTTTTTCTTAAGAATCTTATCTTTTTATCATATGTTTTTATCATATCTTCTTATCTTATCTTTTTATCATATCTTTTTCAAAATTTTATCTTTTTCAAAAAATTTGATTTTAAAATATCTTTTCTAACTTCTTATCTTCTTATCTTTTCAAATTTGATTTTAATATCTTTTCCAACTAACTATTTGACTTTTTATTTGTTTCTTATCTTTTTCAAAACCACCTAACTACTTTTCCCTCTTTAATTTTCGAAAATATCTCATCTCTTTTTCAAAAATTCTTTTTAATTTTTTTAAATTTTAATTTTAATTATATCTTATCTTTAATTTTCGAAAATCATTAACTACTTTTTCAAAATTATTTTCGAATTCTCTCTCTTCTCTTCTTCTATTTATTTATTTATTTACTAACACTTCTCTTCACCTCTCTTCATCTCCAATCACTGCCTCTATCCTTACCCTTCTGTTTGGATTCTCCTTTCTTTATTCCCTTTCTTCTTCTACTAACAATAAGGAACCTCTTTACTGTGACATAGAGGATTCCTCTTTCTTTTCTTGTTCTCTTCTTCCCTATATGAGTAGGAACAAGGAAAAAAGGCATTCTTGTTGAAGCTGACCCTGAACCTAAAAGGACTCTGAAGAGGAAATTAAGAGAAGATCAAAGAGCAATGAGGGAGGAGCAACAAAGGCAAGAAAGGGACATAGAAGAGCTTAAGGACATCATTGGTCCTTCAAGAAGAAGACACCACTAAGGCGGACTCATTCCTTGTTCATATTTTTTTCTGTTTTTTGGTTTTTATGCTTATTATGTCATCTATATTTGTGTCTCTACTTCATGATCATTAGTGTTTAGTAACTATGTCTTAAGGCTATAAATAAATTCCATAAATTCTTCACCTCTCTTAAAAGAAAAATGTTTCTAATTCAAAAGAACAAGAAGTACATAAGTTTCAAATTTATCCTTGAATTTAGTTTAATTATATTGATGTGGTGACAATACATTTTGTTTTCTGAATGAATGATTGAACAATGCATATTTTTGATCTTGTTGTTTATGAATGTTAAAATTGTTGGCTCTTGAAAGAATGATGAACAAAGAGAAATGTTATTGATAATCTGAAAAATCATGAAATTGATTCTTGAAGCAAGAAAAAGCAGCAAAAAAGTAAAAGCTTGTGAAAAAAAAAATAGAAAGGAAAAGAAAAAGCAAGCAAAAAAAAGCCATTAGCCCTTAAAACCAAAAGGCAAGGGTAAAAAGGATCTAAGGCTTTGAGCATCAATGGATAGGAGGGCCCAAGGAAATAAAATCCAGGCCTAAGCGGCTAAATCAAAGTTGTCCCTAACCATGTGCTTGTGGCATGCAGGTCCAAGTAAAAAGCTTGAGACTGAGTGGTTAAAGTCGTGATCCAAAGCAAAAAGAGTGTGCTTAAGAGCTCTGGACACCTCTAACTGGGGACTCTAGCAAAGCTGAGTCACAATCTGAAAAGGTTCACCCAGTCATGTGTCTCTGGCATTTATGTATCCGGTGGTAATACTGGAAAACAAAGTGCTTAGGGCCACGGCCAAGACTCATAAAAGTAGCTGTGTTCAAGAATCAACATACTTAACTAGGAGAATCAATAACACTATCCGAAATTCTAAGTTCGTAGAGAAGCCAATCATTCTAAACTTCAAAGGAGAAAGTGAGATGCCAAAACTGTTCAGAAGCAAAAAGCTACAAGTCCCGCTCATTTAATTAGAATTAATATTCATTGATATTTTGGAATTTATAATATATTCTCTTCTTTTTATCCTAATTGATTTTCAGTTGCTTGGGGACAAGCAACAATTTAAGTTTGGTGTTGTGATGAGCGGATAATTTATACGCTTTTTGGCATTGTTTTTAGGTAGTTTTTAGCATGATCTAGTTACTTTTAGGGATGTTTTCATTAGTTTTTATGCTAAATTCACATTTCTGGACTTTACTATGAGTTTGTGTGTTTTTCTATGATTTCAGGTATTTTCTGGCTGAAATTGAGGGACCTGAGCAAAACTCTGATAAGAAGGCTGACAAAGGACTGCTGATGCTGTTGGAATCTGACCTCTCTGCACTCGAAACGGAGTTTCTGGAGCTACAAAACTCCAAATGGTGCGCTCTTAATGGTGTTGGAAAGTAGACATCCAGAGATTTCCAGCAATATATAATAGTCCATACTTTGTTCGAGATTAGATGACGTAAACTGGCGCTCAACGCCAGTTCCATGCTGCATTCTGGAGTCAAACGCCAGAAACACGTCACAAACCAGAGTTGAACGCCCAAAACACGTTACAACTTGGCGTTCAACTCCAAGATAAGCCTCAGCTCCTGTAACATTCAAGCTCAGCCCAAACATACACCAAGTGGGCCCCGAAAGTGGATTTATGCATCAATTACTTACTTCTGTAAACCCTAGCAGCTAGTTTATTATAAATAGGACTTTTTACTAGTGTATTGGCTATCTCTGGAAGCCTAGTCCTTAGACCTTCATGGGGGCTGGCCATCCGGCCATGCCTGAACCTCTATCACTTATGTATTTTCAACGGTGGAGTTTCTACACACCATAGATTAAGGGTGAGGAGCTCTGCTGTACCTCAAGTTTTAATGCAATTACTATTATTTTCTATCCAATTCGATTTATTCCTGTTCTAAGATATTCGTTGCACTTCAACTTGATGAATGTGATGATCCGTGACACTCATCATCATTCTCACCTATGAACGCACGTGACTGACAACCACTTCCGTTCTACTTTAGACCGGGCGCATATCTCTTGGATTTCTTAATCAGAATCTTCGTGGTATAAGCTAGAATTGATGGCAGCATTCATGGGAATCCGGAAAGTATAACCTTGTCTGTGGTATTCCGAGTAGGATTCCGGAATTGAATGACTGTGATGAGCTTCAAACTCCTGAAGGCTGGGCGTTAGTGACAGACGCAAAAGAATCACTGGATTCTATTCCAACCTGATTGAGAACCGACAGATGATTAGCCATGCTGTGACAGAGCATTCGGACCATTTTCACTGAGAGTATGGGATGTAGCCATTGACAATGGTGATGTCCTACATACAGCTTGCCATAGAAGGGAGTGATAAGATTGGATAAAAGCAGTAGGAAAGCAGAGATTTAGAAGGAACACAGCATCTTCATGCACCTATCTGAAATTCCCACCATTAATTTACATAAGTATTTCTATCCTTTATTATTTAAGCAAGTATCTCTTTATATTTCCCATAACCAATTATTATCCGCCTGACTGAGATTTACAAGATGACCATAGCTTGCTTCATACCAACAATCTCCGTGGGATCGACCCTTACTCACGTAAGGTATTACTTGGACGACCCAGTGCACTTGCTGGTTAGTTGTGCAAAGTTGTGAATTAAATTTTAGACACCATGATATTGAGCACCAAGTTTTTGGAGCCATTATCGGGGAATTAATTCCATACAATAATAAAGAGTACGAATCACAATTTCGCCTATCAAGGATCATAACCAGAAAGCATTTGACAGTTCATACCCCACTTATCAAGAGCCATCATCACTTGAGCAAACCTTCAATTTACTCATACAAAATTTCCCAACCTCACCTCCCAGTTTCTCATTTGAAGATTGTTCATCACTTGATTATGCCTCAACACAAAGTCTCCTCCAAGATCCATACAATTCATTCCACCAACCACAAAACTTATTTCATAATCCACAAGATTCATCCCATACCACTCAAAACAACTTCACTATAGCACCCACATATCCAGAAACTCATTCTCAACCTTCATCTTTTGAGCTAATAGCTGAGGATCCCCTTCAAAAATCCAGAGAATTGTTGAAAAGATAAGAAAAACTCATGAAGGAACAACAACAATCCTGGAGAGAACAAGAAATCCTTCTTCAGAAGATGGCTGAGCATTTGGAGACCATAGGGAAACACTCAGAACCACTAAGCAAGGAAAATGAAGACCAATTGATGGATGTGAAGGAGAAAGTGGAAGAGCAAGATGAGGAGGCTATTGTATCAAGTGAAACTCCAATGAAGAATGAGGTGGTGAAGGTATTTGAAAATGAAACTGCACTTGAGGAGACAAA
Source organism: Arachis hypogaea (assembly GCF_003086295.3). NCBI lineage: Eukaryota > Viridiplantae > Streptophyta > Magnoliopsida > Fabales > Fabaceae > Arachis > Arachis hypogaea. The sequence continues at coordinate 55,943,674 of NC_092038.1, forward strand.
GGAACGTGAACATTCACAACCCTCACAAACTTCCCTTGAATCTGTGATCGAAAAATATGAAGAGGAGATGAAGAAATCTTGGGAAGAACAATAAACCTCCTCCATGAAAGTACTATTAAGTCAAATGTTGAGTGCAAAGGAGGAAGTGAAAGAGCAAGAAAGTGAGGAGGACAATCAAGAGAATCCACACTCAAGTGAAGCAGAGAAGCACATGAAGGAAGAGCCTATTGAACCACCATTGCAAGGAATTCTTGATGAAGACAAAACTCTAATAATCACACAGCAACCAAGTCTTGAATCCAAAGAAGTGAAGGCGACTAACAAGACCACCAATCCTGTCCCTGATCCAGCAAGCAAGATCAATCAAGCCATTTGCAAAGGGAAGCTTGCTGAGGAAAGGCCAAGACAAAGGGACAGTAGCTGAATCTTCTCCCCCCTTGAGGTCATTCCTCTTAACAAACTGGAAGAAGAGGAAGAAAGTGAATAACAATATGTCAAGCTAATGACACTAAAAGAGCACTTGTTGGGAGGCAACCCAACCTTAGGTAACGTTTTATTTCTTTGTCTAGTTCATTTTTTTTCTCTGTCTGTTTAGTTTAAATTTCAATAAATTGGCTTATAATTACATTCTAAGTTTGGTGTTGCCCTGCAACAAATTGTTTTCAATCCCTTTGGATGATTGCATCAATTTTACATGGAAGTGACACACTAAGATTCTAAGTTTGGTGTGTCACTTAATTTTCTATGCAATACATCCAGCAACATCACTTGTTTGCATAATCATAATGCCTTGCAGTGTTATCTTTCATTTAGTTGGACAATTTTAGTTTTCTTTTTGTTTGAGTCATTTTCTTGTTTTATTAACTATTTTTGTTAATACATCACCAAGAGATCCTTATTCATGACAGATTCTTTGCTTGGTGATTGTATTTAACATATAACAGTTTCATTTAGTTTTAGTTTAAATAAATTGACATATGGTTGAATTCTAAGTTTGGTATTACTATGAAACAAAAATTTGCTTCTAATCTTTACTAGATACTTGCATCAATTCCAAGTGAAAGTGTCACACTAAGTTTGGTGTGCCACTTATCTTTTATGCAATGTATCATGCACACCTTCTTATTTTTGCAACCATAATGTCTCTGTTTCTCTGTGCCTTCATATATTAAATTTTGCTTGCTTGAAACACATCTATTGCTAACATCTCATTGTGTAAGACATTCGTGATCCATCTTAGCCCATAGCCATTGTTCTAATTGTTGCTTGAGGATGAGCAAGCATTCTGAGTTTGGCATGGGAAGGAGGAGAATGGGAAGAAAGTGACAACACTAGAGAAGATACATTACAAGGTTGTAAAGTTCCTTTTCCTCTCATTTATTTTCAGCACTTTAAATTGCATGATTGTCTTTACTTTCTCTGTATGCATGTGTGTATGAATAAGCATAGTTTGATTTCTAAATGGTAACATGCTGTTGTGACATTATGACCACCAATTTGAATTCTGTGAGTTCAAAAGTAATAAAGCATCATAATCATAAACAAACAAGGAATTAAAGAAGAATTTAGCATGTGCATACAAGTATTGGAAAGCTAGTATGTTTGAATGTTGCTCAATTGCATTAGATTTTATTTAATTGAAGTTTTCATCTAGAACATTTTGTGAAAGCTTTTGAAATCATGAAAACCTTGAAAAAAAGCAAAAAAAAAGGGCAAGAAAAGAAAAAGGGAAAGAATGAGAAAGCTGAAGGCTCTGAGTACCAATGACAATTCCATTGTTAAGTACTTGTGGTGTTTATGTATCAGGCCAAATGCTTGAAAATAAAACACTTAGAATTCAAGGCTAGGCTCAAGTGCAAAAGAACTCCCTCAAAGCTCAAGTTTCTGAGCATCAATGATTAGAGAGTCAAGAAAAGAAAACAAGGAGCTTAATGAAGCCCTCTAATTCAAATGCTTGTGGTGCTTATGTATCAAGTGGTAATACTTGAAAACAAAGCATTTAGAATCGTAGCTTTGTTATCAACTCATGGGGCAAAGCACCCAAAAGGAGAAGCTAATAAAAAATCAAAAGCTTGTTTCAAGGAAAAATTATACGGAGAAGATTTCATAAATTGAGCTAGATGGAAGCATCAATCATTTACATTTCTTCTATTATTATAGCATGCATTGAAAACTAGCTTACCATGAACATTGCGTTGCTATTCTTCTCACCTTGGTTTGTCAATCTTTTCCCCTCATTTATGTCACCATGTCATGTTTTTCTATGCTTTTTCATACAAGAAATTGATGATTAGTGCTTAAATATTGCATTCTTTTGTGCTTAAATGGTATATTTCCTTGATCTTTTGATTTTATAAATTTTGTAGGAAATAAGTGGAAAAAGAAGCAAAATAGCACAAATTAAGCTAAAAATAAGAAAAGAGAAATTTTGGACACACTTTAAAGATTGAGTACACTTTGGAGCTTTAGGCCACGCTTTTAAAAGCGTGGCCCATGACCATGAAACCGTGGCATTTAGTAATGCCTTATGCATTCATTAAAGCATGCATGCATTTTGCCAATCAAGCTTTACGCATTACTAAGCAAGATAAAATTGGCATTATATATTCATTGGCTTAATTCATTAAATGAATGCCACGGCCATGCATGCATAAAGCATTTAATCATTAGTGCTAATTGGAAATGAATGCATTATTTAATCAATGCCAAAGCGTTAAAGTAAAGCATGCATTTAATTTAATTACATCATCATGAACCATGCATGCATTGACATCATTATTTGAAAATGAATGAAATCAAGCAAGGAGCAAAGTTAAGTCAAGATTGAAGATTAGCCCCTAACGCCTGAGCTCATGTTTGCGCCAACGTTTGCCTTAAACGTGAGGACAAATGTTGGCAGAGGAATACCCTGGAGGAGGAGCTCACGTTTGCGCCAACGTTTGCCTCAAACATGAGGTCAAACGTTAGGTAATGAATTGATGTCTGGGAGAAGCTCACGTTTGCGCCAACGTTTGCCTCAAACGTGAGGTCAAACGTTGGCTGAAGATTGCCTTGGGGAGGATCACGTTTGATCTCACGTTTGACCTCAAACGTGAACTCAAACGTGAGTGACAGCAAAGCCCACTCTGCATGATGCCATTACACGAATACGTTTGAGTCAACGTTTTCCTCAAACGTTGACTCAAACGTGAATGATCCCAAAGTCCAAATTACAAGCGGATTTCTTCTCAAGACCAAGGCCATCCGGATCCATCTTCAACCCAATTCCACTCCAAAGCAAGCAAAGCCCACATGACTCAAAGGCACACAGAGAAGCTAGATTAGGAATTTCATTTTGTAAATATTGTTTTTATTTTTCATTTTCATTTTGTAAAAGCCTATAAAAAGGCATCTGTTTCATTTCATTAGAAAGACTGGCTCTATTAGAGCATTAGGAGTAGGGTAGAATAGAGAATTCTCTTTGAAACTGATGCAGGTGGAAACTTGTCTCTCAACAAATCTCCCTTCGGCAAGTGTACTGAATTGTCGTCAAGTAAAACTCACAATAGAGTGAGGTCGAATCCCACAGAGATTAACGGATTAAGCAATCAATGGTTAATTAATTATCCTAGTTAGACGAGTCATATTGGAGTGATAGGTAACAAGGAAATGTAAATGGCAGAAAAGTAAAGAAAGCAATAAAGTGCAGAGGAGTAAAATGGCAAGAAAAGTAAATGTAGGAACTAAAAATAAAATGAACATTGGGATCAAGAATTAAGTTCATTCTCATCTCTTCCTCAATCAATCATTGATCTCCTTGGCAATTTTAAGTGATCGAATTACAATTACTTGTAATTCAATCTCTCAAATCTTGATCAATAGCCAATTCCTTGGTCAATTTCTCATGAGAAGAGATGAAGTATGGTCACTGATTATACCACATGCATTCCCAAATCAAGTGTTGGAGGATTATAGTCACATATCCTTCCAAACCCAATTTGGTACAACATGAAAAAGCATTTCTAGCATGATCTCTTCATTCCTCTTCCAAGGTTCAGAAGAGATCCAAGTGTGAATAGCTTCTTTTCCAAGATAACTACCCAATTGGATGAAGATCGAAAGCTTTCAAGAAAAATCAAGAGAAAAGATAGAAGAAGAAGAATAAGAACTACAGTTAATCCGTTGAATCACAATAGAGCTCTCTAACCCAATGAAAAGAGTTAGTTGGTTATTGCTCTAACAAAGTAGAAATGAAAGAAAGTGTATAAAAGTAAAGATGAAGATTAAAACTGAAATTGAAACTTCAAAATTCATAAAAATGAAAAGTACAAAGAAAAGAAAGAGAAAGAAAAGTGTGTGAGGGGAGGGAGTCCGAAGACCCCTCGTCAATCCCCCATTCCAGAATTTCCTTCCGTCCAATCCCCCCATCAAAGTAAAAACTAAAGCCTTTATATAGGCTCTCCTAAATTACAAAATGAAATTAAAAGCAAATTACAATTAAATGAAAATTCCTATTCTAGATGCTTCTTGTGGCCTTGATTGGTTGACACTTGTGGGCTTGCTTCCTTGAGGTTGGGTGGTCCTTGAAAGAGAAGTGATCAAATTGAGGCCCATGGTGAAATGCTGCCCAGTTGGTGTTTTTGGGGCTTAGAAGATGCCTCTTGTTTGTGCTTCAATTTCATGCCCACTATAAACTATTATATATCTTTGGAAAGCTCTGAATGTCAGCTTTCTAACGCAACTAGAATCACCTCAATTGGATATCTGTAACTCAAGTTATACTCCTTTGAAGTGGACATGGTCGCTGGCATAGTTGCTAGCGTTAATGGAAAACTTGAGTGCCAATAACGCTAGCGACCAGGGCTTCATTATTGCCAGTTTATGGAGTTCAAACTTAACATCCACCCCATACTATTATATATTGTTGGAGATCCCTGGATGTCTACTTTCCAACGCCTTTGGAAGCGCGTCATTTGGAGCTCTACAGCTCGAGTTATACTTCTTGGAAGGTGAAGAGGTCAGCTGGCCTTACTACAGGTTGATACCATGTTCATCTTTGCACTTTTAGGGCAAGTTTTCTCCCTCAAATTTAGTGTCCACCATGTAGTGCCATATATGCTTGGAAATCTCTGGAATCCTACTTTCCAATGCCACTGAAATCACCTTTTTGGAGTTTTGTGGCTCATGTTATTCTTGTTTGAAGAAGGCATGGTCAGGCTGCCAGGTGGGAATTTTTGCCCACATTAACTACCACGTTAACTAAGTTAACGTGGGAGTTAACGTGGCTCATTGTGGCTTGTGTGGGCTCCTTCCAACGTTAGTGACAATGTTGGGTGTCACTAACATTGGCGATCAACTTTCTTCTTCACGTTAACTTCCACGTTAACTAAGTTAACGTGGGAGTTAACGTGGCTTCTTGGGGATAGTGTGGGTTTCTTCCAACGTTAGTGACAATGTTTGGTGTCACTAACGTTGTCGACAACCTTGTTTCTTCACGTTAGCTTCCACGTTAACTAGGTTAACGTGGGAGTTAACGTGGCTTCGTGTGACTTGGCCAACGTTAGTGATAAAGTTGAATGTCACTAACGTTGGCGTCCCCTTTTCTTCTTAACGTTAGAGGCCACGTTAACTAAGTGAACGTGGCAACTAACATGGCCACTTATGAGCTTGGTCCAACATTAGTGATAATGTTAAGTGTCACTAACGTTGGCTCCATTTCCTTTCTTCAAAGTTAATGCCACTAACTTTTCTCACTAACGTTGGGGCTTTCCTTCCTTCCACGTTAGTGCCCACGTTAGTGTAACTAACGTAGCCACTAATGTGGCTCTTCTCTTCTTCTTTTGGCCTGAAGTCAATCAAACAAAGTGCATCAAAGTCTTGCTTTTAATCATGGGATCATGCATCATCCAATTTATCATATAATTCATGCATAATTCTCATGAAATCATTCAAAATTCACAATGTTTGTTTGAATCATGGTATGATTGCATTTTCAACCAAATACTTGCTTATTTCCTAAGAAAATGCATGAAACTACCCTAAAAACAGCAAAGAAAAGGTCAGTGAAACTGGCCAAAATGCCCTGGCATCACAACACCAAACTTAAAGCTTGCTTGTCCCTAAGCAAGTACTGGAACAAGAGAATGATGAATGGAATGCCAAGAGAAATGAGTCATTCTTGTGGAAGTCATGTCTCTGGTTTTATGGTGGTTTCATGCATAGCAACTTAGGTTCATTCCTGGCTTTCAGACCTTTATCATGTCCTAGAATACTCACTGTGATTACATCCCATGAGACTTTTATTCATTGCTCCTTTTGTTGTCATTTCAGGGCTTATTTGTGTTCTTAGGCTAAGTGCTCTGTAAGGGGGCAACTCTTTAAAATAAGCTTTCAGCCAACAATCCCAAACCAGTTGGTTCAAGGTGCTAGGTGTTGAAACACCCCTACGGACTTACTTCCTCAAGTCTCTCCCCCATACATACACACCACAGGCACATGGTTTGTTTATTTTCTTTTCTTGAGACCTTGGTGTCCAGCACCTCTTTAGGTTACTAAATGCTCTGTAGTGAGGGTTACTCTTGATAGTGGACTTTCAGCTGATAATCCCGAGTTAGTTAACCCAAGTTACCAAGTGATATGGCACCCCTAAGAGCTTATTCATCCAAGTAAATCCCTCACACAGGAACACCACAGACACATGCTTCAAGATTAAAACCATTGGTGCCTAGCCTTATTGCTTACTCTTTTTCTTTTATTTTTTCACTTTCATTTTTCTTTTCCCCTTTTTCTTATTAGGATCTTGTTATTTAGTTAGTCTCATGGGGTGTGTTCAAAGCATATGATTCAGGACAGATAGTTGTCTTCCCACCTTGTGGTTGAACCAACTTAGCTAACTTATGACCACACCATAAACTCATGAACTTATTCCATAGTATGAACTCCACTCTGGTCTTTTATAAAACACTCATTCTTTTTTCATTTGATTCAAAAGGGACAAGCATACAAGTAAGCAAAGTAAGGATGCAGTAATGACATTCAGACTAGAAAACACAGCCTTAATCAATAAAAAATTTAAAAGACAGATTTTGACATGCTTATTCACAAGGAGCAAGCACACATACATACAAAGAACATTGAAGACAATCATGCAAATTAAAGTGCTGGAAATAAGTAAGAGGAGAAAGGAACTTTACCACCTTGTATTTTATCTTCATTGTTGTTGCCCTTTTCCTCCTATTCTTCCCCTTTCCACACCAGACATAGAATGATTGCTTATACTCAAGCAACAATTAAAACAGCGGTGATGGGGTTCATGATGGATCATGAATGTCTTAGAATGAAGTGTAAGTATGCATGTGTTTCAGCAAGCAGGGTTAAGGATACAATAAGGACATAAGAGATACAAACAGAGACATTTTGATTGCATTAATAAGTGGTGTTGGCATGGTACTTTGCATGAAAGTTAAGTGGCAACACCAAACTTAGTGTGCCACTGTCAATCTAGAATGTTGCAAGTACCCAGTGAAGATTGAAAATCAAATTGTTGCATGGCAACACCAAACTTAGAATCCAATCATATGCCAAGTTATTGAAAGTAAACTAAGCAAAGCAAGGAAATGTTACCTACGGTTAGGTTGCCTCCCAACAAGCGCTCTTTTAATGTCATTAGCTTGACATGTTGTTCATGAATTTCTTCCTCTTCTTCCAGTTTGTTAAGAAGAATGACCTCAAGAGGAAAGAGGAGCCAGTTAATGCCCCTTGTTTAGAGTGCCTCTCCCCAGCAAGCTTTCTTCTGTTGTTGGCTTGAGTAAGCTTGCTTGTTGGGGTAGGGGTGGGATGGCTTTTGGTTGACCTTTTCTTCTTCATGGATATTGTCCTTCTTTTCTTGGTCACCATCCTCTTTTTAGTGCTCATGTTGATTGCCTTCACCACCTTGATTTCAGGACTTGGGTGTTGTATGATGGTTGGAGCATCCTCTTCATCAAGTGCTTCTTGAATTGGTGGTTCAATGAACTCACCCTCTATGCAACTCTCTATTTCATTGGAGTAGTGTGGACTCCCTTGATTGACTTCCTCCCTTGTTCTTGACCGTTGAATGCACTCCTCTGTTTCTGGAGAGAGTGAAGTGGTCTCTCTTTGTGATTTCAGCTCTTTAATGAATTGTTCTTCAGAATAGAGTTGTGCATTCTGTCTCAATTTTTCTTCATGGTCCCTTTCTGCTATTTTCTCCTCTTCGATTGTCTTCATTGTTTTTTCAAGGAGGAGTTCTATCCTAGTGAGTATATCTTCTTCTCTACTTCTTTTGAGTTCTTCAAGGATGAGTTCCATCCTAGCAAGTCTATCTAAAGGAGATTGGGTAGGTTGTAATGGTTGGTTGGGGTTGGCTTGTGAATGGAATTGGTTGTTTTGTGGTTGTGTGTTCTGAAAGTGGTATGAGTCTTGTGGGTAGTGGATTGAGTTTTGTGGATGATGAAATGAATTGTATGGATTTGGGATAGACCTTTGTGCTGAGGCATACTCAAATGATGAAGAATTTAGGCATGTAAAACTTGGAGGTGAGGTTGTATAATTGAGAGGTGATGGCTCTTGATGAATAGGGTATGAATGAGTGAAATTTCTTTGGTTCTGATCTCCCCAAGCATAGCTTGAGTAGTGCTCAAACTCATCAAAATATGAACCATCTTGTGGCTCTGGAAAGTATCCCATTTCATGTTTTTGATACTCCTACCCACCATGAGCATAGTAAAGTGGATCATTTTGTGGTGGTGTAGAGTTTCCCATGAAATTTGATTGACCACCATATGATGGATGCTCCTTTCTTTCCTATAGAAAGCTTTGTCTCAAACAATAATCACCAAAAGAAATTGGAATCTCCATTGTCACAGATGAGAAAATTCCCAGTGAGGCAATATCACAAACAGTTGGTGAGCAAAAGAAAATAAAGAAACAAGAGAAAACAATAACAAAAGAAAAGTGTCTAATCTAGTAAATCAATCAACCGGTAGTTTGTTAATCACAATTAATCCCCGGCAATGGCGTTATAAACTTAATGCAGGTGGAAACTTGTCTCTCAACAAATCTTCCTTCGGCAAGTGTACCGAATTGTCGTGAAGTAAAACTCACAATAGAGTGAGGTCAAATCCCACAGAGATTAACGGATTAAGCAATCAATGGTTAATTAATTATCCTAGTTAGACGAATCATATTGGAGTGATAGGTAACAAGGAAATGTAAATGGCAGAAAAGTAAAGAAAGTAATAAAGTGCAGAGGAGTAAAATGGCAAGAAAAGTAAATGTAAGAACTAAAAATAAAATGAACATTGGGATCAAGAGATATTGCAATCCTCCGGATTAAGTTCATTCTCATCTCTTCCTCAATCATTCATTGATCTCCTTGGTAATCTTAAGTGATCGAATTACAATTACTTGTAATTCAATCTCTCAAATCTTGATCAATAGTCAATTCCTTAGTCAATCGCTCATGAGAAAAGATGAAGTATGGTCACTGATTATACCACATGCATTCCCAAATCAAGTGTTGGAGGATTATAGTCACATATTCTTCCAAACCCAATTTGGTACAACATGAGAAAGCATTTCTAGCATGATCTCTTCATTCCTCTTCCAAGGTTCAGAAGAGACCCAAGTATGAATAGCTTTTTTTCCAAGATAACTACCCAATTGGATGAAAATCGAAAGTTTTCAAGCAAAATCAAGAGAAAAGATAGAAAAAGAAGAATAAGAACTACACTTAATCCGTTGAATCACAATAGAGCTCTCTAACCCAATGAAAAGAGTTAGTTGGTCATTGCTCTAACAAAATAGAAAAGAAAGAAAGTGTATAAAAGTAAAGATGAAGATTAAAACTGAAACTGAAACTTCAAAATTCATAAAAATGAAAAGTACAAAGAAAAGAAAGAGAAAGAAAAGTGTGTGAGGGGATGGAGTCCGAAGACCCCTCGTCAATCCCCCATTCCAGAATTTCCTTCCGTCCAATCCCCCCATCAAAGTAAAAACTAAAGCCTTTATATAGGCTCTCCTAAATTACAAAATGAAATTAAAAGCAAATTACAATTAAATAAAAATTCCTATTCTAGATGCTTCTTGTGGCCTTGATTGGTTGACACTTGTGGGCTTGCTTCCTTGAGGTTGGGTGGTCCTTGAAAGAGAAGTGATCAAATTGAGGCCCATGGTGAAATGCTGCCCAGTTGGTGTTTTTGGGGCTTAGAAGATGCCTCTTGTTTGTGCTTCAATTTCATGCCCACTATAGACTATTATATATCTTTGGAAATCTCTGAATGTCAGCTTTCTAACGCAACTGGAATCACCTCAATTGGGTCTCTGTAACCCAAGTTATACTCCTTTGAAGTGGACATGGTCGCTGGCATAGTTGCTAGCGTTAATGGAAAACTTGAGTGCCAATAACGCTAGCGACCAGGGCTTCATTATTGCCAGTTTATGGAGTTCAAACTTAATGTCCACCCCATACTATTATATATTTTTGGAAAGCCCTGCATGTCTACTTTCCAACGCCTTTAGAAGCGCATCATTTGGAGCTCTACAGCTCGATTTATACTTCTTGGAAGGTGAAGAGGTCAGCTGGCCTTACTACAGGTTGATACCATGTTCATCTTTGCACTTTCGGGGCAAGTTTTCTCCCTCAAATTTAGTGTCCACCATATAGTGCCATATATGCTTGGAAAGATCTGGAATCCTACTTTCCAATTCCACTGGAATCACCTTATTTAGAGTTTTGTGGCTCATGTTATTCTTGTTTGAAGAAGGCATGGTCAGGCTGCCAGGTGGAAATTTTTGCCCATGTTAACTACCACGTTAACTAAGTTAACGTAGGAGTTAACGTGGCTCATTGTGGCTTGTGTGGGCTCCTTCCAACGTTAGTGACAATGTTAGGTGTCACTAACATTGGCAATCACCTTTCTTCTTCACGTTAACTTCCACGTTAACTAAGTTAACGTTGGAGTTAACGTGGCTTCTTGGGGATAGTGTGGGTTTCTTCCAACGTTAGTGACAATGTTTGGTGCCACTAACGTTGTCGACAACCTTGTTTCTTCACGTTAGCTTCCACGTTAACTAGGTTAACGTGGCTTCGTGTGACTTGGCCAACGTTAGTGATAAAGTTGAATGTCACTAACGTTGGCGTCCCCTTTTCTTCTTAACGTTAGAGGCCACGTTAACTAAGTGAATGTGGCAACTAACGTGGCTACTTATGAGCTTGGTCCAACGTTAGTGATAATGTTAAATGTCACTAACGTTGGCTCCATTTCCTTTCTTCAAAGTTAATGCCACTAACTTTTCTCACTAACGTTGGGGCTTTCCTTCTTTCCACGTTAGTGCCCACGTTAGTGTAACTAACGTAGCCACTAATGTGGCTGTTCTCTTCTTCTTTTGGCCTGAAGTCAATCAAACAAAGTACATCAAAGTCTTGCTCTTAATCATGGGATCATGCATCATCCAATTTATCATATAATTCATGCATAATTCTCATGAAATCATTCAAAATTCACAATGTTTGTTTGAATCATGGTATGATTGCATTTTCAACCAAATACTTGCTTATTTCCTAAGAAAATGCATGAAACTACCCTAAAAACAGTAAAGAAAAGGCCAGTGAAACTGGCCAAAATGCCCTGGCATCAGAAACACTTTTACTTTTTCTGCAATTATCAATTTGGTTTATGAAGTTTGAGTTTCTGAATCTTCTCTTCTGCAATTTCCTTTTGCTGCAAGTTTACAATTCAATTTACATTGAGCTTGATTTTGATCTTTGGTTCCCATTGTTTTCTGTTCTCATTGCTTCCATTTTACATTTCTTGCAATTTAACTCTTCTAGAATTGTTCTGCATTTTACATTTTTGTTCATGATCTGATTTACTGTTCCTGCAAGTTTAAATTTCCTACAATTGCTCTAAGCTTTGATCTACTGCCTTCTTTACTTTCTAGCACCCAGCCCCTTTACATTCACTGCAATTTACATTTCTTGTTATTTAAGATTTTACCAATTTACTTTCCTTGCTCTTTACGTTTTTGTCATTTATTTTCTACAATTTACATTCTGTTGGTCACGTTTCATACAATTCACTCAATGTTAGCTTGACTAAACTAATCACCCACTAAGGTTGCTTGATCCATCAATCCCTGTGGGATCGACCTCACTCTAAGTGAGTTATTACTACTTGATGCGACCCGGTACACTTGCCGATGAGTTGTGTGTTTGGAAATTCGTTTTTCCACAAAAACACCATCAAGTTTTTGGCGCCGTTGCCGGGGATTGATTAGATCAACAATGATTAAGTGGGTGAGAAGTCTAGATTAAGTATTTTCTTTATTTTTGTTCTCTGTTTTAAATTGATACCAAGGTGTTTGTGTTTTTGCCTCACTAAGAAATTCTCATCTCTGATATGAGTAATTTCAGTTTTCACTGGTTGTGTGTTTTACAAAGTTCAAATGGAGTTCAACTCATCTTATGATCAAACAAATGTTATGGGATATTACCCATCATCACCAATCCCTAATGGTGGCTGGGAATATCATCAAGAAAATACAAATTCTGAGCACTCCAATCCATGGAGATTTGCTTCAGAGACACAAGATGAGCAAGAGAATCATATGGGATATTTTTCTCCATCACAAAATGATTCAAGTTATTATTATAATGGTGGTTGGTAATATCACCAAGAAACTACAGATTTTGAGCAATCCAATATGTGGGGATATGCTAATCAAGATAATTCCATGGAATACTACCCAACACCACAAAATAATTCATGTTATTATGCTAATGGTTGATGGGAGTATCAACAAGGAAAAAACAAGTATGAACACCTTCCAGAGCCACAAGATGATTTAAACTGCTATAACAACCACTCAGATTGTGACTGGGAGGGTCAAAATCAAAGAGATCTTGATGATCCATACTTTGTTCATCAAGAGAAATCATCATTGGAATATGCTTTCGATAAGTTCATGCAAAATTGTTCCCCAATGCCACAAAATGAACCATACGGTGATGAATTCTACAATGATTCACATTGTGGATAAGAGGATCAAAACCAGAAAGCATTTGACAGTTCATACCCCACTTATCAAGAGCCATCATCACTTGAGCAAACCTTCAATTTACTCATACAAAATTGCCCAACCTCACCTCCCAGTTTCTCATTTGAAGATTGTTCATCACTTGATTATGCCTCAACACAAAGTCTCCTCCAAGATCCATACAATTCATTCCACCAACCACAAAACTTATTTCATAATCCACAAGATTCATCCCATACCACTTAAAACAACTTCACCACAGCACCCACATATCCAGAAACTCATTCTCAACCTTCATCTTTTGAGCTAATAGCTGAGGATCCCCTTCAAAAATCCAGAGAATTATTGAAAAGACAAGAATAACTCATGAAGGAACAACAACAATCCTGGAGAGAACAAGAAAGCCTTCTTCAGAAGATGGATGAGCATTTGGAGAACATAGGAAAATGCTCAGAACCACTAAGCAAGGAAAGTGAAGACCAATTGATGGATGTGAAGGAGAAAGTGGAAGAGCAAGATGAGGAGGCTATTGTATCAAGTGAAACTCCAATGGAGAATGAGGTGGTGAAGGTATTTGAAAATGAAACTGCACTTGAGGAGACAAAGGAACGTGAACATTCACAACCCTCACAAACTTCCCTTGAATCTGTGATCGAAAAATATGAAGAGGAGATGAAGAAATCTTGGGAAGAACAATAAACCTCCTCCATGAAAGTACTATTAAGTCAAATGTTGAGTGCAAAGGAGGAAGTGGAAGAGCAAGAAAGTGAGGAGGACAATCAAGAGAATCCACACTCAAGTGAAGCAGAGAAGCACATGAAGGAAGAGCCTATTGAACCACCATTGCAAGGAATTCTTGATGAAGACAAAACTCTAATAATCACACAGCAACCAAGTCTTGAATCCAAAGAAGTGAAGGCGACTAACAAGACCACCAATCCTGTCCCTGATCCAGCAAGCAAGATCAATCAAGCCATTTGCAAAAGGAAGCTTGCTGAGGAAAGGCCAAGACAAAGGGACAGTAGCTGAATCTTCTCCCCCCTTGAGGTCATTCCTCTTAACAAACTGGAAGAAGAGGAAGAAAGTGAATAACAATATGTCAAGCTAATGACACTAAAAGAGCGCTTGTTGGGAGGCAACCCAACCTTAGGTAACGTTTTATTTCTTTGTCTAGTTCATTTTTTTTCTCTGTCTGTTTAGTTTAAATTTCAATAAATTGGCTTATAATTACATTCTAAGTTTGGTGTTGCCCTGCAACAAATTGTTTTCAATCCCTTTGGATGATTGCATCAATTTTACATGGAAGTGACACACTAAGATTCTAAGTTTGGTGTGTCACTTAATTTTCTATGCAATACATCCAGCAACATCACTTGTTTGCATAATCATAATGCCTTGCAGTGTTATCTTTCATTTAGTTGGACAATTTTAGTTTTCTTTTTGTTTGAGTCATTTTCTTGTTTTATTAACTATTTTTGTTAATACATCACCAAGAGATCCTTATTCATGACAGATTCTTTGCTTGGTGATTGTATTTAACATATAACAGTTTCATTTAGTTTTAGTTTAAATAAATTGACATATGGTTGAATTCTAAGTTTGGTATTACTATGAAACAAAAATTTGCTTCTAATCTTTACTAGATACTTGCATCAATTCCAAGTGAAAGTGTCACACTAAGTTTGGTGTGCCACTTATCTTTTATGCAATGTATCATGCACACCTTCTTATTTTTGCAACCATAATGTCTCTGTTTCTCTGTGCCTTCATATATTAAATTTTGCTTGCTTGAAACACATCTATTGCTAACATCTCATTATGTAAGACATTCGTGATCCATCTTAGCCCATAGCCATTATTCTAATTGTTGCTTGAGGATGAGCAAGCATTCTGAGTTTGGCATGGGAAGGAGGAGAATGGGAGGAAAGTGACAACACTAGAGAAGATACATTACAAGGTTGTAAAGTTCCTTTTCCTCTCATTTATTTTCAGCACTTTAAATTGCATGATTGTCTTTACTTTCTCTGTATGCATGTGTGTATGAATAAGCATAGTTTGATTTCTAAATGGTAACATGCTGTTGTGACATTATGACCACCAATTTGAATTCTTTGAGTTCAAAAGTAATAAAGCATCATAATCATAAACAAACAAGGAATTAAAGAAGAATTTAGCATGTGCATACAAGTATTGGAAAGCTAGTATGTTTGAATGTTGCTCAATTGCATTAGATTTTATTTAATTGAAGTTTTCATCTAGAACATTTTGTGAAAGCTTTTGAAATCATGAAAACCTTGAAAAAAAGCAAAAAAAAAAGGGCAAGAAAAGAAAAAGGGAAAGAATGAGAAAGCTGAAGGCTCTGAGTACCAATGACAATTCCATTGTTAAGTACTTGTGGTGTTTATGTATCAGGCCAAATGCTTGAAAACAAAACACTTAGAAGTCAAGGCTAGGCTCAAGTGCAAAAGCACTGCCTCAAAGATCAAGGTTCTAAGCATCAATGATTAGAGAGTCAAGAAAAGAAAAAAATGAGCTTAATGAAGCCCTCTAATTCAAATGCTTGTGGTGCTTATGTATCAAGTGGTAATACTTGAAAACAAAGCATTTAGAATCATAGCTTTGTTATCAACTCATGGGGCAAAGCACCCAAAAGGAGAAGCTAATAAGAAATCAAAAGCTTGTTTCAAGGAAAAATTATAAGGAGAAGATTTCATAAATTGAGCAAGATGGAAGCATCAATCATTTACATTTCTTCTGTTATTTTAGCATGCATTGAAAACTAGCTTACCATGAACATTGAGTTGCTATTCTTCTCACCTTGGTTTGTCAATCTTTTCTCCTCATTTATGTCACCATGTCATGTTTTTCTATGCTTTTTCATACAAGAAATTGATGATTAGTGCTTAAATATTACATTCTTTTGTGCTTTAATGGTATATTTCCTTGATCTTTTGATTTTATAAATTTTGTAGGAAATAAGTGGAAAAAGAAGCAAAATAGCACAAAATAAGCTAAAAATAAGAAAAGAGGAATTTTGGACACACTTTGAAGATTGAGCACACTTTGGAGCTTTAAGCCACGCTTTTAAAAGCGTGGCCCATGACCAAGAAATCGTGGCATTTAGTAATGCCTTATGCATTCATTAAAGCATGCATGCATTTTGCCACTCAAGCTTTACGCATTACTAAGCAATATAAAATTGGCATTATATATTCATTGGCTTAATTCATTAAATGAATGCCACGGCCATGCATGCATAAAGCATTTAATCATTAGTGCTAATTGGAAATGAATGCATTATTTAATCAATGCCAAAGCGTTAAAGTAAAGCATGCATTTAATTTAATTACATCATCATGAACCATGCATGCATTGGCATCATTATTTGAAAATGAATGAAATCAAGCAAGGAGCAAAGTTCAGTCAAGATTGAAGATTAGTCCCCAACGCCTGAGCTCACGTTTGCGCCAACATAGGCCTTAAACGTGAGGACAAACGTTGGCAGAGGAATACCCTAGAGGAGGAGCTCACGTTTGCGCCAACGTTTGCCTCAAACGTGAGGTCAAACGTTAGCTGGTGAATTGATGCCTGGGAGAAGCTCACGTTTGCGCCAACGTTTACCTCAAACGTGAGGTCAAACGTTGGCTGAAGATTGCCGTGGCTCACGTTTGACCTCAAACATGAACTCAAACGTGAGTGACAGCAAAGCCCGCTCTGTATGATGTGATTACACGAAGACGTTTGAGTCAACGTTTGCCTAAAATGTTGACTCAAACGTGAGTGATCCCAAAGTCCAAATTACAAGCGGATTTCTTCTCAAGACCAAGGCCATTCGGATCCATCTTCAACCCAATTCCACTCCAAAGCAAGCAAAGCCCACATGACTCAAAGGCACACAGAGAAGCTAGATTAGGAATTTCATTTTGTAAATATTGTTTTTATTTTTCATTTTCATTTTGTAAAAGCCTATAAAAAGGCATCTGTTTTATTTCATTAGAAAGGCTGGCTCTGTTAGAGCATTACGAGTAGGGTAGAATAGAGAATTCTCTTTGAAACACTTTTACTTTTTCTGCAATTATCAATTTGGTTTATGAAGTTTGAGTTTCTGAATCTTCTCTTCTGTAATTTCCTTTTGCTGCAAATTTACAATTCAATTTACATTGAGCTTGATTTTGATCTTTGGTTCCCATTGTTTTCTGTTCTCATTGCTTCCATTTTACGTTTCTTGCAATTAAAGTCTTCTACAATTATTCTGCATTTTACATTTTTGTTCATGATCTGATTTACTCTTCCTGCAAGTTTAAATTTTCTGCAATTGCTCTAAGCTTTGATCTACTGCCTTCTTGACTTTCTTGCACCCAGTCCCCTTTACATTCAATGCAATTTACATTTCTTGTCATTTAAGATTTTACCAATTTACTTTCCTTGCTCTTTACGTTTTTGTCATTTACTTTCTACAATTTACATTCTGTTGGTCATGTTTCATACAATTCACTCAATGTTAGCTTGACTAAACTAATCACCCACTAAAGTTGCTTGATCCATCAATCCCTGTGGGATCGACCTCACTCTAAGTGAGCTATTACTACTTGATGCGACCCGGTATACTTGCCGGTGAGTTGTGTGTTTGGAAATTCGTTTTTCCACAAAAACACCATCACCCCTCTTCAACGTAAAACACACACAGAGAGAAAGGAAAAAGGGAGAACGGGAAGAGAGGAGGAAGGAAACGGTGCGCGGGAAGGCTGAGTGCCGCTGTCGCCGTTTTCGTCGTGCAAGCGGGAGAGAGACAAACGCGAGAGAGAATGAACATGAGGAAACAGAGAGCTCACGAGGGACAGGAGACGCCGTTGTTGCTGCTTTGCTGCCGTCATACCCTGCCGTCAAGGGTTCCGTCGCCGTCATTCCAATGTCGCTGTCGAGCACACGGACGAGAGAGAGACGCGAGTAGTGACTGAGAGGAAGCTTCATCCTCATCGCCATTCCGTCGCCACCGTTAAAGTCAGCCTCGTCATTGTCACCAAAGCTGCACCGTCGATTAGGGCAGGGCAAAGAGGAACACGAACAACCAGAGAGAGTGGAAGAAAAAGAACGCATGGTGGTGGGTGTTTTTCTTGTTGTTGCCATCGCAATTGCTGAAGCTCACTGTCATCGCCGAGGGAGACACTCCTTGCTGGTGCTGCTATTGGGGGTGAGGAAAGAATGGCCCCGTTTTGCCTCTGCCTCTAGGTTTTACAAGTTGCCAGAGCCCTCTCCCGCCGGGAACCAACGTTGGAACTGCTGCCGTCAATGCCAGTGGATATTGAAGCTACTATTTTTGCTAGCTTAGCTACTGCTGTCATAACCCCGTCTCGAATTTCTTCTAATTTCGACATTCTGAGGTAGGGGATTAATTTTAATTAAAGATTTTAATTTTTGAATGCCTTTAAAGTTTATTGAATATCTGCAAATAAGTTTAGTTGTTGTGAGTAATTAATTGGTGACATTAATGTTGAATTCTTACTGCAAATGTGATTGAATTTGTTGATTTTGTAGAATTCGTTGGTTCTGAATGAATTGTGAATTGTCTGATGAGTAATTGCATGAAGGCACCGTGGTTGTTGTTAATATTGATTTATGATTAACTAGAATTGGATTCAGAACAGTTAAAGGATTGAAGTTTGATTACTAAATCGATTTTCTTGAAATCTGAATTTTATGATAAAATAGTAACTTTGAAAACAAATCAGTAACTCAATAGTGAACGAAACTGTATGAGGTTAAATGCCAGGTAAACTAGAGTAAATGTAGTTGTTAGAGTTTAAGTTTGAGTGGTTTATATTACTTAGGAAATTAATTATGAATTTTCGAAGTTGGACTACGAAATCTGATTTTTTGCATGATGCACGAAAACTTGTCTCTCAACAAATTTCCCTTCGGCAAGTATACCGAATTGTCGTCAAGTAAAAACTCACAATAGAGTGAGGTCGAATCTCATAGGGATTGATTGGTCAAGCAACTTTAGTTGGAAGAGTGTGCTAGTTGAGCTAAACAAAATGTAGTTGAGATTTGCAGGAAATTAAATGACGGGAAAGTAAATTACAGAAAATAAAGTGCAGAATCTTAAATGGGGATTTGAGAAGATGAACATGGAAATAAATGACAGAAGTAAAGAGAATGGGTAGGATTAGAGATGGGGATTCATTGGGCTTAGGAGATGTTGCATTCTCCGGATCAAGTTCATTCTCATCTCTTCCTTAATCAATGAATTCATTGATCTCCTTGGCAATCTTAAGTGATTGGATTCCAATTCCTTGCCAATCCAATCTCTCTAAGCTTGAACAATTGCCCAATTCCTTGATTTAATTGCTCATGGGAAGAGATGAAGTGTGGTCACTGATTATACCACATGTATTTCCAAATCAAAGTGTTGGGAGGATTACATGTCACTATATCCGCCCAAACCCCAATTTGGTCCAACATGAGAAAGCATTTCTAGCATGATCTCCTCATCCCTTTTATAAGGCTTAGAGGAGATCCAATTATGGAGAGTTTCTTTTCCAAGACAACTAACCAATTAGATTAAGATCGAAAGCCTTCTAGTAAATCAAGAGAAAAGAAAGAGGAAGAAGAATGAAAACTATAATTGATCCATCAAATTACAACAGAGCTCCCTAACCCAATAAAAGGGGTTTAGTTGTTCATAGCTCTAGAAATGGAAATGAAAAAGGGTAGAACAGAATACATGCAGAAAGTAAATATACAGAGTGTAGTTCTCCAAAAGTGCTAAAAAGCTCCCTTATAGTTCAAAACTACCCCTATATATACTACTCTTCTTGATCTTCTAGTGAGTTCTTCAAGTCTTGGATATGGGCCTTTGATCTTGAATTGAAGCAGTTACAATCTTCAGTGGGCTCAGCTTTGTTTGCAGAAAAAGTGTGAGTTAGGCATGGGCGTTAGTTAGGACGTTAGTGGCGTTAACGTTAAGTGAGGATGTGGGTTCCAGAACGTTAGTGACAATCACCTTTTCCACTAATGTTCTAACCCAAAATGATCAACGTTAACTTCAATGTTAGTGGCACTAACGTGACCACTCACGTTGCCTCTTGGTCCTTCACAAACGTTATTAGGAATCACCTTTTCCAATAACGTTACCTTGTGCCCCCTTTCCCTACGTTAGAGTTCACGTTATTATAACTAACGTGACTCTTAACGTGGGCATGCCTAAGCTTCGAGAGCGTTAGTGACACTTACCTTTGTCACTAACACTCCAAACGCCCCTCCCTCCCACGTTAGAGTTCACATTAATTAGATTAACGTGGCCACTAACGTGGTAGTGATTGCCATCTCCAACGTTAGTGACAAAGGTGAGTGTCACTAACGTTGGCTTATCATGCTTAGCTCCATGTTATCTCTCACGTTAGTGGTCTTAACGTGACCACTAACGTGGGCACTCTTGGGTTGGTCCAGCGTTAGTGACAAAGGTGAGTGTCACTAACGTTGGTGATCGGTTCTTCATCCCACGTTAGAGTTCACGTTAATTGGATTAACGTGACTCTTAACGTGGCTTCATTGTGCCTTTGTGGAACGTTAGTGGCAGCCACTTTTACCACTAACGTTGGAGCTCCTCTTCCTCCTCTACGTTAGCTACCATGTTAATGTAGTTAACGTGGCAACTAACGTGGGCTATGATGGCTTCGAAGGCGTTATTGGTGATCACTTTTTCCATTAACGCTACAAGCTTGTCCCATTCCACGTTAGTGGTCACATTAATTAGATTAACATGGTTGCTAATGTGGTTTCTTCTTGCTTCCTTTGTCCTGAAATCAAGCAATTAAGGTGCATCAAAGCTCTATTCCAAGTCATGAGATTATACATCATCAATTTTATCATACAATTCCTGTCTAATCCTCATGAAATCATGTAAAGTTCACAATAATTGCTTGAATCAAGGTGTAAGTGTGTTTTCATCCAAAACTTGCCTTATTTACTAAGAAAATACATGAAACTACCCTAAAACAGTAAAGAAAATGTCATTGAAACTGGCCAAGATGCCCTGGCATCATTGCATTACTTTTAAAATAGGCCAGCAACTTTGAAAGGCTATAACTAATTCTCCAATGATTGGAATCGTGTACGACAAAGTTGGGGTGAATATTGAGATGTCTAGGACTAGGCTAGATAGGTGTGGAGTTATCTGTAAAATATATAATTTATAGTGAATTTTTGATGTTTAATTGATACGTAAATATCATAACAATAATTCCACCGGCAAGTATTCCGGGTCGTAGTCAATTAATAACTCACTTTGAGTGAGGTCGATTCCATGGAGATTGATGGATTAAGTAACTTTAGTTTAGTGGAAATTCTAGTTAAAGTAACAATTTAATGATTTCTATGTATTCAATGAGTAAAAATAACAAAAAAAGTAAATTGCATGAAAGTAAGAACAGAAAACTAAATGATTGAATATAAAGGCTGAAATGTAAATGACTGGAAGTATAAAGAACGGAAGCTTAAATTGCAAGAAATTAAATGCGGAAGAGTAAATGGCAAAGAAATGTAATGTTGCAAGAATGTAAATGGGATTTGGAAATGGGCATTGAGCAGAAATTAACAACTCATAAACTAAAACAGGAAATAAGAGTAGTGAAAGTGGGAATAGATGATGGGTAAGCTCATTAAGGATTGGAGATGTTCAATTCTTCCTGAATTAATATCTCAATCATGTGAAGCAGATCTATGGCAGATTGTAAGTAATTGGGTCCCAATCTCTTGGTGACTCAATTTCTCTTAACATAAACAATTGCCAATCTCTTGATCTATTTCTCATGAGAAGAAGTGAGGTGCATTTTCTAATCTCAAGCCACACAACCTTCAAGATTTCAATTCAAAGTGGTTATATCTCACATACCAACTAAGAATGTATTAATCGAGAAAGCTCTGACAGAAGAGTCTCAAACTGAATTCTATGACTCCTTTCTTAAGTTCATCATAGAATTCAAATAGATCTAATCACTCTCTTGATGGTGATTAGATCTTTGAAGCACAAAGACTTTCCCTTAAGTAAGCAACAATAGAATTGAGAAGAAAAAGATTAACAATTAATTCATTGGAATCAAAACAGAGCTCCTCCCCCTAATGAAATGGAATTTAGTGACTCATAGCTCTTTCACAATGATAGTTCATAATTGAGAAAAAGTGCAGAAAGCTGAAAATTAAACTATGCTAAGTATCATCCTAAAAGTGAAAGAAAGTGCCAAAGTACTCTAAAGTGTGTAGTAAAAAATTAGATCAAGCAAAAAGTCCAGTTTAAGTTCAAATTGCTTCCTATTTATACTAGTTCCCTAGCCTTTTGAGTCTTCGAAGTGTGCTTCTCCTCTTGGGATTTTTGGGCTTGAGTCATAGTCATTTTTGGGGTCTTCTTTGCCGCTTGGATCTAACGCTTGTTGCTGAGCGTGGTTAATGAGCGCCAATGCTTTTCCGCTTCTTATGTGTACGTACAACCCTCAATTCTTCCTTGGAGCAGCATCAAACATGATCATTTGATGAGCGTTCTAGGAAGCATTAGTACGAGCATGGGTGCTCCGAGGAGAGTGCTACGCTTGCTTCTGAGCGTGAGTGGAGAGTGTTGCACTTGATGTTGTGTCGAGGACACTTTATGACAAGCACTACAGCAAGCGTAGGTGCGAGCATGGTGCATGGTGTGTGGATGGGGTGCTAGTGTTGCTGCACGGTGTGGGGAGAGCGCCCAGCACTTGGTGCTGGCACTCTTGGTGGCGAGCACTCATGCGAGCATGGGTGCGAGCGTTGCTGTTGATAAGAGAATTATTGTTGATCTAGAATCAATCAAAATAAGAATCACTTCGTTGGTAGCATAGTCCAAACCAACAATGAATTCTCTTAATCAAATGTTAAAATTCAATACAAAATAACCAAGAGTTTTAAATCGTGGGTCGTCTTCCCTATGAGTTGCAATGAAATTCACATTTATTGGCTATGGAAGAGAGCATGGAGATTGGGAATGCAAGAGAAGCAAGAAATGTAAATAGCAAGGAAGTAAATAAGCATGCAAGGAATTAAGGGAAAGCAAGTAAAGGCAATGGAAATAGAAATTAAGTGCTAACAAGACTCTTGGCAAGAAGTGGGTAATCTAGGTTTCCTATCCTAGTTATGGACCACAAACATGGCAATTGTGTGGAATCATTCCAAACTAGTCAATCCTCCTTGAGAATTAGTCAAAGGGTGTAATTGATCTCAATCCATAAGTCCTAGTCAACTCACTAATTACTTACTGAAAGACTAGCGTCAATGGAAACCAAACCAATTAACTATCCTCACACAACACGGAATGGACATCCACAACTCAATTCCACCAAAACAACCAATTTCTCAACCAAGAGTGTGAAAATTAAACATGCAAGAAATAAAAGTCAAACAAGCAATAAAAGTCAAAGCATGGAAAATTGAAATGCAAGAAACCTCTTGGCAAGTAATTGAGAGCTAAGGTTATCTATCCTAGACATTGACCACAACACACGATGATTATGAAGAGTTAATCCTACTTAGTCAACCTTACATCGAAGATAAGTCAAATAGGCATAGTTGATTTCAATCTATAAGTCCTATGTCAACACTAAGGGGTCACATAGAGTCAATAGAGACCAAATCAACTAACTACTC
Organism: Arachis hypogaea; assembly: GCF_003086295.3. NCBI lineage: Eukaryota > Viridiplantae > Streptophyta > Magnoliopsida > Fabales > Fabaceae > Arachis > Arachis hypogaea. Next base: position 55,967,371 of record NC_092038.1, read on the forward strand.
TAATATATCAAACAAGAATGGACATCAATGAGTCAAGGATCACCAAAGTCATCAATTTCAAGCCAAGAGTGTAGAAAAGCTAAGTGAAAACTAAGCCAAGCATTTTATCAAACACTTGGTGTGCATGAAAATAAAATAATATTAAATTGCATGGAAAATAATCTCTAACTACCAAAAGCAAGAAAATGACAATGACAAGTAAAGAAAGCAATAAATGACATAAAAACATAAATTGCATTAAATGTAAATTAAAATAACAAAGTGTCATAAACATAAAAGGACAAAGAAATAAAATAACAATTAAAAGGAAAGGACAAAGATGCAATAACAATAAATGACAAGAAAAAGTAAATGAAAGCAAGAACTAAAAGTAGAAATTACAAGAAATTAAACTAAAGAACCCTAATTCTAGAGAGAGGGAGGAGCTTCTCTCTCTAGAAACTAAGAGAAAACATAATAAAAGCTAAACCTAATTGCCCCCCTTCATCCATCTTCAATTTGGCCTTGAATAGCTTTAAAAATGAGTTGGATTGGGTTTTGGGGGCCCAGAAATCACCCCCAGCGGTTTCCAATTAATGAGCTCACGTGCAGGGACATGTGCGGATGCACAGATGTGTGCGTCCGCACACTTGCTGAATCCTGACCTATGCGTGCACACACTTCAACTTAATCTACTATAGAAAACTATATATCATTTCGAAGTCTCGGACGTTAGCTTTTCAATGCCACTAAAACCATCTCATTTGGACCTCTGTAGCTCAAGTTATGATCAATTTAGTACCGAGAGGTTAGGACTGGCAGCTTTCCAAATCCCATTTCTTCATGGTTTCTTCCCTTTTGCATGCTCTTCTCCTCATTTATCCAACCCATGCTTGCCTTAGAAATCAGAAATCACTTAACAAATACATCAAGGCACCAAATGGGATTAAAGTGAATAAAATTAACTAAAATTAAGCACGAAAGAGTATGTTTTCACATTTAAGCACAATTTAGGAAGAAATCTCAAAAGCATGCTATTTTAGTGAATAAGTGTGAGTTCATGTGATAAAATTCACTCAAATCAAACCAAAATATATCATCAAATATGGACTCATCAACTCCCCCACACTTAAACAATAGCATGTCCTCATGCTAAACACAAGCAAAGGGGATGAATGAAGGGGAAATAATTTATTTAATACAACTACTTATATGCATGCAACTATACTAAATGCTATCTACCTATATTTACAATATGATTCCCATTCAGTTTGGCAAAAAAACAAAAGAATCTCAATCAATCCAAAGTAGAAACTTAGGGCTAAGACAAAGAAAATATAGCAATGTAATCAATGTCCAAAGATTTGATTTCAAGTTTTCAAAATTCATTTCAACAACTTGCAAGAAGACATAAGGTATGTAAGTTAAAACGATTTTTTATTTTTAACTAAAACAGACCAGGTAACCTTATAATATCATTCAAGCATCTTCTAATACTAATGTAATGATAATATTATACTATTATCTCTCTTCTCTCACGAATCTAGTCCAGTTCATCAAACTGAGACTATTTACAAAAACTAGAATCAAAACTCCTAATCGATACGGTTCAAAAACTAGGTTCTTCATCACTGCGTTATCGAGCTTGCCTAAAAAAGGTTCTAGCTTAAAGATGACATAATAACAATGAGGATTGAGATACTTTATGATATATAAGAGGTGTTCCCTTTACTGATCTTCCAGAGAAATCCGTGCCTTTAGAAAAGATTTCACGTACTTGAAAATCGGGGTTGTGGTCCACAGTTTACTGGTGCAGCTTAACACCAGCACTCTCTGATGACTTTAGCAATGCTAAGGCCTCATCATACATGATCTATTCTCATATTAAATATGTTACTAGTGTCTTTTATGCTAGTAGCTCAGAAAAGAATTTTTAGAGATGTTTTTACGTGTGTTCCGATACACCTAGTTTTAGTAGTTATACACCTGAGATATTTTAATATTATTTTAATCCACCTTCAAGCCAACCAATCACAACTCACCCTACACTCCCAAGACACTCCAAGGCTGGTCATTTACTCCCTTTGGCCGAAAATGAGAAAAGACCAAAGAGAGAAACTTTCATGACACTTAAATCTTCAAAGCTTGATTTCTTCTGAACTAAAACTCAAATCAAAATTCCGATTTTACCAAAATGATCCTCTCTTCTTCCTCTACATAACCATATAACATATCAAGACTGGAAATAAGGTGAGATGGCTGTCTCCCTCCCTCGTCAATTCGGTTTTCAAGGAAAACCATGCAAAACATGTGTTTTCTTGTTGTTTTTCGTTAGGAATCATGCTTAACTTGACTTGAGGGCCAAGAAACGTGAATTTACAGCAATTTTTTGTTCCCAAGAGTATATTTTCTGCGAGTAGAAAGTAGAGGCTATCTCAATAGAGCTGCTAATAATTACATGCGTATTTATTTGAACGGAAAATCGTATCCGGGAAATTGTGAACTCGTGACCGGATAAATGTCGGGAATGCAGGTGCTAACCGACACATGAGCTCATGGCCTGTACTAGGGCTAGACATGCATCATTCTTGTTTGTGCATCATTATCTGTTACATTCCTTTTGTGTGTGACCTACTCCTCTACATTTGTACGCTTATGTGCTATATTTGTGTTTTACCTTCTTGTATTCTTCTGTTTATGTTTTGCTTTCTGTTTTCTTTGTTTATCCTGTCTATTTTAAACTTCTGTTTACTACTTCACTGTACTCTATTATTCGTCTACTAATTGAAACCGAACAAATGAATATAACTAATAACCCCGGCCCTACTAAGAACTCCCCAGTTCTTACCCCTTCTTTCTCCCTTCATGCTTCAGACGAAAGTAAGAGTACCATACCATAGTTCGTTGTTGATGGTTCTGCCAAGAGGATTCTGCTCTAGATAGTCTTCTGAGTCTAGGATGAATCTCATTCTCTGTTTATATGTATATACTAAGAGACCAGCCAATGTCTGTACCCTGTTTGTTCATGAGCTTTAACCTAAATCCTGTGTACAAGACTCCTGTTGTGTGGCTACTTGATGAAATACCAGAGAGACGTCCTATAGCAATGTCTGATCGTGCAGAGGAGTAGCAGATGATGTTCTACCTTTTGATGACGCTCCACCTGACTTGAGTTTTGAAGACTTAGAATGTACTTTCCCTCGCTTTAGTAGTTTAGAAGGACTAGGTGAGTATAGAGTCAAGGCTAGGCTAGATGCCAGCTTAGAGACCTCTTGAATAGGTCAGGACCTGGGATGTCATATGTATGTATATGTATATAGTCATTATCTAGCTATATCTAGGGGTGTTCTAACTAGAAGTCTATACTCTAATAAAGGTTGGATCATTGAATGTTGTTAGCTGCTTATGATGTATTTATGTGTGGTTGTTTATAAATGTTTTATCTGTTATTAGTTGTGAGTTAATTATGAATGATTCCGTCTATTAACCCAAACGTTTTCAAAAAAAATACCTCACAAATTAACCACGCTTTTAACAACGAATCAGGCTTATATAATAAATAATAGATAATAATTAGGTAGACAAGTTGGTAGCGCTCAGTTTCTAGTATGATCATGACGTACCAGAAATTGGGTCGTTACAAGGTAAGCAACGAAAACATAGAATTGAGCGATTGAACCCCTCACCGGATGTGTTTACACTCTAGTCGCTCAGTGTTTAGGGCTTAATCACTCAATCCTCTTTTAATCATGTTTCTCAAGGATTTACAAGTCGTCTAACAATCAACTAACATTTGATGCATGAATGCAAATATCATGAGGACTTCTGTTGGTTGTAATGGGGCTTAGATAAGGGTAGGATTAATATGGTTAAGTGGGCTAATAGATTGGATCTTTGATTAGCTCAAGTATCCTACCTAATCCTATATCATCCTATATACATAACAAAACAACCTAACTACCCATTTATCCCTTTCTCACATTCACTCATGCATGCTTCTTTTCAATTCAACCACATATGCATCTCTTATTTATATTCTTATTGTCATTTCTTTTCTTTTTTTTCTCTTTTTTTTTAAACACAGTATGTAAACTATAATTTTTTTTCTTTTATTATATAAGAGAGATGCATATGTTTTAAGTAATGAATGCATGAGTGATCACCCATTTTTCCAAATATTCTCAATGAACACCCAAAGTAAACTAACTACCAATGTCTTCCCACAAATTCCTCCCACACTTGATTAACACACACACTCAAACCCAAGCTAATCAAAGATACAATTTATGGTCATAAATGGTTTTTAACTTAAGGTGAATGATGTGCTTATAATGAAAACAAAGGGGAATTAGAAGGCTCAAAAGTGGTTTGCAAAGGTAGATGTAAGGGTTGGCCATATGGGTTAGTGAGTTCAAATTCAAAAAGATGCCTCAATCATACTAAATGCATTCAAAACATCAAATATAGGACATAAAGATTCAAGCAAATCTAAGATTACAATCATAAAAGGAGTATAACACACAAGAACAAAATTTGTGGTTGAAAATACGCAACCACACAATTAAAGCTCAAATCTCACTTGGTATTTGTTCAAGCTCTTTTCTATGTTCCATATATATAAAAGATACTTCAAGCAAGTTCAAAAACAATTTTTCAAATCCAATCATGAAAATTCTTTGTTGTTTTACCAAACTTATTTACTCTACCAAGCAACATGCAAATTCAAATATTTACTAAAATAAAACTATAAACAAACTAAGATATATACAAGCAAACTAAGCAAAGTATAATGCAATAAAATACTAACAAATATTCACAAAAATATAACTATCAAAACTAAAAAATAATGCAAAGTGTTAAGAAAGAGAAAGTTACGCCCCAAATTTGCGGATCCTCCCCACACTTAAACGTTGCACGGTCCTCCGTGCATGCACTCAATCAGGGGGTGAAGAGATGCTCCAAAAGGCTCCACCTTCAGCTGGTGGACATCGGGGCTCCAAGTTGTTATAGAAAACAAGAATTGAGGAAAAGTTAGATGCGTGGTATGATAAAAGACAATGTGTGTATCCTAAGTGTGCACACACTTTAGAACATTGGCCTAGTGAAAATGGCAACCACATAATCAAAAGAGATAACATGTTCCTCAATTAAATATCCTAGGGTGCAAGTAAAGAATAAGCAAGAATGAATGTACAAATAACCCTAGGTAACCATAACTAAAGTGGATTAAGTGTAAGAGATATTGGATATTGAAATTGTGCAAGTGAAAGCTCAAAATTAATAGAAGATTGCACAATTAACAATAACCAATTCAATGATGAAAAGTGACTACTTATTCATCCTTAGAAATAATGAAATAATTACATGTATAGGGTGCTTATTACAAAAAGTGACAAGTCTCGATAAGAATCAAGTCAAGTCAACTCAAAAAAATGCAAAGCATTAACAAGGAATAAATACTTTGTTATGTGATTATATTCACTTAAGAATCAAGATGACTAAGTAGTTCAACTCAAATCACTAAAGTAAAAGTGCACAATTCATAATCAAGTTGCCAAACAAAGATATGGTCTAATACATATGGTAGCTACAACATATGAATCAAACTCAAAATGCATGTAGGTAATCAAACAAAGACTTAATGCTCAAGGCACATATTCATCAAAACATAAATCAAAATTCAAGCAAGAAGCAACCCAATAATCATCAAACACTTACAATTTATTTAATTAACAAGCAACTAAACCAAAACCAATATAATAACTAAAATAAAAAAGAACTGCAAACAAAAGAGAGTAAAGCAAGTAGAGAAGAGGGCAAAATGAAGAGAAGAGATGGGTGGAGGGGAAAAGAAGAGAAGAAGTAGAGAGAAGAGAAAAAAAGAAATGTAAATGTGAGAAACAGGTGTGTGCGTATGCTCAGGTATGTGTGCGTACACACACTAGGCAAAAAATGCGGTTGTGCGCGCACACAACAACGTGCGGGTGCTGCGAACAGAAGGGGGTGTCACGGCCTGTGCAGACGCACAAGGACTTGTGCGCGCACATAGAAGAAAAAAAGGGTTTGCGTTCACACGCACAAAGGGTGCGTGCAATGCGCTGCGACCAGAGGGGGATTAAGGGGTTATGCGTTGATTAGCGGATAATTTATACGCTTTTTAGCAATGTTTTTAGATAGTTTTTAATAGGATCTAGCTACTTTTAGGGATGTTTTCATTAGTTTTTATGCTAAATTAACATTTCTGGACTTTACTATGAGTTTGTGTGTTTTTCTGTGATTTCAGGTAATTTCTGGCTGAAATTGAGGGACCTGAGCAAAACTCTGATAAGGAGGCTGACAAAGGACTGCTGATGCTATTGGATTCTGACCTCCCTGCACTCGAAAAAAATTTTCTGGAACGACGTTGAAAAGTAGACATCCAGAGCTTTCCAGCAATATATAATAATTCATACTTTATTCGTGATTAGATGACGTAAACTGGCGCTCAACGCCAGTTCCATGCTACATTCTGGAGTCAAACGCCAGAAACACGTCACGAACCAAAGTTGAACGCCAAAAACACGTTACAACTTGGCGTTCAACTCCAAAAGAAGCCTCAACTCGTGTAAAGTTCAAGCTCAGCCCAAGCACACACCAAGTGGGCCCCAGAAGTGGATTTCTGCATCAATTACTTACTTCTGTAAACCCTAGTAGCTAGTCTAGTATAAATAAGACTTTTTACTATTGTATTCGGTGTCTTTGATTGTATTTTTTGATCTTTTGATCACGTTTGGGGGCTGGCCATTCGGCCATGCTTGGACCTTCATCACTTATGTATTTTTAATGGTGGAGTTTCTACACACCATAGATTAAGGGTGTGGAGCTCTGCTGTACCTCAAGTTTCAATGCAATTACTACTATTTTCTATTCAATTCCGCTTGTTCTTATTCTAAGATATTCGTTACACTTCAACATGATGAATGTGATGATCCGTGACACTCATCATCATTCTCACCTATGAACGCGTGACTGACAACCAGTTCCGTTCTACCTTAGACCAGGCGCATATCTCTTGGATTCCTTAATCAAAATCTTCGTGGTATAAGCTAGATTGATGGCGGCATTCATGAGAATCCGGAAAGTCTAAACCTTGTCTATGGTATTCCGAGTAAGATTCAGGGATTGAATGACTGTGACGAGCTTCAAACTCGCGATTGTTGGGCGTGATGACAAATGCAAAAGAATCAAGGGATTCTATTCCAACATGATCGAGAACCGACAGAAGATTAGTCGTGCCGTGACAGAGCATTTGGACCTTTTTCACTGAGAGGATGGGATGTAGCCATTGACAACGGTGATGCCCTACATACAGCTTGCCATGGAAAGGAATAAGAAGGATTGAAGGAAGGCAGTAGGAAAGCAGAGATCCAACAGGGACAAGCATCTCCAGACACTTATCTGAAATTCCCACCATTGAATTACATGAGTAACTCTATCTTTATTTTCTGCTTTATTTACTATTCGAAAACTCCATAACATTTATTATCCGCCTAACTGAGATTTACAAGATGACCATAGCTTGCTTCATACCAACAATCTCCGTGGGATCGACCCTTACTCACGTAAGGTATTACTTGGACGACCCAATGCACTTGCTGGTTAGTTGTGCGGAGTTGTGACTAAGTGTGATTCACGTTGAGAGCGCTACCAAGTTTTTGGCGCCATTGTTGATGATCACAATTTCGTGCACCAAGCTTTTGGCGCCGTTGCCGGGGATTGTTCGAGTTTGGACAACTAATGGTTCGTCTTGTTGCTCAGATTAGATAATTTTCTTTTCAAAAAGTTTTCAAAATTTTTTCAAAATTTTTCTTTGTTTTTGTTTTTCCCAAAAATTAATTTTGAAAAAAAAATTATTCTAAATTTTTAAGAATGCATTCTAGTGTTTCATGAAGCATGATGAAGCTTGGCTGGCTGTAAAGCCATGTCTAACTCAATTGGATTTAGGCTTCCAAACCATCAGCATAGAGGCAAGTTAATTGGAATATCAACTGTTATATGCCTGATTTATATCTTCTAAAGCTGGCTGGCTATTAAGCCATGCCCAACCCTTGGATTGGAGCTTTAGGCTAACATTGAAAGATTCCTGGAATTCTTATTAAAAATTTTGAATTTCTTATTTTCTTTTTCCTATATGTTTTTCGAAAAAAATCAAAAGAAAATACAAAAAAATCATAAAATCATAAAAACAAAAAATATTTTGTGTTTCTTGTTTGAGTCTTGGGTCATGTTTTAAGTTTGGTGTCAATTGCATGCTTTAAAAATATTTCTTGCATTTTTCAAAAACTCATGCATTCATAGTGTTCTTCATGATCTTCAAGTTGTTCTTGCTAAGTCTTCTTGTTTGATCTTGATGTTTTCTTGTTTTGTGTCTTTTATTTCTTTTTCATGTGCATCTTTGCATTTATATTGTCTAAGCATTAAAGATTTCTAAGTTTGGTGTCTTGCATGTTTTCTTTGCATCAAAAATTTTTCAAAAATATGTTCTTGATGTTCATCATGATCTTCAAGGTGTTCTTGGTGATCATCTTGACATTCATAGTGTTCTTGTATGCATCATTGGTTTTGATCCAAAATTTTCATGTTTTGGGTCATATTTGTGTTTTTCTCTCTCATCATTAAAAATTCAAAAGTTAAAAAAAATATCTTTTCATTTTCTCTCTCAACATTTCGAAAATTTGGGTTGACTTAGTCAAAAAAAATTTTAAAATTAGTTGTTTCTTGTAAGTCAAGTCAAATTTTCAAATTCTAAAAATCTTATCTTATTAAGACTTTTTCAAAAAAAATCAAATCTTTTTCATTTTTTTATTTATTTTTCAAAATTTTTAAAAATAATTTTTTTCAAAAATTTTTTTTCTTAATATTATTTCATGATTTTCAAAAATTACACTAACAATTAATGTGATTGATTCAAAAATTTGAAGTTTGTTACTTTCTTGTTAAGAAAGGTTCAATCTTTAAATTCTAGAATCATATCTTTTAGTTTCTTGTTAGTTAAGTAATTAATTTTAATTTTAAAAATTAAATCTTTCTTATCTTATCTTTTATATCATATCTTTTTCAAAATTTTATCTTTTTCAAAAATTTGAATTTAAAATATCTTTTCTAACTTTTTATCTGCTTATCTTCTTATCTTTTCAAATTTGATTTTCAAATCTTTTTCAACTAACTAATTAACTTTTTGTTTGTTTCTTATCTTTTTCAAAACGACCTAATAACTTTTCTCTCTCTAATTTTTGAAAATACCTCCCTCTTTTTCAAAAATTCTTTCTTTAATTAATTAATTGTTTTAAATTTTTATTTTAATTTTATTTCTTATCTTTATTTTTCGAAAATCATTTAACTCCTTTTTAAAATTTATTTTCGAAAATTTCTCCCTCTCTCATATTATTCTATTTATTCATTCATTTACTAACACTTCTCTTCATCTCAAATCACTGTCCTTATCCTCACCCTTGTGTTTGGATTCTCCTTTCTTTATCCCCTTTCTTCTTCTACTAATAATAAGGAACCTCTTTACTGTGACATAGAGGATCTCTCTTCTTTTTCTATTCTCTTCTCTTTCATATGAGCAGGAACAAGAAAAAGGCATTCTTGTTGAAGCTGATCCAGAACCTGAAAGGACTCTGAAGAGGAAACTAAGAGAAGCTAAATTACAACAATCCAGAGACAACCTTGCTGAAATTTTCGAACAAGAAAAGGAGATGGCAGCCAAACCCAACAAAAATAATGCAAGAAGGATGCTTGGTGATTATACTATACCTACTTCCAAGTTTGATGGAAGAAGTATCTCAATTCCTGCCATTGGAGCAAACAATTTTGAGCTGAAACCTCAACTAGTTGCTCTAATGCAACAGAACTGCAAGTTTCATGGACTTCCATCAGAAGATCCCTACCAGTTTTTAACTGAGTTCTTGCAGATCTGTGAGACTGTTAAGACTAATGGAGTAGATCCTGAAGTCTACAGGCTCATGCTTTTCCCTTTTGCTGTAAGAGATAGAGCTAGAGCATGGTTAGACTCTCAACCTAAAGATAGCCTGGACTCCTGGGATAAGCTGGTCACTGCCTTCTTGGCTAAGTTCTTTCCTCCTCAAAAGCTGAGCAAGCTTAGAGTGGATGTTCATACCTTCAAACAAAAAGATGGTGAATCCCTTTATGAAGCTTGGGAAAGATACAAACAGATGACCAAAAGATGTCCTTCTGACATGTTTTCAGAATGGACCATGATAGATATATTCTATTATGGTCTATCTGAGTTCTCTAAGATGTCATTGGACCATTCTGTAGGTGGATCCATTCACCTAAAGAAAACGCCTGCAGAAGCTCAAGAACTTATTGACATGGTTGCAAATAACCAGTTCATGTACACATCTAAGAGGAATTCCGTTAATAATGGGACGCCTCAAAGGAAGGGAGTTCTTGAAATTGATGCTCCGAATGCCATATTGGCTCAGAACAAAATGTTGACTCAGTAAGTCAACATGATTTCTCAAAGTCTGAATGGATGGCAAAATGCATCCAACAGTACTAAAGAAGCTTATGATCTTGAGAACCCTACAATGGCAGAGTTAAATTATATGGGTGAACCTCATGGAAACACCTATAATTCATCATAGAGAAATCATCCAAATTTCTCATGGAAGGATCAACAAAAGCCTCAACAAGGCATTAATAATGGTGGAAGAAATAGGCTCAGCAATATCAAGCCTTATCCATCATCTTCTCAGCAACAGACAGAGAATTATGAACAGAGTACCTCTAACTTAGCAAATTTAGTCTCTGATCTGTCTAAGGCCACTTTAAATTTCATGAGTGAAACAAGGTCCTCCATCAGAAATCTGGAGGCACAAGTGGGCTAGCTGAGTAAGAAAATCACTGAAACTCCTCCTAGTACTCTCCCAAGCAATACTGAAGAAAATCCAAAAAGAGAGTGCAAGGCCATTGATATAATCAATATGGCCGAACCTAGAGAGGAAGGAGAGGACGTGAATCCCAATGAGGAAGACCTCATGGGACGTCTCTCAAGCAAGAAGGAGTTTCCTATTGAGGACCCACGGGAATCTGAGGCCCATATAGAGACCATAGAGATTCCATTAAATCTCCTTTTGCCATTCATGAGCTCTGAAGACTATTCTTCCTCTGAAGAGGATGAAGATGTAACTGGAGACAAAGTTGCTCAATATCTAGGAGCTATCATGAGACTGAATGCCAAGTTATTTGGTAATGAGACTTGGGAAGGTGAACCTCGCTTGCTCATTAGTGAACTAGATACCTGGGTTCAGCAAACTTTACCTCAAAAGAGACAAAATCCTGGCAAATTCGTAATACCCTGTACCATAGGCACCATGACCTTTGAGAAAGCTCTGTGTGACCTAGGTTCAGGCATAAATCTTATGCCACTCTATGTAATGGAGAAGCTGTGGATCATTGAGGTACAGCCTGCCTTATTCTCATTACAAATGGCAGACAAGTCAGTAAGACAAGCTTATGGATTGGTAGAGGACGTCTTGGTAAAGGTTGAAGGCCTTTACATCCCTGCTGATTTCATAATCTTAGACACTAGGAAGGAGGAGGATGAATGCATCATCCTTGGAAGACCTTTCCTAGCCACAGCAGGAGCTGTGATAGATGTTAACAGAGGAGAATTAGTCCTTCAATTGAATGGGGACTACCTTGTGTTTAAGGCTCAAGGATCTTCTTCTTTAACAATGGAGAGGAAGCATGAAAAGCTTCTCTCAGTACAGAGTCAAACAAAGCCCCCACAATCAAACTCTAAGTTTGGTGTTGGGAGTCTACAACATTGACATGATCACCTGTGAGGCTCCATGAGAGCCCACTGTCAAGCTATTGACATTAAAGAAGCACTTATTGGGAGGCAACCCAATTTTTATTTATCTAATTTTATTTTTCTTTTTATTGTTCTTTTATGTTTTATTAGGTTCATGATCATGTGGAGTCACGAAAAAAATACTAAAATTAAAAACAGAATCAAAAACAGCAGAAGAAAAATCACACCCTGGAGGAAGGACTTACTGGCGTTTAAACGCCAGTAAGGAGCATCTGGCTAGCGTTCAATGCCAGAACATATCATGGATCTGGTGCTGAACGTCAGAAACATGCAGCAATCTGGCGTTTAAACGCCAGGATGGCACACTGAGGAAAGCTGGCGTTCAACGCCAGAAACATGTTGCAGATGGGCGTTGAATGCCCAGAACAAGCTTAGAGCTGGTGTTTAACGCCAGAAACAAGCACCAATCTGGCATTAAACACCAGGATTGCATGCAGAGGGCGTTTTTACATGCCTCATTGGTGCAGGGATGTAAATCCTTGACACCACAAGATCTGTGGACCCCACAAGATCCCTACTTACCTCAACTCACCTTCTCTCTTCTTCACCAATCACCTCAATCTCTCTTCCCCATTACCTCTTCACCACTCACATCTATCATCTCTTTCCCACTCAAACCCACCCTACATAGCCGAATACACACCTCTCTCCCTCTCCTCCATATCTTCTTCTTCTTCTTTTGCTCGAGGGCGAGCAACATTCTAAGTTTGGTGTGGTAAAAGCATAGCTTTTTTGTTTTTCCATAACCATTGATGGCACCTAAGGCCAGAGAAACCTCAAAAAAAAAAGAGAAAAAGGGAAGACAAAAAATTTTTCCACCTCTGAGTCATGGGAGATGGAGAGATTCATCTCAAGGGTCCATAGCTCAGTAGAATAGCATTTGACTGCACATCAAGAGAGCATGAGGAATTCCCTCATCAAGAAATCCCTGAGATACCTCAGGGGATACATTTTCCTCCACACAACTATTGGGAGCAACTAAGGATAAAAGCACTAAAATCACTAGGGATCAAGCAACAGAGGCAAGGAAGAGACATAAAGGAGCTCAAAAAGCACCATTAGTCCTTCAAAAAGGCGCCACCCTCACTAAGGTGGATTCATTCCTTAACTTCCTTGTTCTTATCTCTGTTTTTCGATTTTTATGCTATATATGTGTTTATGTTTTGTGTCTCTACCTCATGATCATTAGTATTGAGTGACTATGTCTTAAGGCTATAAATAATTCCATAAATCTTTCACCTCTCTTAAATGAAAAATGTTTCTAATTCAAAAGAACAAGAAGTACATGAATTTCGAAATTATCCTTGAATTTAGTTTAATTATATTGATATGGTGACAATACTTTTTGTTTTCTGAATGAATGCTTGAACAGTGCATAATTTTGATCTTGTTGTTTATGAATGTTAAAATTGTTGGCTCTTGAAAAAATGATGAACAAAGAGAAATATTATTGACAATCTGAAAAATCATGAAAATTGATTCTTGAAGCAAGAAAAAGCAGTGAAAAAGCAAAAGCTTACAAAAAAAATTTTAGAAAGAAAAAGAAAAAGCAAGCAGAAAAAGCCAATAGCCCTTAAAACCAAAAGGCAAGGGTAAAAAGGATCCAAGGCTTTGCGCATCAATGGATAGGAGGACCCAAGGAAATAAAATCCAGGCCTAAGCGGCTAAATCAAGCTGTCCCTAACCATGTACTTGTGGCATGCAGGTCCAAGTGAAAAGCTTAAGACTGAGTGGTTAAAGTCGTGATCCAAAGCAAAAAGAGTGTGCTTAAGAACTCTGGACACCTCTAACTGGGGACTTTAGCAAAGCTGAGTCACAATCTGAAAAGATTCATCCAGCTATGTGTCTGTGGCATTTATGTATCCGGTGGTAATACTGGAAAACGACGTTGGAAAGTAGACATCCAGCGCTTTCCAGCAATATATAATAGTCCATACTTTATTCGTGATTAGACGACATAAACTGGCGCTCAACGCCAGTTTCATGCTGCATTCTGGAGTAAAACGCCAGAAACACGTTACGAACCAAAGTTGAACGCCAAAAATACGTTACAACTTGGCGTTCAACTCCAAAAGAAGCCTCAGCTCGTGTAAAGTTCAAGCTCAGCCTAAGCACACACCAAGTGGGCCCCGGAAGTGGATTTCTGCATCAATTACTTACTTCTGTAAACCCTAGTAGCTAGTCTAGTATAAATATGACTTTTTACTATTGTATTCGGTGTCTTTGACTGAATTTTTTGATCTTTTGTTCACGTTTGGGGGCTGGCCATTCGGCCATGCCTGGACCTTCATCACTTATGTATTTTTAACGGTGGAGTTTCTACACACCATAAATTAAGGGTGTGGAGCTCTGCTGTACCTCAAGTTTCAATGCAATTACTACTATTTTCTATTCAATTCCGCTTGTTCTTATCCTAAGATATTCGTTGCACTTCAACATGATGAATGTGATGATCCGTGACACTCATCATCATTCTCACCTATGAACGCGTGACTGACAACCACTTCTGTTCTACCTTAGACCGAGCGCATATCTCTTGGATTCCTTAATCAGAATCTTCATGGTATAAGCTAGATTGATGGCAGCATTCATGAGAATTCGAAAAGTCTAAACCTTGTCTGTGGTATTCTGAGTAGGATTCAGGGATTGAATAACTGTGACGAGCTTCAAACTCGCGATTGTTGGGCGTGATGACAAACGCAAAAGAATCAAGGGATTCTATTCCAACATGATCGAGAACCGACAGAAGATTAGTCGTGCCGTGACAAAGCATTTGGACCTTTTTCACTGAGAGGATGGGATGTAGCCATTGACAACGGTGATGCCCTACATACAGCTTGCCATGGAAAGGAATAATAAGGATTGAAGGAAGGCAGTAGGAAGGTAGAGATCCAACAGGAACAAGCATCTCTAGACACTTATCTGAAATTCCCACAATTGAATTACATGAGTAACTCTATCTTTATTTTCTGCTTTATTTACTATTCAAAAACTCCATAACATTTATTATCCGCCTAATTGAGATTTTCATACCAACAATCTCCGTGGGTTCGACCCTTACTCACGTAAGGTATTACTTGGACGACCCAGTGCACTTGCTGGTTAGTTGTGCAGAGTTGTGACTAAGTGTGATTCACGTTGAGAGCGCTACCAAGTTTTTGGCGCCATTGTTGATGATCACAATTTCGTGCACCATGCGTGCGCACATAGCTATGCGCACGCACATGTAGGATTTTTTTCACATGAAACGTCAAATTTGCCAGCTGTCACGCCTTCTGTGCGTACTCACACAGGTCCATGCACATGCACAAAAGGTAAAAAGGAGAGGGTGCAGACACACAAGGCGTACAAATGCTCCCAACAGAGGGTGCAAAAGCTGCTGTGCGTGAGCACAGAACGCGAAAAATGGGGTTGTGTGCGTACGCACGGGTGTGTGTGCACGTACATGCTCTGTTTTTCTCAAAATGTTTTAGTGCTTTAAGGCACCAAACTTGATGTCCAAAATAGCTTTTCAACCCTAAAACATATTATTCATCAAAAACACATGATCTAAACTAAAATATAATCAAATTAAGCATGAAATTAAACTAAACCTAAGCTATCTACAAGTAACAAAATGCAATAAATTGAAATTATGTACAAAGAAAGGATTGGAAAGGTGTTACCATGGTGGGGTGTCTCCCACCTAGCACTTTTATTTAGAGTCCTTAATTTGGACTTTATTGAGAAGCTCTAACAATGCTTGGGTCTCCATATTCTTCATTGATTGCACCAAACTTTAGTGGAGTGCCCAACAAGAAAAACAAAAAGCAAATAAGAGAAATATATTCACAATATCAACATATTCACAAAAGCCAAAAACAAGTAAGCAACATATGTACAATCAACCAAAAAATAAGCTATTTACATATTAACATATTAACAATAGCCAAAAAAATATACACCATTGCAACTCCCCGGCAACGGCGCCAAATTTGATAAGAGAATTATTGTTGATCTAGAATCAATCAAAATAAAAATCACTTCGTTGGTAGCATAGTCTAAACCAACAATGAATTCTCTTAATCAAATGTTAAAATTCAATACAAAATAACCGGGAGTTTTAAATCCCGGGTCGTCTTCCCTAGGAGTTGCAATGAAATGCACATTTATTGGCTATGGAAGAGAGTATGGGGATTGGGAATGCAAGAGAAGCAAGAAATGTAAATAACAAGGAAGTAAATAAGCATGCAAGGAATTAAGGGAAAGCAAGTAAAGGCAATGGAAATGGAAATTAGGTGCTAACAAGACTCTTGGCAAGAAGTGGGTAATCTAGGTTTCTTATCCTAGTTGTGGACCACAAACATGGCAATTGTGTGGAATCAATCCAAATTAGTTAATCCTCCTTGAGAATTAGTCAAAGGGTGTAATTGATCTCAATCCATAAGTCCTACTTAACTTACTAATTACTTAGTGAAAGACTAGCGTCAATGGAAACCAAACCAATTAACTATCCTCACACAATGCAGAATGGATATCCACAACTCAATTCCACCCAAACAACCAATTTCTCAACCAAGAGTGTGAAAATTAAACATGCAAGGAATAAAAGTCAAACAAGCAGTAAAGTCAAAGCATGGAAAATTGAAATGCAAGAAACCTCTTGGCAAGTAATTGAGAGCTAAGGTTACCTATCCTAGACATTGACCACAACACATGATGATTATGAAGAGTTAATCCTACTTAGTCAACCTTACATCGAAGATAAGTCAAATAGGCATAGTTGATTTCAATCCATAAGTCCTATGTCAACACTAAGGGGTCACATAGAGTCAATGGAGACCAAATCAACTAACTACTCTAGTATATCAAACAAGAATGGACATCAATGACTGAAGGATTACCAAAGTCATCAATTTCAAGCCAAGAGTGTAGAAAAACTAAGTGAAAACTAAGCCAAGCATTTTATCAAACACTTGGTGTGCATGAAAATAAAATAATATTAAATTGCATTGAAAATAAACTCTAACTACCAAAAGCAAAAAAATGACAATGACAAGTAAAGAAAGCAATAAATAACATAAAAACATAAATTGCATTAAATGTAAATTTAAATAACAAAGTGTCATAAACATAAAAGGACAAAGAAATAAAATAAGAATTAAAAGGAAAGGACAAAGATGCAATAACAATAAATGACAAGAAAAAGTAAATGAAAGCAAGAATTAAAAGTAGAAATTACAAGAAATTAAACTAAAGAACCCTAATTTTAGATAGAGGGAGGAGCTTCTCTCTCTAGAAACTAAGAGAAAACAGAATAAAAGCTAAACCTAATTGTCCTCCCCCCTTTCATCCATCTTCAATTTGGCCTTAAATAGCTTCAGAAATGAGTTGGATTGGGTTTTGAGGGCGCAGAAATTGCCCCCAGCAGTTTTCAATTAACGAGCTCACGTGCAGGGTCTGTGCGTCCGCACACTACTTGCTGAATCCTAACTTGTGCGTGCACACAACTTGTGTCCGTATGCACATTTTAACTTAGTTCACTATATCAAATTATATATCATTTTGAAGCCCCGGATGTTAGCTTTCCAATGCCGCTGAAACTGTCTCATTTGGACCTCTTTAGCTCAAGTTATGATCAATTTAGTACCGAGAGGTCAGAACTGTAGCTTTCCAAATCCCATTTCTTCATGGTTTCTTCCCTTTTGCATGCTCTTCTCCTCACTTATCCAGCCCATGCTTGCCTTAGAAACCGGAAATCACTTAACAAATACATCAAGGCACCAAATGGGATTAAAGTGAATAAAATTAACTAAATTAAGCACAAAAGAGCATGTTTTCACATTTAAGCACAATTTAGGAAGAAATCTCAAAAGCATGCTATTTTAGTGAATAAGTGTGAGTTCATATGATAAAATCCACTCAAATCAAACCAAAATATATCGTCAAATATGGACTCATCAGCTGTTCCCAGGTAAGCGCTGCACTCACTCACGAGCACTGGGAGGGAGCGCTGGCCACATGATGCGAGTGTGGTGTGGTGTGAGTGTGTGTATGTATGTGTATGTATCTTGATGAATCTATATTTGATGATAAATTTTGGTTTGATTTGAGTAGATTTCATCATATAAACCCACATTTATTCACCTATATAGTATACTTTTGTGTTTTCTCTCTAAATTGAGCTTAATTATGAAAACATCCTATTTTGTGCTTAATATAATCACTTTTATCCCACTTTTATCCCATTTGATGCCTTGATTGTTTTGATGAGTGATTTCAGGTGTAATAGGTTGGGATGGCTTGATAAGAGTGGAAGCAAAGCTTGGAATTGGGAGAAAACATGAAGAAATCAGAGGAGAAAAGCATTTCAGCCTGTGCCCACATACACCTTCTGTGCCCACGCACAAGTGTCAAAATCAGCACCTGTGCCCAAACACAGGCTATGCCCACGCACAAGACAGGGGCAAAATCAGCACCTGTACCCACGCACAGGAGAAAAATCAGCAAGTGTGCCCATGCACAACTTCTGTACGTACGCACAGGAGAAAAATCAGCATGTGTGCGTACGCACAGGCACCAGCGCGTGCCTCCATTAAAAAGTCACGTGGACTCGCGTTTTGGGGGCTTTTTAGCCCATTTCTGATGGCTTGGAGCTTATAAAGGAGGGGCAAGCAACCATATATCATAACATACACTACCATACTTGAGAGAATAGTTCTTAGGAGTAGTTTTAGGGTAGTTTAGGTTAGGTTTTCTCTCAACTCTCTCTTAGGATTTTCATTAGGGTTTTGTAGAATTTTATACTTCAAGTTTTGATTTGGGATTGTAGCAATTTTATTATAAGTATTTCTTTAATTCTCTTTTTTATTATACCACTTGTTCTACACTTTCTTTTATTTTCATCTCTCTTTTCAATATATATATAGTTTTGCAATTTTGGATTTTTAGTTGGTTAATTTGATATTTGATGATCATTGCATGTTTGTTTGAGTTGCTTTTATTGATTTTGAGCATTTGCGATTCATAGCTTTCATTAATTTACCAATTTTTCCATGTTTTATATTTATGCCCACTATGTGTTCGATGAAATGTCAATCTTAGTTATAGGATAGATTTCCACCCCTTGGCTTGGGGGAAATGAGTTTATGGATTATTAGAGCCATAATGTCCAACATTTAGTGATAATTCTTGGGTTGTTAGTTGTTATTGTTTCCACTAACGCTAGCTTTTTACCAATTAATTTGGTAAGTTGGCTAGGATTTGTGGATTAATAACAATTATGCTCACTTGACCTATCCTTCGATGTTAAGGGTTGACTTAATGAGATTAATCCATCATAATTATCATAGTTGTGGTTATGGTAAGGAAGGGAATATCTATAACTCATCCTAAGTCAAGGTTTCATTTATGTTTTGAACCATTTTTTCCATCACTTTATAGCATTACTTGTCTATATTACATACATAGTTCTTTTATTCCTTTATTAGTTTATTAATTGCAATTTTGTCTTCTTCTTTCATTTCTTAATTGTTTGCTTCCTTATTGAAAACACCCCCTCGCCTCTCACAACCAAAATTGTGCGCTCTTAGGCATTAGTTCTAGGGAAGACGACCCGAGGTTTGATTACTCTCGATTTATATTTTGATTTGAAAACTAAACTTTGATGTTGGGAGTTGACTGCCGATTTGGTCTATACTTGCAACGGAAGTTATTATTTTGAGTGAAAAAATCCAAACCGGTGCAAATTCTTTTCATCAAGTTTTTGGCACCGTTGCCGGTGAGCTAGTGTCATGAGTGCTATATTTCGGTTGTTGTTAATATGTGAATAGTGTGAATAGATATTTTTTGGTTGTTTGTTTGCTTTTGTTAGTAATTAGGATTTTGTTTATTTTGTTAATTGATGTCTTTTGTTTTTATTTTCTATTTTCTCTATGAGTTATCACCCTCTTGGTTTGGAATTTGGTTGTGATCATTTTGTAGGGCTTGATAGCTTCGAATTTGGATTGCATCATGGGATTGGAGCATCAATTTTGGAAAGAGCAACCTCCTCTATACTACAATGAGCAAAACCTTCCCCAATATGCATACCCAAATCAAGGATATGGTGGATTCTACTATGATTATGCACCTTCACCACCATATACCTATGACCCATACCCCCAACATAATCCCCAATCACCATATTTTCAAACACTAAACCAATACCAACAACCACATTCTCACATACCACCTCAAAACACTTACCAACATGAGTCACCTCCAACATATACAACCTTTCTCCCAAACAATGGACCTCTTTCTTCACTCTAATGTGAAGTTTTCCAAACCTTGACCCAAGACCACCAAGACCTTCAAGCCTTTCTCCAAGAGCAACAAGGATTCCGGAGGACACAAAGTCCTTTCACGGCTACCATTGCCGAAGTGGTAAACCACTTGCTCCTACTTCGCTCATCCAATCAAGGCATTTCTCTTGAGGAATGTGAAGGGTCAACTAAAGTTTGTAGTGAGGAGGAGAGCATGGAGCCACAAGAGAAAGAAGAAGAGTTAGAGCATGAATAAGAAAGAGAAAGTGGAGTATTGGAATTGGAGGAGAGAAAGGGAGACTTGAGAGAGATTGATCAAGATGAGGATTCCATTATTGATGATTTTTTGTCCTCCTTAGTCAATCCCCCTAATGATCCTAATGAGCCTCTTCCTATTGAGTTTGACAGAGACATGGAGATAGACTTCTCACAACCTCCTTTTTATGACTTATTTGATGGGGAAGAGGAAGTTGATGAAGAAGCAATTCCGTTCGAAGAGCACATTGAGTGGGTGGCAATTTTATCTATGAACTTCATTGGCCCCCATCAATATGCTATCTTGGAGACGGATTACCAACTCAAGGTCCTTCTTCGGTTGGTGCATGGTGGAAGGAAGGATGTTGGTTGCCAAAAGAATCCAAGGTTCATTGATGAGCGGATAATTTATACGCTTTTTGGCATTGTTTTTAGTATGTTTCTAGTATGTTTTAGTTAGTTTTTATTATATTTTTATTAGTTTTTATTTAAAATTCACTTTTCTGGACTTTACTATGAGTTTGTGTATTTTTCTGTGATTTCAGGTATTTTCTGGCTGAAATTGAGGGAACTGAGCAAAAATCTAATTCAGAGGCTGCAAAGGACTGCAGATGCTGTTGGATTCTGACCTCCCTGAACTCGAAGTGGATTTTCTGGAGCTACAGAAGCTTAATTGGCGCCCTCTCAATTGCGTTGAAAAGTAGACATCCTGGGCTTTCCCGCAATGCATAATAGTCCATACTTTGCCCGAGATTTGATGGCCCAAACAGGCGTTCCAAGTCAGCTCAAGAATTCTGGCGTAAAACGCCGGAACTGGCACAAGAATGGGAGTTAAACGCCCAAACTGGCTCAAAAGCTGGCGTTTAACTCCAAGAAAAGTCTCTACACATGAAAGCTTCAATGCTCAGCCCAAGCACACACCAAGTGGGCCCGGAAGTGGATTTTTATGTCATTTACTTATCTTTGTAAACCCTAAGCTACTAGTTCTCTACAAATAGGACCTTTTACTATTGTATTTTCATCTTTTGATCACTTTAGATCTTTAGATCATCTTTGGACGTCTAGTTCTTAGATTTTGGGGGCTGGCCTCTCGGCCATGCCTAGACCTTGTTCTTATGTATTTTCAACGGTGGAGTTTCTACACACCATAGATTAAGGTGTGGAGCTCTGCTGTACCTCGAGTATTAATGCAATTACTATTGTTCTTCTATTCAATTCGGCTTATTCTTGTTCTAAGATATTCATTTGCACCCAAGAACATGATGAATTTGATGATTATGTGACGCTCATCATCATTCTCACTTATGAACGCGTGCCTGACAACCACCTCCGTTCTACAAGCAAACAAGGCTTGAATGTTTATCTCTTGGATTCTTTAATCAGAATCTTCGTGGTATAAGCTAGAATTGATGGTGGCATTCAAGAGAATCCGGAAGGTCTAAACCTTGTCTGTGGTATTCTGAGTAGGATTCAAGGATTGAATAACTGTGACGAGCTTCAAACTCCTGAAGGCTGGGCATTAGTGACAGACGCAAAAGAATCACTGGATTCTATTCCAACCTGATTGAGAACCGACAGATGATTAGCTGTGCTGTGACAGAGCTCATTGAACATTTTCACTGAGAGGACAGGACTATAGCCATTGACAACGGTGATGCCCAACATACAGCTTGCCATGGAAAGGAGTAAGAAGGATTGGATGAAGACAGTAGGAAAGCGGAGAAATGGAAGGGACAGAGCATCTCCATATGCTTATCTGAAATTCTCACCAATGAATTATATAAGTATCTCTATCTTTATTTTATGCTTTATTCATAAATCATTCATAACCATTTGAATCTGCTTGACTGAGATTTACAAGATGACCATAGCTTGCTTCATACCAGCAATCTCCGTGGGATCGACCCTTACTCGCGTAAGGTTTATTACTTGGACGACCCAATGCACCTGCTGGTTAGTTGTGCGAAGTTGTGATAAAGAGTTGAGATTGCAATTGAGCGTACCATGTTGATGGCGCCATTGATGATCACAATTTCGTGCACCAAGTTTTTGGCGCCGTTGCCGTGGATTATTCGAGTTTAGACAACTGACGGTTCATCTTGTTGCTTAGATTAGGTATTTTTCTTCAGAATTTTTAAGAATGAATTCTAGAGTTTCAAGGTGATGTTCTTATCATCACCAAAGCTGATTGATTTTCATCAATTTAGCTCTTGAATGTAATGTCCTGCTAAAGCTTGGCTAGCCATGTCTAATTTCTTTAGACTGCAACTTTAGACTAACATTGCATGATTCTTGGAATTCTTATTAAAAATTTTGAATCTCTTTATTTTCTTTTCCATATAATTTTCGAGAAAGCACAAAAAAATTATAAAATCTTAAAATCAAAAAATATTTTATGTTTCTTGTTTGAGTCTAGTGTCTCATTTTAAGTTTGGTGTCTTGCATGCATTGTTTAGTTGATCTTAGTTTCATTTTGATTATTCCTCATTATTAAAAATCCAAAAAAAAATTTAATTTGTGTCTTTTCAAGTCAATAATATAGAGAATTGAAGATTCAGAACATACAGTAGAGGAATTACACAGAAAAAGCTGGGCGATCAAAATGCCCAGTGAGGAAGAAAAACTGGCGTTTAAACGCCAGCCAGGGTGCCTGGCTGGGTGTTTAATACCCAAAAGGGTATCCATTCTGGGCGTTTAACGCCAGGATGGCACAAGAGGGAAGATTTTGTTTTTAATGCAAATTTTTTTCAAGTTTTCATAATTTTTCAAAATCAAATCTTTTTCAAATCATATCTTTTCAATCATATATTTTCAAAATCAATTTCTTTCCATTTTCAAAAATACTTGCTAACAATTAATGATTTGATTCAACATTTCAAGTATGTTGCCTTTTCTGTTGAGAAAGATTTAATGTCTGAATCATATCTTTTAAATTTCTTGTTAGCCAGGTCATTAATTTTAAAAATCAAATCTTTTTAAATTGTTTTTCAATCATATCTTTTTAATCACATCTCTTTCAAAATAGTTTTCAATCATATCTTTTTTATTTCTAATTTCAAAATCTTTTTCAAAATCACCTTATTTCTTTCCCAACTTTAATTTTCGAAAATCATCAATCAAATTTTCAAAATTTCCTTTAATTATTTCAAAATCTTTTACTTTATTTTCGAAAATTCTTCCCCTCTTCTCACATCCTTCTATTTAAGGACTAACACTCCTCCACTATCAACAATTCGAACTCAATCTCTCTTGATAAGTTCGAATTCTTCTACCTTCTCCTTCTATTCTTCTTTTCCTCTGACACCTCAAGGAATCTCTATACTGTGACATAGAGGATTCCATATTTTCTTGTTCTCTTCTCTTTCATATGAGCAGGAGCAAAGATAAAAGCATTCTTGTTGAGGCTGACCCTGAACCTGAAAGGACCTTGAAGCGAAAGCTAAGAGAAGCTAAAGCACTACTCTCTGTAGAGGACCTAACAGAAATTTTCAAACAAGAAGAAGACATGGCAGCCGAAAACAACAACAATGCCAACAATGCAAGGAAGGTGCTGGGTAACTTTACTGCACCTACTCCCGACTTCTATGGGAGAAGCATCTCTATGCCTGCCATTGGAGCAAACAACTTTGAGCTTAAGCCTCAATTAGTTTCTCTAATGCAACAGAATTGCAAGTTCCATGGACTTCCATTGGAAGATCCTCATCAGTTTTTAGCTGAATTCTTGCAAATCTGTGACACTGTCAAGACCAATGGGGTTGACCCTGAGGTCTACAGACTTATGCTATTCCCTTTTGCTGTAAGAGACAGAGCTAGGATATGGTTGGACTCACAACCTAAAGAAAGCCTGAACTCTTGGGAAAAGCTAGTCAATGCCTTCTTGGCAAAGTTCTTTTCACCTCAAAAATTGGGTAAGCTTAGAGTGGAAGTCCAAACCTTCAGACAGAAAGAAGGTGAATCCCTCTATAAAGCTTGGGAAAGATACAAACAATTGATCAGAAAGTGTCCTTCTGACATGCTTTCTGAATGGAGCATCATAGGTATCTTCTATGATGGTCTGTCTGAACTGTCCAAGATGTCATTGGATAGCTTTGCTGGAGGATCTCTTCATCTGAAGAAGATGCCTGTAGAAGCTCAAGAACTCATTAAAATGGTTGCAAATAACCAATTCATGTACATTTCTGAAAGGAATCCTGTGAACAATGGGACAAATCAGAAGAAAGGAGTTCTTGAGATTGATACTCTGAATGCCATATTGGCTCGGAACAAAATATTGACTCAGCAAGTCAATATGATTTCCCAAAGCCTGTCTGGAATGCAAACTGCACCAGGCAGTACTAAGGACGCTTCATCTGAAGAAGAAGCTTATGATCCTGAGAACCCATCAATGGAAGAGGTAAATTACATGGAGAACCCTATGGAAACACCTACAATCCTTCATGGAGAAATCATCCAAATCTCTCATGGAAGGATCAACAAAGACCTCAACAAGGTTTCAACAACAATAATGGTGGAAGAAACAGGTTTAGCAATGGCAAGCCTTTTCCATCATCTTCTCAGCAACAGACAGAGAATTCTAAGCAGAGCTACTCTAACTTAAAACCACTCAAAGTTTCATGACTGAAACAAGGTCCTCCATTAGAAATTTGGAGGCACAAGTGGGTCAGATGAGTAAGAAAGTTACTGAACTCCCTCCTAGTACTCTTCCAAGCAATATAGAAGAGAATCCAAAAGGAGAGTGCAAGGCCATCAACATGGCCGAATTTGGAGAGGAGGAAGAGGCAGTGATCGCCACTGAGGAAGAGCTCAATGGACATCCACTGGCCTCCAATGAGTTCCCTAATGAGGAACCATGGGAATTTGAGGCTCACACTGAGACCATAGAGATTCCATTGGATTTACTTCTTCCATTCATGAGCTTTGATGAGTATTCTTCCTCTGAAGAGGACAAAGATGTCACTGAAGAGTAAGTTGCTAAGTACCTTGGAGCAATCATGAAGCTAAATGACAAGTTATTTGGTAATGAGACTTGGGAGGATGAACCCCCTTTGCTCACCAAAGAACTGGATGACTTGACTAGGCATAAATTACCTCAAAAGAGACAGGACCCTGGGAAGTTCTCAATACCTTGTACATTAGGCACCATGACCTTCGAGAAGGCTCTGTGTGACCTAGGGTCAAGCATAAACCTCATGCCTCTCTCTGTAATGGAGAAGCTGGGGATCTTTGAGGTACAAGCTGCAAGAATCTCACTAGAGATGGCAGACAATTCAAGAAAACAAGCTTATGGACTAGTAGAGGATGTTCTGGTAAAGATTGAAGACCATTACATCCCTGTTGATTTTATAGTCCGAGGGACTGGGAAGTGCATGGATGAATCCATCATCCTTGGCAGACCCTTCCTAGCCACAGCAAAGGCTGTGATTGATGTTGACAGAGGAGAATTGATCATTCAAGTGAATGAAGAATCCTTTGTGTTTAAGGCTCAAGGATATCCCTCTGTAACCATGGAGAGGAAGCATGAAAAGCTTCTCTCAAAATAGAGTCAAACAGAGCCCCCACAGTCAAACTCTAAGTTTGGTGTTGGGAGGTCACAACTAAATTCTAAGTTTGGTGTTGAACCCCCACATTTAAACTCTAAGTTTGGTGTTGGAAGGTTCCAACATTGCTCTGAACATTTGTGAGGCTCCATAAGAGCCCATTGTCAAGCTACTGACATTAAAGAAGCGCTTGTTGGGAGGCAACCCAATGTTATATTTTCCTTTTGTTATTTTATGTTTTCTGTAGGTTGATGATCATGTGAAGTCACAAAAATAATTGAAAAAGCAAAAACAGAATGAAAAATAGAATGAAAAACAGCACACCCTGGAGGAAAAATTTGCTCGCGTTTAAACGCTAGTAAGGGCAGCAAATGGGCGTTTAACGCCTAGTCTGGCACCATTCTGGGCGTTTAACGCCAGAAAGGGGCACCAGACTGGCGTTTAACGCCAGGAATGGGCAAGAAGCTGGCGTTAAACGCCAGAAAGGGGCAGCAGCCCGGCGTTTAATGCCAGGATTGACAGACAAGGGGTGTTTTGCACGCCACATGGTGCAGGGATGAGAAATCCTTGACACCTCATGATCTGTGGACCCCACAGGATCCCACCTACCTCACCTCTTCTTCTCTCCTCTTCACACCCTTCCATAACACTCTTCCCCAAAATAACCTCCACCAATCACCTCCATTAATCCTCCAAAAGCATCATACAAACCACCTACACCCACCCACTCAAATTCAAACCATCACTCCTTCCTTTTCCCACATCATAACCACCTAAAACTCCCATTGGCCGAACCACTCACACCTCTCCATCTCATCTATTTTCTTCTTCTTCTACTCCCTCTTCTCTTCTTTTGCTCAAGGACGAGCAAACCTTCTAAGTTTGGTATGGTAAAAGCGTTGCTTTTTCTTTTTCCATAACCATGTATGACACTTAAGGCCAGAAAAACCTCTAGAAAGAGGAAAGGAAAGGCAAAAGCTTCCACCTCTGAGTCTGAGAGATGGAGAGATTCATCTCAAAAGCTCATCACTAAGAAAAGGATGGAGCAAACAAGAGCATGAGGAAATTCCTCATCATGAAATCCCTGAGATGCCTCAAGGGATGCACTTTCCTCCACAAAATTATTGGGAGCAAATCAACACCTCCCTAGGAGAATTGAGTTCCAACATGGGACAACTAAGGGTGGAGCACCAAGAACATTCCATCCTCCTCCATGAAATAAGAGAAGATCAAAGAATCATGAGAGAGGAGCAACAAAGGCAAGAAAGAGACATTGAGGAGCTCAAGCACTCTATAAAATCTTCAAGAGGAAGAACAAGCCGCCATCACTAAGGTGGACCCGTTCTTTAACTTGTTTTTTATTTTCCTATTTTTCCATAATTTTTATGCTTATGTTTATCTATGTTACATGATCATTAGTGTCTTAGTGTCTATGCCTTAAAGTTATGAATGTCCTATGAATCCATCACCTTTCTTAAATGAAAAATGTTCTTAATTGAAAAAGAGAAGAATTGCATGAATTTTGAATTTTATAACAGATTAATTATTTTGATGTGGTGGCAATACTTTTGACTTCTGAATGTATGCTTGAACAGTGCATATGTCTTTTGAATTTGTTGTTCATGAATGTTAAAATTGTTGGCTCTTGAAAGAATGATGAAAAAGGAGACATGTTACTGAGGATCTAAAAAATCATAAAAATGATTCTTGAAGCAAGAAAAAATAGTGAATTCTAAAAAAAAATAAAAAATAAACGAAAAAAAAGGAAAAAGAAAAAGAAAGAGCAAGCAGAAAAAGCCAATAGCCCTTTAAAGGCAAGGGTAAAAATAAAAAGGATCCAAGGCTTTGAGCATCAGTGGATAGGAGGGCCCACAGGAATAGTATCCTGGCCTAAGCGGCTAAACCAAGCTGTCCCTAACCATGTGCTTGTGGCGTGAAGGTGACAAGTGAAAACTTGAGACTGAGCGGTTAAAGTCGTGATCCAAAGAAAAAAGAGTGTGCTTAAGAACCCTGGACACCTCTAATTGGGGACTCTAGCAAAGCTGAGTCACAATCTGAAAAGGTTCACCCAGTTATGTGTCTGTGGCATCTATGTATCCGGTGGTAATACTGGAAGACAGAGTGCTTTGGGCCACGGCCAAGACTCATAAAGTAGCTGTGTTCAAGAATCATCATAGAAGTCAATAACACTATCTGGATTCTAAGTTCCTATAGAAGTCAATCATTCTGAATTTCAAAGGATAGAGTGAGATGCCAAAACTGTTCAGAGGCAAAAAGCTAAAAGCCCCGCTCATCTAATTAATACTGATCTTCATAGATATTTTTGGAATTCATTGCATATTCTCTTCTTTTTATCTTATTTGATTTTCAGTTGCTTGGGGACAAGCAACAAGTTAAGTTTGGTGTTGTGATAAGCGGATAATTTATACTCTTTTGGGCATTGTTTTTAGTATGTTTTTAGTATGTTTTAGTTAGTTTTTATTATATTTTTATTAGTTTTTATTTAAAATTCACTTTTCTGGACTTTACTATGAGTTTGTGTGTTTTTCTGTGATTTCAGGTATTTTCTGGCTGAAATTGAGGGAACTGAGAAAAAATCTGATTCAGAGGCTGAAAAGGACTGCAGATGTTGTTGGATTCTGACCTCCCTGCACTCAAAGTGGTTTTTCTGAAGCTGCAGAAACCCAATTGGCCCGCTCTTAATTGCGTTGGAAAGTAGACATCCTGGGCTTTCCAGCAATATATAATAATCCATACTTTGCCCGAGATTTGATGGCCCAAACAGGCGTTCCAAGTCAGCTTAAGAATTCCGGCGTAAAACGCCGGAACTGGCACAAGAATGAGAGTTAAACGCCCAAACTGGCACAAAAGCTGGCATTTAACTCCAAGAAAAGTCTCTACACATGAAAGCTTCAATGCTCAGCCCAAGCACACACCAAGTGGGCCCGGAAGTGGATTTTTATGTCATTTACTCATCTTTGTAAACCCTAAGCTACTAGTTCTCTACAAATAGGACCTTTTACTATTGTATTTTCATCTTTTGATCACTTTAGATCTTTAGATCATCTTTGGACGTCTAGTTCCTAGATTATGGGGGCTGGCCTCTTGGCCATGCCTAGACCTTGTTCTTATGTATTTTCAACGGTGGAGTTTCTACACACCATAGATTAAGGTGTGGAGCTCTGCTGTACCTCGAGTATTAATGCAATTACTATTGTTCTTCTATTCAATTCGGCTTATTCTTGTTCTAAGATATTCATTTGCACCCAAGAACATGATGAATGTGATGATTATGTGACGTTCATCATCATTCTCACTTATGAACGCGTGCCTGACAACCACCTCCATTCTACAAGCAAACAAGGCTTGAATGTTTATCTCTTGGATTCTTTAATCAGAATCTTCGTGGTATAAGCTAGAATTGATGGCAGCATTCAAGAGAATCCGGAAAGTCTAAACCTTGTCTGTGGTATTCTGAGTAGGATTCAAGAATTGAATGACTGTGACAAGCTTCAAACTCCTGAAGGCTGGGCGTTAATGACAGATGCAAAAGAATCACTGGATTCTATTCCAACCTGATTGAGAACCGACAGATGATTAGCCGTGCTGTGATAGAGCACGTTGAATATTTTCACTGAGAGGACGGGACTGTAGCCATTGACAACGGTGATGCCCAACATACAGCTTGCCATGGAAAGTAGTAAGAAGGATTGGATGAAGACAGTAGGAAAGCGGAGAGACGAAAGGGACAGAGCATCTCCATACACTTATCTGAAATTCTCACCAATGAATTGCATAAGTATCTCTATCTTTATTTTATGCTTTATTCATAAATCACCCATAACCATTTGAATCTGCCTGACTGAGATTTACAAGATGACCATAGCTTGCTTCATACCAACAATCTCCGTGGGATCGACCCTTACTCGCGTAAGGTTTATTACTTGGACGACCCAGTGCACTTGCTGGTTAGTTGTGCAAAGTTGTGATAAAGAGTTGAGATTGCAATTGAGCGTACCATGTTGATGGCGCCATTGATGATCACAATTTCGTGCACCATTCATCAAGAAAGCCAATTCAAGAAGTAGGATTCAAGCATGGTGTAGAGCCCAATTGGGTGATTTCCAGATAATGTTGGGTTACTACGTGGGTAAATTGATAGCTTGGCCATCCGGCTTAAAGCAAAGAAATCAACAAGATGGTGAGAGGATACCTAGAATATGGGATCCCGGAGGAGCCTTAAGGACCAAGTTTGGATGGAGGTTCAAGGAGGAGTGGAAACACAAGCCACCCTAACAAGAGCCTCCTCAACAAGTCCAACTTGAGTACTAGAAACCAAAGTGCTAGGTAGGAGACACCCCACCACGGTAACATTTTTCTTATCCTTTCTCTTTATTTATAGTCTTAGTTTATTGCATGTTTGCTTGTCTTTGTTAGCTTAGGATTAGTTTAATTTTGAGTTTAGTGGGTTGGTTTTGGTGTGGATCATGATTTTGTGAAGTTTTGAATGTTTGGGGTTGAAATTTGAGTTAAGCTAAGGTAGAGTGCCCTAGAATTTGAAGAAAATTTTTTGAAAAAACAGGGTACTGTGCATGCGCGCGCACACACAATTAGTAAAAATCACGTTCTATGCGTACGCAACCCTCTGTATGTACGCACACTCGCTTGCGCACCCTCTGTCGGCAGCGCTAGCATGCCTTGTGCAGAGGCGCTCCCCTGTTTTCTTACGCCTTGTGCGTACGCACCCCCTCTGTGCATACGCACACAACCCCTATTTCACACTATCTGTGTGCGTGCACTCCCTCTGGTGGGAGGCTGGCTCAGCCTATGCGCATGCATCCCCACCCTTTTCGCCCCTGTGCGTGCACACAGACCTGTGTGCGCACGCACACATGATCCTCAACCTACAAAAAAAAAGTCATCTGTGCGTTTGCACACGCTTGTGTGTACGCACATTTCTTGACATCCCTTCTGTTTGGAGCACTCGCACACCTTGTGCGAGCGCACACCTTCCACTTTTCACCTTGTGTGCGTACGCACAAGTGCTGTTTTAGGCAAAATTTTGTTTGCATTTTTCCTAAAGCCCTAACGCATTCCCACCCCTTCCATCCCTCCCTTTTCTTGCTTTTTCTCTTATTTTCTACTTGTTTTACTTGGTTTTCATTGCATCTTATTTTTCATTTTAGTAATTATTGAATAAGTTGCAAGTGTTTGCTTGATGTTGATTGAGTTGTTTCTAGATTGAATTTCATTAATGTATTTATACTTTGCCTTAAATTACTAGCACCTAATTGGATTTTCACATTTACATTTTGTTGCATATTAGGTGAAATTTTTATAAGTGCATAGGAAATTAAGTGAATTGAGTTGAAATTACTTGTTCATTATGATTTTTCATATTAAATTCATCACGGGACCAGTACTTGTTCCTTGTTAATGCTTTGCATTTGTTTGAGTGACTTGACTTGATTGCTATCAAGTGTATCACTTTTTGTAAAAAGTACCTTTACCATGTGACTTTTTCTTTATGTTTCATGATGAATAAGGAGTTTTCTTTTCATTAATGGATTGGTTGTTGTTTATTGTGCTATTTTATATCAATTTTGTGCTTTCACTTGCACAATTTCAATATCCAATACCTCAAACACTCAATTCACTTTTATGGTTACCTAGGGTTGCTTGTGCCTTAAGTTTTGCTTATTCTTTACTTGCAACCTAGGCTACTTAATTGAGGAACACATGCTATTTCTTTTGCTTGTGTGGTTTCTATTCCTATTTCTTTTGCATTGCATTTTTGCTTTAGTTTGCTTATATTATATATATATATATATATATATATATATATATATATAAGTCTTCTTATAGTTTTATTTGCATGTTGCTTAGTAGAGTAAATAAGTTAGGTAAAACAACAAAGAATTTTCATGAAATCTTTCTTAGGGTCTGCCACTGATTGAATTGAAAAATTGTTTTTCAACTTGCTTGAAGCATCCTTTTTCATAGAACATAGATAAAGAGCTAGAACAATATACCTTGTGAGATTTAAGCTCTAAATGATGGTTGCACAATCTCAACCATAAAGTTTGTTCTTGTGTGATTATACTCCTTTTTTATTGTGATATTAGATTTGCATGAATCTTTATGTCCTGTATTTGGTGTTTGAATGCATGTAGCATGATTGAGGCCATTGTTTGATGTTAACTCACTAACCTATAAGGCCAACCCTTGCATTCACCTTTGTAACCCCTTTTGAGCCTTTAAACTTCCTTTTGTTCTGATCCTGAGCACATTATTCCCCCTTAAAGTGAAAAACCATTGATGTCCTTGAATTACTCTTTGATTAGCTTGGGTGAAGTAGTGTGTGTTACTCTAAGTGTGGCGGAAAATTGATGGGAAAGCATTGGTGATAAAGTTACATGGGAAATTCCTTGGAAAATTTTGGAAAAATGGGTAGTCACTCATGCATTCATACTTAAAGCATATGCATCTCTTTTCTATGATAAAAGAAAAAGATTTTGGTGTACATACTTTATATATGTATATAAAAAAAGAAGAAAAAAAGAAAAAAAAAGAGAAAGAAAAGAAATGAATGACAATAAGAATGTAAATAAAGGATGCATATGTGGTTGAATTGGAAAGAAAATGCATGAGTGAACGAGAAAAAGGGAAGTGAATGGGTAGTTAGGATGTTTTGTTATGTGTACATAGGATGGAATAGGATTAGGTAGACACTTGAGCTAATCAAAGATCTAATTTACTAAGTCCACTTAACCATATTTATCCTACCTTGACCCTAGCCCCATTACAACCCTCTAAAGACCTCATGATATTTGTTTCCATGCATCAAATATTAGTTGATTGTTAGATGACTTGCGAATCTTTGAAAAACATTATTAAAGGAGAACTGAGTGATTAAGCCCTAAACATTGAGCAAATAGAGTGAATACACATCCAGTGAGGGGTTCGATCGCTCAATTCTATATTCTTGTTCCTAATATTGTATCTTCTTGCAAGTTGTTTGGTTGCTAGTTTGAAAATCTCAATTCAATTCTTTGGAAAATGGTCATATTGCTATACTTTCTTACCTTAGCCCCAAGGTTTTATTTTGAATTGATTGGAATTCACTTGTTTGTTTTTGCCAAACTCAATAGGAGTCAAAGTATAGATATAGATAGATAGCATTTAGCATAGTTGCATGCATATAAGTATTTACATTGAATAAGTTGCTTGCCCTTGTATCCTTCTCCTTTGTATGTGTTTAGCATGAGAACATGCTATTGTTTAAGTGTGGGAGAATTGATAAATCCATATTTGATGATAAATTTTGGATTGATTTGAGTGGATTTCATCATATAAACCCACATTTATTCACCTATATAGCATACTTTTATGTTTTCTCTCTAAATTGATCTTACTTGTGAAAACATGCAATTTTGTGCTTAATATAATCACTTTTATCCAAATTTTATCCCATTCGATGCCTTGATGGCTTTGATGAGTGATTTCAGGTGTAATAGGTTGGGATGGCTTGATAAGAGTGGAAGCAAAGCATGGAATTGGGAGAAAACATGAAGAAATCAAAGGAGAAAAGCATTTCAGCCTGTGCCCACGCACAATTGTCAAAATCAGCACCTATGCCCACGCACAATGTAGGGGCAAAATCAGCACCTGTGCCCACGCACAAGAAGAAAATCAGCAAGTGTGCCCATGCATAACTTTTGTGCGTACGCACAGGAGAAAAATCAGCATGTGTGCGTACGCACAGGTACCAGCGCGTGCCTCCATTAAAAAGACATGTGGACTCACGTTTTGGGGGCTTTTTGGCCCATTTCTAATGGCTTGGAGCTTATAAAGGAGGGGCAAGCAACCATATATCATAACATACACTACCATACTTGAGGGAATAGTTCTTAAGAGTAGTTTTAGGGTAGTTTAGGTTAGGTTTTCTCTCAACGCTCTCTTAGGGTTTTCATTAGGGTTTTGTAGAATTTTATACTTCAAGTTTTGATTTGGGATTATAGCAATTTTATTATAAGTATTTATTTAATTCTCTCTTTTATTATACCACTTGTTCTACACTTTCTTTTATTTTCATCTATCTTGTCAATATATATAGTTTTGCAATTTTGGATTTTTAGTTGGTTAATTTGATGTTTGATGATCGTTGCATGTTTGTTTGAGTTACTTTTATTGATTTTGAGCATTTGTGATTCATAGCTTTCATTAATTTACCAATTTTGCTATGTTTTATGTTTATGCCTACTATGTGTTCGATGAAATGTCAATCTTAGTTATAGGGTAGATTTCTGCCCCTTGCCTTGGGGGAAATGAGTTTATGGATTACTAGAGCCATAATGTCCAACATTTAGTGATAATTCTTGGATTGTTAGTTGTTATTGTTTCCACTAACGCTAGCTTTTTACCAATTAATTTGGTAAGTTGGTTAGGATTTGTGGATTAATGACAATTATGCTCACTTGACCTATCCTTCGATGTTAGGGGTTGACTTAGTGAGATTAATCCATCATAATTATCATAGTTGTGGTTATGGCAAGGAAGGGAATATCTATAACTCATCCCAAGTCAAGGTTTCATTTATGTTTTGAACCATTTTTTCCATCACTTTATAGCATTACTTGTCTATATTACATACATAGTTCTTGTATTCCTTTATTAGTTTATTAATTGCAAATTTGTCTTGTTCTTTCATTTCTTAATTGTTTGCTTCCTTATTGAAACACCCCTTCGCCTCTCACATCCAAAATTGTGCGCTCTTAGGCATTAGTTCCTAGGGAAGATGACCTGAGGTTTGGTTACTCTCGGTTTATATTTTGATTTGAAAACTAAACTTTGATGTTGGGAGTTGATTGTTGATTTGGTCTATACTTGCAACGGAAGTTATTATTTTTAGTGAAAAAATCCAAATCGGTGTAAATTCTCTTCATCATGTCTCATGATAGCGCTCTTGGTGCATGAGCTCTTGGCAAGCGCTCCATGCCTAAAAGGAGTGTGGCACTCTTAGGCGAGCGCTGTGCCTGGTGTTGAGTAAAGTGTGTGGGGTGTAAGTGGGTGTGGTGCTCTTGGTGCGAGCGCTGAGGAAAGTGTTGTGGAGATCGCTAGCCTTGTGCATGTGTGTTGAGTGTGTGGTGTGTGGTGTGAGTGCTGACGCGTTGAGGGTTGGTGGACACTCTTTGTAAGACCCAGAATATTTGAAAAGTCTTTTTATGAGTAAGTCTCAAATCATATAGTTGTTTATAGCCTTAATTTCAGAAATTATTTTATTAAAGATAATTAAGGCAAGTTTTGATTTATTGGATTTGAGATAAGTTATGATTTTTATCCAATTTCACAAATTGTTGGATTATTTTCTATATTCAGATTTATAAAGTTGGTAGTTATGAAATAATAAGGATTTTATAAGATTTGGATTAGATAAGTAATATTTTAAATATTATTACTGCTATTTTGGAAAATGAAGAAATTAAGTATACCATTTCTAATTTTTAGATTTGGGCATTTTAATGAAAATAATTTGTGAACTTGATGAGCAAATAGTATTTTCTATGTACAAATAGTGTTGGATTTAATTTGAGTTTCAATTACTATATTATTCCCAATTTTATATGAAATTACCATAATGCCCTTAACCCTAATTTTCAAAAATGAAATCCTAACCCAGTGACCCGTTACCCGACCCGGTTTCCCCCATCAGCAACACACCTCTCCCCCCTTATCTCCATTCACGCGCAGCAGCTATAGGGGAAAAAGGAAAAAGGCAGCAGCCTCACCCTCCCTCAGCGTAGCAAAACACACACACACCTCTCCAATGGAAATGGAACAGAGAGAGAGGGGCTGAGTGGCGGATGAGGAGAGGAGGAGGGAAGCTCGTCGCGCCGCGCCCTGGGCGCCACCATTGCCGCCGCATCGCCGCCAGAACTGCGGGAGTGACAGAGGGCAGCTCACTGCGTCGCGCCGCCTCCGCAGTCCATGCCGGCCTGGAACCACCGCTGACGCGTCCTGCTGAGTCGCCGTAGAAGCCTCCCTCACCGATGCCGTGAACTGCGAACAGAGGAGAGAGAGAGAGGTCGAAACGGAGAGCTACATGAGGAAGAGGGTGGTCGTGGGTCGCAGTCGTCGGGGCTTCCGCCATGTCCTGCCGCTCGCCGACACCGATCGATGGAGGAGTGCAGCGCCGCCGTTGTTCCATTATCGTCGAACTCGAAGGAGGAGGAAGGCTGCCGGTCACACCAAACAGGAGAGGCGTAGAGAGAGCTGAGGCGAGCTGGGAGTCCGACCACCGCGCCCAGTCGCTGTTCACGTCGCCGGCGTCGCCTCCATTGGAACCGCCGTGCCCAGACAAGCCGCCGTTGTGCTCCTTGCCGCAGTATCGCTGCTGTTGCTCATCTTCCGGAGCTGCAGCTGCTGGGGTTCTGCCACCGGTCTGATTTGAGGGAGAGTAGAAGCGATCGGAAGAGCAGGCACGGAGCTATTGCCGCTGCTGCCAGCTCCTGGATGCCATTCAAGCCGCCGCTCCTGCCGCCGTCGCCGGAGAAGTATGCCGGTAAGGGTTTTAATTTGCGATTTTGGTCATTTTGGATCTTGAGAAGGCTTTGATGTTGCGCGGTTTTATAGTTGATCCACCGGAGCTTCTGGCCGCCGCCGGAGTTGTGCCGGGGCCGGTTCGAAATCGCAGCTGCCTCATTGTGTTATTCCGGTAAGAAATTATGTTTCGAATGATCTCACGTTAGTATTCTGTTGTGTTCGGTTAAAGAATATGAGTTTTGATAACATGGCGTCGGGTCCTGATTATTATATGTTGCGATTAGTGTTGCTATGGTTATTGCGAATGTGGCTTGAAGCTGAGGTTGCGGTTGTTGTTGATTTCGGGTTGAGGCGGAAAGGACTCTGTGACGCGTTTGGGTTATGGAATTGCGTTTTGAGGTAGGGGCGCTTTCCAAAAACTATGTTTTATGTATTGGAATTATTACATATGGATACTGATGTGAGATATTGTGTATTTGGTGATTGTATCTGCCTTATGTATTATTTGACTGACTCGAATGATTATGGATGTTGGTTTGGCTGAATTGTTGTGCGGTCTTGTGAAATGTAATGTTTGAAGTTGATTCTTTAAAGATTTGAATCTGAGTTTAATCCGTTGAGGATTGATTTGATTTGAGCCAATTATTTTAATGATGTGAAAAGTCGAATGCACTTTTGAATTCAGCACGGTTTATTTTAATTGATTTGGTTTTGGACAAATGATTTGTTATTGAGCCGTTTCTTTAAAGCTTTGGAAATGAGTTATATCGATTGATATTGAGTTGATTTGAAATGGTATCCTTGAGATACGCCACTGAGGCGATTGTTGGATTTAGCTTGCTTTAAATTGATTTCTGGTTTTGAGCTGTTGAAAAGGAATGAGAAATGGTTTAGTTGGGACCCGAACCGGGTGGCAAAAGTCCAAGTTTTAGGGGAGGTGCTGCCGAAATTTCTATAAAATCCTACACTTGTTTGTAAGGTTATTTAAAAAGGGTTGGATTTGAGAAATTGTATTATTTGATTTATTAAAAGGATATTTATGTTTTCAAGCTTAATTTATTTGATGAACCTTATACGTTGAGTTCGGCTTATTTAAAACTGAACTATTTTTACCGTTTGAATCACTGAAGGAAAGAATGATGCTTTAATATTGATTTCAATATAAAAAGGAGTTTTTAGTGATTTCAAAGGAACCTAGACTTTTGATTGATTAATCAAGTTTGAGGCATTTTGGAAGAGTTAGAACAATGGGTTCTAAAAGAAACTTGAAAGTGGTTTGATTCAAATGAACTGGTTTCGTTTCAAATGAGTTGATTTTTGGACCGGGTTGGAACTTGTGATTTTGTATGGCCGGTTTTATAGTAAATTCAGTTTTATTTACTTGAACCGAGAAATCTATGATTTTAAGAGTTTCAATGAATTTTAAGGAATTTATATAAGTTGACCTTCCCTAAAGACTTGGGACTCTGCCGAGAAACTTTTGTTATAAAATCCCATTGTTGGATGGGTGATTTTGAATGCCTTGAAATAAATCCTTAACTTGCCATGGTTTTGGAAGTTTTGGAAAGAGAATGCCGAGAGTGGCTTTGTTTTAAAAAGGGAACTCACTTTGAGTAAAATTTGGCTTATGAGCCTGAGATGATTTGAGAAATGAGATCTTCAAAGCCAAGGCTGAAAAGAGTTAAAAATTTGATTTCAAAGTGAAATGGCTTGAGAAAAGTGAGTTATGGCTTAAATGCCGGTTTTATGAATTTGATGATGTTGAATGATGGAAGTACTGTTTTTGTTATGGGCCGGAATGGCTGTGTGTGATATTGACTTATGGCTGATTGCCGAATGAGTTATAAGCCGTATGGCTGGCTATGAATTATGAATTTAAGCCGAAGGATTGTATTTATTGATAAATTGGTTGGTTCTGAATTGAACCGTGAGCCGGATGGCTGAGATGGATGGTGATCCATGATTGAATATAAATGCATGTATGCAATTGAATGATTTGTGGATTTAAGCCGAATGGCTGAGATGAAAGTTGTAAGCGAGTATGCTTGTGTTTTTTCTCTCTGTTGTAATGTTGTAAGGGTGACAGGGCACCGATACCCTCTAATGGCGACAGGGCGCATATACCCTCTAATGGCGACAGGGCGCATATACCCTCTAATGGCGACAGGGCGCATATACCCTCTAATGGCGACAGGGCGCAGATACCCTCTAATGATAATAATGCGCAACAGAGAGACTGTGTCCGGGTTAGCTACCGGACACGTCAGGTTGGCTTGGTAACCGACAGATGATATCATCAGCCACTAGGGACAGGCATGCATCATATGCATCTATGTGACATTGTTTGGGTATGCATATTGTACTTGGTTTGCCTATGTGATTAACTGCTAATTGTTCTACTTGCAATAGCTGTTTGTTTGTGTTTGCATCTTCCTACTTGTGTTTGCATCTGGAACTCTGTCGGATTGTGGTGGATTGGTTGTGGTTGGATTGTTTGGGCCTAGGGCCGTGGTTGGAATGAGATAAACCGATGGCTGATTTCGGTTTTGTGGTTCCGGTTTGGAATAAGATATGAAAGGTTATTTTGGTTCAGTATAGATAAACCTTTTTGAAATGCTTTGATGTTTTGAGAATTGAACAGTTCCTCTTTCAGAAAAGATTTCTGACTTTATTTTCATTGTAAACTGTTGTTTTTGTAAAGAGGCATAAGATGGTTATTAATCACTGGTACGGTTTATCTTCATGTATCCTATTACAGTAATTCCCAAAAAACCCTCTACTGAGAACCCTTTCGAGGATGATGTTCTCACCCCTTACATTTTTCCCCTTTCAGGATATGGGCGTAGAAGTTACGAAGAATTTATTTAGTTATTGTTGTGATGTTCTGTATTGCTTTGGACTATTAATTATTGTACCCTCGCCTTTATCTTGATATATTCTATAAGAGGGATAGGGATTGTATTGGTTAATGTCTGTAATATTATTTATATATATGTATGTATATATATGGATGTACTCTTTATGAGTTTTTGTAAGTTGTATGGTTTCTTTGATGTACGTTATCGAACGAAAGTATTTTTGGGAACGGTATTTGCGGTTTAAAGTTTCAAACAGGCTCATATTTTAATAATAAATAGTATAAGAGTCGTCGTAATGTCCGAGCTATCAGAGTCGCGCAGCCGGAAGCGTGAGCTTTGGTAGTTAGGGTGTTACATTATGGTATCAGAGCAGTTCTTCCTGTAGAGCCTGAGGAATGGACTGACTATGCTTCGATTGCATGCTCTGAGTGTTTGTCATGTAATAGGTCTTGTCGAATGATGAGAATTAGAGCTTTATGCACATGACGATCTATTGATTTAACGCTGTTAGTCTCGCATTGCATAACTCCTAATATTAAGTTTGGCCGGCTTAATACTAGTGACTTGTGTATGTGAAAGCACTAATGGGTTATCATAGATGAAATACAAGTTTCGAGTAAAGCGAATCGCGGGTTTTGGGAACGTTAGAAACTATTTCTCGAGGCTATTCAGTTGTGTGTCTTGAATTTTGTTCGAGTTGACCTGTTCTTTCGTATCCTAACTTGAAGTTCTCGTTTGCTAGTCCTCTTGAAAAGTAGTTTGATACTTCAACTCTATTTCTTTATTCATATGCATCCTTGTTTGATCTTAAAGTGCATATGCTTGTTTAAGACCCTTGTTGCATCTGTCTTTCTCTGTTTGAGTCCTTCCTGATTCCAAGATTCCTTGATATAGTTTTGAACTTGTCTTGACGTGCTGTGACTTTTAACTCCGAGTTCCGAATTCATTCTTAAAGATCTTGTTGATTCAGTTTTCCTCTTATTTGACAGTGATTACGGCTAATTTTGAAATTTTCACAAAAGTTGCTGTTGATTTGATATATACCTATCTACACATGTGGAACTTGAAGATTTCTCATACAGTTTAATGATTGTTTATTTCTAATACATCGCCTGTGCTTTTACTGGTTTGTGGAACTACATTTACTTTAAGATACAATTTGACTTTCTAGTAATTTTACTATGGTTCCAACGCACATCTTTATTTTCTTAGGTATTTGGATATTTTTCAAAATTTTGGAAAGGAAAGCTTTTTCACTTTTATCCCAGTTGAGTCTCATTTGATAAGCTTTACTTAACTTATTTTGAATTGAGTTTGATTTAGCATGCTATATGATTTATGCCATTGTTGTTCTTTTGAGAGTGTTGGACTCATAGCTTTCTTCCTATGAACGGACTAAATTCTCTACTAAACCTTCCATCTATAGGAATATCATACTTGACCTTATTTTTAACTAATCTTTTACAATTTGTGAACATTACCATTGAACTTGGTTTTTCCAATCTTGTGAATCTCATTCTTATGTGAGTTAGTTTGATTCATTTCAAAATAGTGCATCATTTATATATCCTCTCATTATCTTTACAAAAGTTTTTAGTCAAAGATTTAATTTTGAGAAATTGCTAATGATTGAGTTGTCTTTTTCTATGACTTTTGTTTTCCGTTGGATCTTGTTTGAGCTATCTTGGTTTAAAATTCTTTTTTTTTTTTGCATGGCTTGACTTCTTTTTAGTACATCTTAAACTTCTTGAATGTTCTTCTGAGATGGTGATTTCAAGAACACTTTTGGAGTCTTGTTTTGAGCTTTTAAAGAAGTTTTGAAGTCTCTTTGAAGAAATTCTAAATGAAATTTAGTTTCTGTTGCTTGATTGGGATTGAAACTATTATTCAATTTTTGACAAAATTGTTTTAAAGTTGACATGCGCTATTTTAAATGAGGTTTTGAAAAGTTTTCTTGTTTAATGGAAACCTGTTCGTTTGTAACGCACCACTTATTTTCTTACCAAATTGTAAGCAAAATTTTATCTCGGAATTTCTTTTCTAAAGAGAGTTTAACTTCCTCTTTTGTCCTCGCTATAAATGTTATACACGCTTGTTTGAATATGGATTTTGAGAATTTTTGAACGAGCATTCAATCTCTCTTCCAAGTTTTATGATTGCTTTTGATTAAGATTGTACACCTAACTATCTTTCCAAAATAGTCGAGGAAATACTTTTGCTCTTAGCCAAAACCTGTGTACAGTTTGTTTTAAAATTCTACATGTTCTGTTTCAACATGGAATTGTATTAAAGTAAAGCCACGTTTATGTTTTTGTTATTCTTTTGAAGGATGTTTATTGCTTAACCTTCTTTTAAACTGCGAGGTGACTTTCTTGCAAGTTTTCGATTCTTTTAAAAACAATGTATTCGAAAGTATTTGTAATCGTGCTCTTGAGTTCTGTGAGCTTTGTCTTGAGTTTGAAATATTCTCTTTTGTAAACCTCATACTTCATCGACTCAGTTTGAGTTTGTCTCAAACTGATGCGTTGGTTTTCTTGTTGATCCTATTGAACTTCTTTGACCCAAGGGTTATCTTTGAAGTTGTCAATTGATTTATTACTAGCAAACTTCATTTGCTTGATCATCCTTGTTGTCTGGGATTGGATACATTTCCTCGGATCTATGAGTACTATCCTTGACATTTGACTCTCCTTTCTAATCTTGTATCCTTCTGAGTAGACTCGAGAATTGTTTTGATATCACATGCGACTTGTAGACGTAGTAACGTGATGCGTTAGTTCTTTAAGACGTGATATGTGTATATGGAAAGTGAAGCGGTAGGTGCATAACGTTATGATGAGTTGTGGGTGTTTTGTCCCTTGCGAACGGGTTTGCGGTTGTTAGGCTTATGATTGGTCATGAGGTTGTAAAATGATTGATGGAGTTGGGGAAATTGAAGTTCTGAAGTGGAAATGAGATTTGCCAGCAAACCTTATGCCGCTATTTAAATACCAACATGCCTTGCAGCCTTTTTCCACACTAATTACCACCCAGCTTTGTGGACGCCCATCTTGATTTGCACCCTATTTTGGCATCTCAAGTGTTTGTAAAGCCTTGAGATCATATGACCTTGTGCATTGAGCCTATCTTGTAACACTTGCTTGGCAATCACACTCCTACCTTTGTATCTTTATGCATACGACCATCCAAGTATTTGAAAACCGTATATATGTTTATATGCTAAGATATTTTTGCTTTTTCCTTAAATGTGTTTAAGGGTGAACTGTTATGAAATTCCTTTCGTTTTGTATCAATTTTCGAGGGCGAAAATTTTTATAAGGTGGGTAGAATGTAAGACCCAGAATATTTGAAAAGTCTTTTTATGAGTAAGTCTCAAATCATATAGTTGTTTATAGCCTTAATTTCAGAAATTATTTTATTAAAGATAATTAAGGCAAGTTTTGATTTATTGGATTTGAGATAAGTTATGATTTTTATCCAATTTCACAAATTGTTGGATTATTTTCTATATTCAGATTTATAAAGTTGGTAGTTATGAAATAATAAGGATTTTATAAGATTTGGATTAGATAAGTAATATTTTAAATATTATTACTGCTATTTTAGAAAATGAAGAAATTAAGTATACCATTTCTAATTTTTAGATTTGGGCATTTTAATGAAAATAATTTGTGAACTTGATGAGCAAATAGTATTTTCTATGTACAAATAGTGTTGGATTTAATTTGAGTTTCAATTACTATATTATTCCCAATTTTATATGAAATTACCATAATGCCCTTAACCCTAATTTTCAAAAATGAAACCCTAACCCAGTGACCCGTTACCCGACCCGGTTTCCCCCATCAGCAACACACCTCTCCCCCTTATCTCCATTCACGCGCAGCAGCTATAGGGGAAAAAGGAAAAAGGCAGCAGCCTCACCCTCCCTCAGCGTAGCAAAACACACACACACCTCTCCAATGGAAATGGAACAGAGAGAGAGGGGCTGAGTGGCGGATGAGGAGAGGAGGAGGGAAGCTCATCGCGCCGCGCCCTGGGCGCCACCATTGCCGCCGCATCGCCGCCAGAACTGCGGGAGTGACAGAGGGCAGCTCACTGCGTCGCGCCGCCTCCGCAGTCCATGCCGGCCTGGAACCACCGCTGACGCGTCCTGCTGAGTCGCCGTAGAAGCCTCCCTCACCGATGCCGTGAACTGCGAACAGAGGAAAGAGAGAGAGGTCGAAACGGAGAGCTACATGAGGAAGAGGGTGGTCGTGGGTCGCAGTCGTCGGGGCTTCCGCCATGTCCTGCCGCTCGCCGACACCGATCGATGGAGGAGTGCAGCGCCGCCGTTGTTCCATTATCGTCGAACTCGAAGGAGGAGGAAGGCTGCCGGTCACACCAAACAGGAGAGGCGTAGAGAGAGCTGAGGCGAGCTGGGAGTCCGACCACCGCGCCCAGTCGCTGTTCACGTCGCCGGCGTCGCCTCCATTGGAACCGCCGTGCCCAGACAAGCCGCCGTTGTGCTCCTTGCCGCAGTATCGCTGCTGTTGCTCATCTTCCGGAGCTGCAGCTGCTGGGGTTCTGCCACCGGTCTGATTTGAGGGAGAGGAGAAGCGATCGGAAGAGCAGGCACGGAGCTATTGCCGCTGCTGCCAGCTCCTGGATGCCATTCAAGCCGCCGCTCCTGCCGCCGTCGCCGGAGAAGTATGCCGGTAAGGGTTTTAATTTGCGATTTTGGTCATTTTGGATCTTGAGAAGGCTTTGATGTTGCGCGGTTTTATAGTTGATCCACCGGAGCTTCTGGCCGCCGCCGGAGTTGTGCCGGGGCCGGTTCGAAATCGCAGCTGCCTCATTGTGTTATTCCGGTAAGAAATTATGTTTCGAATGATCTCACGTTAGTATTCTGTTGTGTTCGGTTAAAGAATATGAGTTTTGATAACATGGCGTCGGGTCTTGATTATTATATGTTGCGATTAGTGTTGCTATGGTTATTGCGAATGTGGCTTGAAGCTGAGGTTGCGGTTGTTGTTGATTTCGGGTTGAGGCGGAAAGGACTCTGTGACGCGTTTGGGTTATGGAATTGCGTTTTGAGGTAGGGGCGCTTTCCAAAAACTATGTTTTATGTATTGGAATTATTACATATGGATACTGATGTGAGATATTGTGTATTTGGTGATTGTATCTGCCTTATGTATTATTTGACTGACTCGAATGATTATGGATGTTGGTTTGGCTGAATTGTTGTGCGGTCTTGTGAAATGTAATGTTTGAAGTTGATTCTTTAAAGATTTGAATCTGAGTTTAATCCGTTGAGGATTGATTTGATTTGAGCCAATTATTTTAATGATGTGAAAAGTCGAATGCACTTTTGAATTCAGCACGGTTTATTTTAATTGATTTGGTTTTGGACAAATGATTTGTTATTGAGCCGTTTCTTTAAAGCTTTGGAAATGAGTTATATCGATTGATATTGAGTTGATTTGAAATGGTATCCTTGAGATACGCCACTGAGGCGATTGTTGGATTTAGCTTGCTTTAAATTGATTTCTGGTTTTGAGCTGTTGAAAAGGAATGAGAAATGGTTTAGTTGGGACCCGAACCGGGTGGCAAAAGTCCAAGTTTTAG
This sequence comes from Arachis hypogaea, assembly GCF_003086295.3. Lineage (NCBI taxonomy): Eukaryota > Viridiplantae > Streptophyta > Magnoliopsida > Fabales > Fabaceae > Arachis > Arachis hypogaea. Next base: position 56,012,321 of record NC_092038.1, read on the forward strand.
GGGAGGTGCTGCCGAAATTTCTATAAAATCCTACACTTGTTTGTAAGGTTATTTAAAAAGGGTTGGATTTGAGAAATTGTATTATTTGATTTATTAAAAGGATATTTATGTTTTCAAGCTTAATTTATTTGATGAACCTTATACGTTGAGTTCGGCTTATTTAAAACTGAACTATTTTTACCGTTTGAATCACTGAAGGAAAGAATGATGCTTTAATATTGATTTCAATATAAAAAGGAGTTTTTAGTGATTTCAAAGGAACCTAGACTTTTGATTGATTAATCAAGTTTGAGGCATTTTGGAAGAGTTAGAACAATGGGTTCTAAAAGAAACTTGAAAGTGGTTTGATTCAAATGAACCGGTTTCGTTTCAAATGAGTTGATTTTTGGACCGGGTTGGAACTTGTGATTTTGTATGGCCGGTTTTATAGTAAATTCAGTTTTATTTACTTGAACCGAGAAATCTATGATTTTAAGAGTTTCAATGAATTTTAAGGAATTTATATAAGTTGACCTTCCCTAAAGACTTGGGACTCTGCCGAGAAACTTTTGTTATAAAATCCCATTGTTGGATGGGTGATTTTGAATGCCTTGAAATAAATCCTTAACTTGCCATGGTTTTGGAAGTTTTGGAAAGAGAATGCCGAGAGTGGCTTTGTTTTAAAAAGGGAACTCACTTTGAGTAAAATTTGGCTTATGAGCCTGAGATGATTTGAGAAATGAGATCTTCAAAGCCAAGGCTGAAAAGAGTTAAAAATTTGATTTCAAAGTGAAATGGCTTGAGAAAAGTGAGTTATGGCTTAAATGCCGGTTTTATGAATTTGATGATGTTGAATGATGGAAGTACTGTTTTTGTTATGGGCCGGAATGGCTGTGTGTGATATTGACTTATGGCTGATTGCCGAATGAGTTATAAGCCGTATGGCTGGCTATGAATTATGAATTTAAGCCGAAGGACTGTATTTATTGATAAATTGGTTGGTTCTGAATTGAACCGTGAGCCGGATGGCTGAGATGGATGGTGATCCATGATTGAATATAAATGCATGTATGCAATTGAATGATTTGTGGATTTAAGCCGAATGGCTGAGATGAAAGTTGTAAGCGAGTATGCTTGTGTTTTTTCTCTCTGTTGTAATGTTGTAAGGGTGACAGGGCACCGATACCCTCTAATGGCGACAGGGCGCATATACCCTCTAATGGCGACAGGGCGCATATACCCTCTAATGGCGACAGGGCGCATATACCCTCTAATGGCGACAGGGCGCAGATACCCTCTAATGATAATAATGCGCAACAGAGAGACTGTGTCCGGGTTAGCTACCGGACACGTCGGGTTGGCTTGGTAACCGACAGATGATATCATCAGCCACTAGGGACAGGCATGCATCATATGCATCTATGTGACATTGTTTGGGTATGCATATTGTACTTGGTTTGCCTATGTGATTAACTGCTAATTGTTCTACTTGCAATAGCTGTTTGTTTGTGTTTGCATCTTCCTACTTGTGTTTGCATCTGGAACTCTGTCGGATTGTGGTGGATTGGTTGTGGTTGGATTGTTTGGGCCTAGGGCCGTGGTTGGAATGAGATAAACCGATGGCTGATTTCGGTTTTGTGGTTCCGGTTTGGAATAAGATATGAAAGGTTATTTTGGTTCAGTATAGATAAACCTTTTTGAAATGCTTTGATGTTTTGAGAATTGAACAGTTCCTCTTTCAGAAAAGATTTCTGACTTTATTTTCATTGTAAACTGTTGTTTTTGTAAAGAGGCATAAGATGGTTATTAATCACTGGTACGGTTTATCTTCATGTATCCTATTACAGTAATTCCCAAAAAACCCTCTACTGAGAACCCTTTCGAGGATGATGTTCTCACCCCTTACATTTTTCCCCTTTCAGGATATGGGCGTAGAAGTTACGAAGAATTTATTTAGTTATTGTTGTGATGTTCTGTATTGCTTTGGACTATTAATTATTGTACCCTCGCCTTTATCTTGATATATTCTATAAGAGGGATAGGGATTGTATTGGTTAATGTCTGTAATATTATTTATATATATGTATGTATATATATGGATGTACTCTTTATGAGTTTTTGTAAGTTGTATGGTTTCTTTGATGTACGTTATCGAACGAAAGTATTTTTGGGAACGGTATTTGCGGTTTAAAGTTTCAAACAGGCTCATATTTTAATAATAAATAGTATAAGAGTCGTCGTAATGTCCGAGCTATCAGAGTCGCGCAGCCGGAAGCGTGAGCTTTGGTAGTTAGGGTGTTACATTATGGTATCAGAGCAGTTCTTCCTGTAGAGCCTGAGGAATGGACTGACTATGCTTCGATTGCATGCTCTGAGTGTTTGTCATGTAATAGGTCTTGTCGAATGATGAGAATTAGAGCTTTATGCACATGACGATCTATTGATTTAACGCTGTTAGTCTCGCATTGCATAACTCCTAATATTAAGTTTGGCCGGCTTAATACTAGTGACTTGTGTATGTGAAAGCACTAATGGGTTATCATAGATGAAATACAAGTTTCGAGTAAAGCGAATCGCGGGTTTTGGGAACGTTAGAAACTATTTCTCGAGGCTATTCAGTTGTGTGTCTTGAATTTTGTTCGAGTTGACCTGTTCTTTCGTATCCTAACTTGAAGTTCTCGTTTGCTAGTCCTCTTGAAAAGTAGTTTGATACTTCAACTCTATTTCTTTATTCATATGCATCCTTGTTTGATCTTAAAGTGCATATGCTTGTTTAAGACCCTTGTTGCATCTGTCTTTCTCTGTTTGAGTCCTTCCTGATTCCAAGATTCCTTGATATAGTTTTGAACTTGTCTTGACGTGCTGTGACTTTTAACTCCGAGTTCCGAATTCATTCTTAAAGATCTTGTTGATTCAGTTTTCCTCTTATTTGACAGTGATTACGGCTAATTTTGAAATTTTCACAAAAGTTGCTGTTGATTTGATATATACCTATCTACACATGTGGAACTTGAAGATTTCTCATACAGTTTAATGATTGTTTATTTCTAATACATCGCCTGTGCTTTTACTGGTTTGTGGAACTACATTTACTTTAAGATACAATTTGACTTTCTAGTAATTTTACTATGGTTCCAACGCACATCTTTATTTTCTTAGGTATTTGGATATTTTTCAAAATTTTGGAAAGGAAAGCTTTTTCACTTTTATCCCAGTTGAGTCTCATTTGATAAGCTTTACTTAACTTATTTTGAATTGAGTTTGATTTAGCATGCTATATGATTTATGCCATTGTTGTTCTTTTGAGAGTGTTGGACTCATAGCTTTCTTCCTATGAACGGACTAAATTCTCTACTAAACCTTCCATCTATAGGAATATCATACTTGACCTTATTTTTAACTAATCTTTTACAATTTGTGAACATTACCATTGAACTTGGTTTTTCCAATCTTGTGAATCTCATTCTTATGTGAGTTAGTTTGATTCATTTCAAAATAGTGCATCATTTATATATCCTCTCATTATCTTTACAAAAGTTTTTAGTCAAAGATTTAATTTTGAGAAATTGCTAATGATTGAGTTGTCTTTTTCTATGACTTTTGTTTTCCGTTGGATCTTGTTTGAGCTATCTTGGTTTAAAATTCTTTTTTTTTTTTTTGCATGGCTTGACTTCTTTTTAGTACATCTTAAACTTCTTGAATGTTCTTCTGAGATGGTGATTTCAAGAACACTTTTGGAGTCTTGTTTTGAGCTTTTAAAGAAGTTTTGAAGTCTCTTTGAAGAAATTCTAAATGAAATTTAGTTTCTGTTGCTTGATTGGGATTGAAACTATTATTCAATTTTTGACAAAATTGTTTTAAAGTTGACATGCGCTATTTTAAATGAGGTTTTGAAAAGTTTTCTTGTTTAATGGAAACATGTTCGTTTGTAACGCACCACTTATTTTCTTACCAAATTGTAAGCAAAATTTTATCTCGGAATTTCTTTTCTAAAGAGAGTTTAACTTCCTCTTTTGTCCTCGCTATAAATGTTATACACGCTTGTTTGAATATGGATTTTGAGAATTTTTGAACGAGCATTCGATCTCTCTTCCAAGTTTTATGATTGCTTTTGATTAAGATTGTACACCTAACTATCTTTCCAAAATAGTCGAGGAAATACTTTTGCTCTTAGCCAAAACCTGTGTACAGTTTGTTTTAAAATTCTACATGTTCTGTTTCAACATGGAATTGTATTAAAGTAAAGCCACGTTTATGTTTTTGTTATTCTTTTGAAGGATGTTTATTGCTTAACCTTCTTTTAAACTGCGAGGTGACTTTCTTGCAAGTTTTCGATTCTTTTAAAAACAATGTATTCGAAAGTATTTGTAATCGTGCTCTTGAGTTCTGTGAGCTTTGTCTTGAGTTTGAAATATTCTCTTTTGTAAACCTCATACTTCATCAACTCAGTTTGAGTTTGTCTCAAACTGATGCGTTGGTTTTCTTGTTGATCCTATTGAACTTCTTTGACCCAAGGGTTATCTTTGAAGTTGTCAATTGATTTATTACTAGCAAACTTCATTTGCTTGATCATCCTTGTTGTCTGGGATTGGATACATTTCCTCGGATCTATGAGTACTATCCTTGACATTTGACTCTCCTTTCTAATCTTGTATCCTTCTGAGTAGACTCGAGAATTGTTTTGATATCACATGCGACTTGTAGACGTAGTAACGTGATGCGTTAGTTCTTTAAGACGTGATATGTGTATATGGAAAGTGAAGCGGTAGGTGCATAACGTTATGATGAGTTGTGGGTGTTTTGTCCCTTGCGAACGGGTTTGCGGTTGTTAGGCTTATGATTGGTCATGAGGTTGTAAAATGATTGATGGAGTTGGGGAAATTGAAGTTCTGAAGTGGAAATGAGATTTGCCAGCAAACCTTATGCCGCTATTTAAATACCAACATGATTTGCAGCCTTTTGTGTCTGTCACCACGCCCTAAAGTCGCAAGTTTGAAGCTCGTCACAGTTATCCCATCCCAGATCCTACTCGAAATACCACAGACAAGGTTTAGACTTTCTGAATCTCAAGAATGCTGCAAATGGATTCTAGCTTATACCACGTGATGGTGTTTTTGTGGAAAAATGAATTTCCAACACACAATTCCAACCGGCAAGTATACCGGGTCGCATCAAGTAATAATAACTCACAAGAGTGAGGTCGATCCCACAGGGATTGATGGATCAAGCAATTTTAGTGGGTGATTAGTTTAGTCAAGCTAACATTGAAGGGATATTGGATGAAATGTAGCCAACAGAATTGTAAATGACAGGAAATTTAAAGTTGCTGAAATTAAAATTGCATAAAACTTAAAGTGCAAGAAAGTAAAATAGCTAAAACTTAAATTGCACAAAATATAAATTGCAGGAAATATAAAGGGGATTGGGTGCAGGAAATTTAAGAGAGCAATAGATTATGCAACTAGAAATTTAAATTGCAGAAAATATAAATGTGCAGGAAATTAAATCAAGCTCAATGTGAACAAAGATGTGAAAGTGCAGAATACAGGAAAGGAAATTACAGAAAAGTAAATGTAGCAGAAGAGGAATGAAACAGAAAGTAAAATGCAGCTCAATTTCAATAGCTAAGGGAAAGTTGAAGATCTCAGGGATGGAGGAGACTAGAAAACAAGTCTAGATCTCAATCCCTTCCTTGATCCAACAGAGAATAATTGCAGAAGAAAAAAGAAAAATGAATTACAGAATTAAAGAGAAGATGAAGCAGTATGTGAATTTCAATTATGCAGAAAAAGTAAACAAGAGATCTCAAGGTGAGATTGAAACATAATTTCTTCAATTCTCTACCCAAGATTTAAAGCAGAAAATGAAAACTCAAAGAGAGAGCTTTCTAATGGAGCCCCCCCTTTCCGAGCTCTAATTGATGCCTTTATATAGGCTTTACAAAATAAAAAATGAAAATGAAATTAAAACAAATTACAAAAATGAAAATCCTAATTTAATTGATCCATGTGCCTTTGAGTGATGATGTGGGCTTTGCTTGCTTTGGATTTGAGGAGAAATGGGTTTGGTTGGCTTTGATTCAATTTGGTGAGGAATTGAATTTAAATGGAATTTTGGTTGAATTTTGGCCCATGAATGTTTGCTCCCAGGAGGCTGCCCTGCCCTTGTGGAGGGCAGGGCAGAAAAGTATGAATCTGGCCCATGGTGCGTGCGTGTGGTGCGTTGGTGCGCGAGGGCAGGGCAGAAAAGTTTGGTGCGCCAGATTGGTGCCTGGGCGCGCTGCTGGTGCTGCCGAATGTTGCTTTGGTGCGCCAGGTTGGTGCTCTGGCCGTGCCACAACAAAATGCTGCCCTGCCCTCGCGGAGGGCAGGGCAGTGTTTCCAAAAAATGAAGCTCCGCGTTCGAGACTTGGTGGATGCACACGCTACTTCTTTTCCTTGGTTTATTTTTGCTTATTTTTGGCCCTTAAAGATGCCTTTCGTTCCTGCCTCAATTGTACGCCAAATATGGATTTCTATATATCGTTGGAAAGCTCTGAATGTCAGCTTTCCAACGCAACTAGAAGCACATCAATCGGACGTCTGTAGCTCAAGTTATAGCCCTTTGAAGTAGGCATGGTCATGCTGTGAGCGGCCAGATTTTAACTTAGCGAAAATTTGCTCCAACCTCACTTTGTTTCATCATGATTCTGCCCTGCCCTTGCCAAGGGCAGGGCAGTGTGCGTGCTGGTGGTTTTCTCCTTTGATTTGGTCATGGGCCACGCTTTTAAAAGCGTGGCCTAAGGCTCCAAAGTGTACCCCAACTTCAAAGTGTACCCCAAAGCTCTTTTTTTCCTTTTTTGTGCTTCTTTGCTTCTTTTTCTTCTTATTTCCTACAAGATTTATAAAATTAAAAGATCAAGGAAATCTTCCAATTAAGTATAAAAGAATGCAATATTTAAGCACTAATCATCAATTTCTTGTATGAAAAAGCATAGAAAAATAGGTATATGATGACATGTCATCACAACACCAAACTTAAACCTTGCTTGTCCCCAAGCAAGAAAAGAATCATGCAATAAAGATTGACAATCCAAGGTAAGAAGAATAGCAACTCAATGTTCATGGTAAGCTAGTTTTCTAAGTATGCTACAATCACAAAAGAAATATAAATGATTGATGCTTCTATCTAGCTCATTTTATGAAAACTTTTCCTTATAATTTTTCCTTGAAACAAGCATTTGATTTTTTTCTTCTTTTTTTTTTTTAGCTTCTCCTTTTGGGTGCTTTGCCCCATGAGTTAATAACAAAGCTACGACTTCTAAATGCTTTGTTTTCAAGTATTACCTCTTGATACATAAGCACCACAAGCATTTAATTAGAGGACTTCATTAAGCTCATTTTTCTTTTCTTTTCTTGACTCTCTAATCATTGATGCTCAGAACCTTGAGCTTTGAGGGAGTGCTTTTGCACTTGAGCCTAGCCTTGACTTCTAAGTGTTTTGTTTTCAAGCATTTGGCTTAATACATAAACACCACAAGCACTTAGCAAATAAATTGCCATTGGTACTCAGAGCCTTCAGCTTTCTCATTCCTTCCCTTTTTCTTTTCTTGCTTTAATTATATTTGCTTCTTCAAGGTTTTCATGATTTTTAAAAGATTTCACAAAATGTATTAGATGAGAAACTTCAATTAAATAAAATCCAATGCAATTGAGCAACAATTAATCATACTAGCTTTCCAATACTTGTATGCACATGCTAAAATCTTCTTTAATTCCTTGTTTGTTTATGATCATGATGCTTTTTTTCTTTTGAATTCACAAAACTCAAGTTGGTAGTCACAATGTCACAACAACATATTTCAAATCAAATTCAAGCTATGCTTAGTCATACCACACATGTATACAGAAAATATAAAGACAATCATGCAATTTAAAGTGCTGGAAATAAATGAGAGGAAAAGGAACTTTACAACCTTGTAGTCCATCTTCTCTATTGTTGTCATTTTCCTCTCATTCTTCTCCTTCCCATACCAACTCAGAATGCTTGCTCATCCTCAAGCAACAATTAGAACAATGGCTATGGGGCTAAGAAGGATCATGAATGTCTTACACAATGATATGTTAGTAGCACATGTGTTTTAAGCAAGCAAAATTAAAGATAACAATCAAGGCACAAGAGACAAAGACATTTTGATTGCAAACATAAGAGGGTGTGCATGATACATTGCATAAAAATAAGTGGCACACCAAACTTAGTGTGACACTTTCACTTGAAATTAATGCAAGTATCTAGTAAGCATTGGAACCAAATTTTGTTGCATAGCAACACCAAACTTAGAATGCAGCCATATGTCAATTTATTTGAACTAAAACTAAACAAAAGAAACTGTTATTTGTTGAATACAATCACCAAGTGAAGAATCTATCATGAGTAAGGATCTCTTGGTAATATATTAACAAAAACAGTTAAGAGGCAAAATAAGTGGAAGTATTAAAAATAAAGAAATAACTAAAGTAAACAGAATAATAAAGTGTCAAACCAAAAGAAAAACAACACTGCAAAGGCCTTATGATTATGCAGACAAGTGGTGTTGCTTAATGAATTGCATAGAGAATTAAGTGGCACACCAAACTTAGAATCTTAGTGTGTCACTTCCATTTTTGATTTGATGCAATCATCCAAAAAGATTGAAAACAAGTTGTTGCAAGACAACACCAAACTTAGAATGTAACCATATGCCCATTTATTGAATTTAAACAAAGTAAAGAACGAAAACAAAGCAGAGAAGAAATTATACCTACGGTTGGGTTACCTCCCAACAAGTGCTCTTTTAGTGTCATTAGCTTGACATGTTGTTCTTCACTTTCTTCCTCTTCTTCCAATTGGTTAAGAGGAATGACTTCAAGGGGGGAGAAGTTTCAGCTTCTGTCCCTTGCCTTGGCTTTTCCTCAGCAAGCTTCCTTTTGCAAATGGCTTGATTGATCTTGCTTGCTGGATTAGGGACGGGATTGGTGCTCTTGTTAGTTGCCTTCACTTCTTTGAATTCAAGACTTGGTTGCTGTGTGATTATTGGAGTTTTGTATTCATCCAGAGCTTTTTGAATTGGTGGTTCAATGAGCTTGTCCTTCATGTGCCTCTCTGTTTCCCTTGAGTTCGGACGTTCTTGACTATCCTCCTCACTAGCTTGTTCTTCCACTTCCTCTTTTACACTCAACATTTGCTTTAATAGCTCTTTCATGGAGGAGGTTTGTTGATCTTCCCAAGCTTTCTTCATCTCCTCTTCATACCTTTCAATCATGGATTCAAGTGTTGAGGCGTTTTGGTCCAGGAAAGTTTGTGAGAGTTGTGAGTTGTCATGTGCTCTTGTCATCTCAAGGGCAGTTTCAGGTTCAAATATTTCCACCACCTCTTCCTTCTTCACTAAAGATTCACTTGACTTAGTAGCCTCTTCCTCTTGTTTTTCCTCTTTCCTTGTTGCACTCACCAATTGAGCTAACATTATTTCCATGTTTTTGAATGAATTCTCTTGCTCGTTCCAGGATATTTGTGCCTCCCTCTCATCTTTTTCAATCATGGTCTCAAGCTTTGAGAGGCTTTGGTTCATGGAAGTTTGTGTGGGTGGTGAATTTTGATAGAGGCTTTCTGTTGAAGCATGGTCAAGTGATGATATCTTTGGATGAATATCATATGGAGCATTAGAATTTCCTTCCCAGCCACCATTAGAATCATGACTAGCATCATTTTGTGGTGGAAGAAAATATACCATATGATTTTCTTGCTCATCTTGTGTCTGTGAAGCAAATCTCCATGGATTGGAGTGCTCAGAATCTGTGATTTCTTGGTGATATTCCCAACCACCATTAGAGATTGGTGATGGTGGGTGGTGGACGAAATTGTGATCACATTCATTGTAATTGGATTTTAGAAATTGGCACGAGTGGACACAACTCCGTTCAACTAACCAGCAAGTGTACTGGGTCGTCCAAGTAATAAACCTTACGCGAGTAAGGGTCGATCCCACAGAGATTGTTGGTATGAAGCAAGCTATGGTCACCTTGCAAATCTCAGTTAGGCAGAAAAAAGGGGAATTGTGATTATTGGATTAAATAATAAATAAAAAGGAATAATAAAAGGGATAGAATGCTTATGCAGATTCATTGGTGGGAATTTCAGATAAGTGGATGGAGATGCTGTAGAGCCCAAGGACGCCTGCTCTCCTATTTCTTCTACTCAATCCTTCTTACTCCTTTCCATGGCAAGCTTTGTATAGGGGTTCACCATCAACTGTGGCTACTTTCATCCTCTCGGGAAAATGATCCTATGCGGTTGTCAGTCGCACGGCTAATCGTCTGGAGGCATCACCCATGGCTGATGGCTACATCCCATCCTCGCAGTGAAAACTAATGCTCACGCACTCTGTCACAGTACGGCTAATCACCGGTTGGTTCCCGCTCCTACTGGAATAGAATCCATTGATTCTTTTGCGTCTGTCACTAACGCCCGGCAGGTTACAAGTTTGAAGCACGTCACAGTCATTCATTACCGGAATCCTACTCGGAATACCACAGACAAGGTTAGACTTTCCGGATTCCCAGGATCCTACTCAGAATACCACAGACAAGGTGAGACTTTCCGGATCCTCATAAATGCCGCCATCTATCTAGCTTATACCATGAAGATTCTGTTGGGGAATCTCAGAGATACGCATTCAAGCTCTGTTTCATGTAGAACGGAAGTGGTTGTCAATCACGCGCGTTCATAAGAGAGAATGATAATGAGGGTAATCTGACTCATAACATTCATCATGTTCTTGGGTACGAATGGATATCTTGGAATAAGAATAAGAGAGACTTGAATAAAAGATAATAGAATTTCATTAATACTTGAGGTACAGCAGAGCTCCACACCCTTAATCTATGGTGTGCAGAAACTCCACCGTTGAAAATACATAAGTAAAAGAGGTTCAGGCATGGCCGAATGGCCAGCCCTCTCCTAACGTGATCAATGATCTCCTAAGATGAAGAATAAAACAGAACTGAGACCAAAGATGTCTAATACAATAGTAACTTATCCTATTTATACTAGACTAGCTACTAGGGTTTACATGAGTAAGTAATTGATGCATAAATCCACTTCTGGGGCCCACTTGGTGTATGCTTGGGCTGAGCTTGATTAATTCACGAGCTGAGGCATCTCTTGGAGTTGAACTCCGAGTTATGACGTGTTTTGGGCGTTCAACTCCGGATCATGACGTTTTTCTGGCGTTTAACTCCAGACAGCAGCGTGTACTTGGCGTTCAACGCCAAGTTACGTCGTCATTCTTCGAATAAAGTATGGACTATTATATATTGCTGGAAAGCCCTGGATGTCTACTTTCCAACGCCGTTGAGAGCGCGCCAATTAGAGTTCTGTAGCTCCAGAAAATCCATTTCGAGTGCAGGGAGGTCAGATTCCAACAGCATCAGCAGTCCTTTTGTCAGCCTTTTCAGAGTTTTGCTCAAATCCCTCAATTTCAGCCAGAATTTACCTGAAATCATAGAAAAACACACAAACTCATAGTAAAGTCCAGAAATGTGAATTTAACATAAAAACTAATGAAAACATCCCTAAAAGTAGCTCAAACTTACTAAAAACTATATAAAAACAATGCCAAAAAGCGTATAAATTATCCGCTCATCACAACACCAAACTTAAATTGTTGCTTGTCCCCAAGCAACTGAAAATCAAATAGGATAAAAGAAGAGAATATACTATAAATTCCAGAATATCAATGAATATTAATTTAATTAGATGAGCGGGACTTGTAGCTTTTTGCTTCTGAACAGTTTTGGCATCTCACTTTTTCCTTTGAAGTTCAGAGTGATTGGCTTCTCTAGGAACTTAGAATTTCGGATAGTGTTATTGACTCTCCTAGTTAAGCATGTTGATTCTTGAACACAGCTACTTATGAGTCTTGGCCGTGGCCCTAAGCACTTTGTCTTCCAGTATTACCACCGGATACACAAATGCCACAGACACATAACTGGGTGAACCTTTTCAGATTGTGACTCAGCTTTGCTAGAGTCCCCAGTTAGTGGTGTCCAGAGCTCTTAAGCACACTCTTTTGCTTTGGATCACGACTTTAACCACTCAGTCTCAAGCTTTTCACTTGGACCTTCATGACACAAGCACATGGTTAGGGACAGCTTGATTTAGCCGCTTAGGCCTGGATTTAATTCCCTTAGGCCCTCCTATCCATTGATGCTCAAAGCCTTGGATCCTTTTTACCCTTGTCTTTTGGTTTTAAGGGCTATTGGCTTTTTCTACTGCTCCTTCTTTTTCTTTCTATTTTTTTTTCGCCATTTTTTTTTTCACACAAACTTTTGCTTTTCACTGCTTTTTCTTGCTTCAAGAATCAATTTCATGATTTTTTTCAAATCATCAATAACATTTCTCTTTGTTCATCATTCTTTCAAGAGCCAACAATTTTAACACTCATAAACAACAATATCAAAAGACATATGCACTGTTCAATCATTCATTCAGAAAACAAAAAGTATTGTCACCACATCAATATAATTAAATCAAATTCAGTGATAAATTCGAAATTTATGTACTTCTTGTTCTTTTGAATTAAAACATTTTTTATTTAAGAGAAGTGAAGGATTAATGGATTTTATTCATAGCTTTAAGGCATGGTTACATACTAATGATCATGAAGTAAAGACACAAAACATAGATAAACACAATATTAAAAACGAAAACAGAAAGAAATAAAGAACAAGGAATGAATCCACCTGAGTGAGGGTGGCGCCTTCTTGAAGGTCCAATGGTACTTTTTGAGCTCCTCTATGTCTCTTCCTTGCTTCTGTTGAATGATTCCTAGTAATTTTGGTGTTTCTACCCTTAGTTGCTTCCAATATTTGTGTGGAGGACAACTTATTCCCTGAGGTATCTCAGGGATCTCTTGATTTGCAGCCACATGTTATACCACTGAGCTATGACGGCTTATATTTCCATCTCCCAAGACTCAGAGGTGGAGGCTTTTGTCTTCCCTTTGAGGTTTCTCTGGCCTTAGGTGCCATTAATGGTAATGGAAAAGCAAAAAAAGCTACGCTTTTACCACACCAAACTTAAAATATTGCTCGCCCTCGAGCAAGAGAAGAAAGAAGAGAAGAAGAAGAGAAGATGGAGGTGAGTGAGGGGAGATGGAGTCGGCTATATGGGTGGGAGTGGGTGGGAAAGAGAAGTTGAATTGTAAAGGTAGGTGGGGTGTATGGGGAAGAATGGATAGATGTAGGTGGTGAATGAAAAACAGAAGGGATGACCATGAATGGAGTGAGAGAGGGCGAGGTAGGTGGGGATCCTGTGAGGTCCACAGATCCTGAGGTGTCAAGGAATTCCATCCCTACACCAAATAGGCATGTAAAATGCCTTGGCATACCATTCTGGCGTTTAAACGCCCATTGGTGCACATTCTGGGCGTTCAACGCCCATGTAAAGCATGTTTCTGGCGTTGAACGCCAGTTTGATGCTTGTTACTGGCGTTCAGCGCCAGTTTTTCCTCTCTGGGCACATTCCTGGCGTTCAGCGCCAGAATGTTGCTTGTTTCTGGCGTTCAGCGCCATAATGGTGCTCTGTTCTGGCGTTGAACGCCGGTCAGATGCACCTTACTGGCGTTAAACGCCAGCCCGTGCGTCCTCCAGGGTGAAAAATTTTTTTCTCCTGTTTTTGACTCTGTTTTTAATTTTTTTGATTTTTTCGTGACTCCTCATGATCATGTACCTAATTAAACACAAAAATAACACTAAAACAAAATAAAATAAAATTAGATAAATAAAATTGGGTTGCCTCCCAACAAGCGCTTCTTTAATGTCAATAGCTTGACAGTGGCTCTCATGGAGCCACAAGGTGATCAAGTCAATGTTAGTGTGGTCCCAACACCAAACTTAGAGTTTGGATATGGGATCTTAACACCAAACTTAGAGTTTGGTTGTGGCCTCACAACACCAAACTTAGAGTTTGACTGTGTGGGCTCTTCTTGACCTTGAACTGAGAGAAGCTCTTCATGCTTACTCTCTTTTGTCACAGAGGGATGGCCATGTGCCTTAAACACAAGGTAGTCCCCATTTAATTGAAGGACTAACTCACCTCTGTTGACATCTATCACAGCTCCTGCTGTGGCTAGGAAAGGTCTTCCTAGGATGATGCATTCATCATCTTCCTTCCTAGTGTCTAGGATTATGAAATCAGTAGGGATGTAAAGGCCTTCAACCTTTACTAACACGTCCTCTACTATTCCATAAGCTTGTCTCATGGACTTGTCTGCCAATTGTAATGAGAACAAGGCAGGTTGTACCTCAATGATCCCCAGCTTCTCCATTACAGAGAGTCGCATAAGATTTATCCCTGATCCCAGATCACATAGAGCTTTTTCAAAGCTCATGGTGCCAATGGTACAAGGTATTAAGAACTTGCCAGGATCTTGTTTCTTTTGAGGTAGAGTTTTCTGAATCCAAGTATCTAGTTCACTAATGAGCAAGGGAGGTTCACTTTCCCAAGTCTCATTACCAAACAGTTTGGCATTCAGTTTCATGATAGCTCCTAAATATTGAGCAACTTGCTCTCCAGTCACATCTTCATCCTCTTCAGAGGAAGAATAGTCTTCAGAGCTCATGAATGGTAGAAGGAGATTTAATGGAATCTCTATGGTCTCTAGATGAGCCTCAGATTCCTCTGGATCCTTAATAGGAAACTCCTTCTTGCTTGAAGGACGTCCCAGGAGGTCTTCCTCACTAGGATTTTCGTCCTCCTCCTCCCTAGTGCATTCGGCCACTTTGATCAAATCAATGGCCTTGCATTCTCCTTTTGGATTCTCTTCTGTATTGCTTGGGAGAATACTGGGAGGAGTTTCAATAACTTTCTTACTCAGCTGCCCTACTTGTGCCTCCAAATTTCTAATGGAGGATCTTGTTTCATTCATGAAACTGAAAGTGGCTTTTGATAGATCAGAGACAATATTGGCTAAATTAGAAGTGTTTTGTTCTGAATTCTCTGTCTGTTGCTGAGAAGATGATGGATATGGCTTACTATTGCCTAGCCTATTGCGTCCACCATTGTTAAAGCCTTGTTGAGGCTTTTGTTGATCCTTCCAGGAGAAATTTGGATGATTTCTCCATGATGGGTTATAGGTGTTTCCATAAGGTTCACCCATGTAATTAACCTCTGCCATGGCAGGGTTCTCAGGATCATAAGCTTCTTCAGAAGCTACCTCTCTAGTACTGTTGGATGCATGTTGCAATCCATTCAGATTTTGAGAGATTCTGTTGACCTGTTGAGTCAACATCTTGTTCTGAGCCAATATGGCATTCAGAGCATCAATTTCAAGAACTCCTTTCTTCTGAGGTATCCCATTATTTACAGAATTCCTCTCAGAGGTGTACATGAACTGGTTGTTTGCAACCATGTCAATGAGTTCTTGAGCCTCTTCAGGCGTTTTCTTCAGGTGAATAGATCCACCTGCAGAGTGGTCCAATGACATTTTCGAAAATTCAGAGAGACCATAATAGAATATATCTAATAGGGTCCATTCTGAAAACATGTCAGATGGACATCTTTTGGTCAACTGCTTGTATCTTTCCCAAGCTTCATAGAGGGATTCACCATCTTTTTGTTTGAAGGTTTGAACATCCACTCTCAGCTTGCTCAGCTTTTGAGGAGGAAAGAATTTATCTAAGAAAGCAGTGACTAGCTTATCCCAGGAGTCCAGGCTATCCTTAGGTTGTGAATCCAACCATATTCTAGCTCTGTCTCTTACAGCAAAAGGGAAAAGCATGAGCCTGTAGACTTCAGGATCAACTCCATTCGTCTTTACAGTCTCACAGATCTGCAAGAACTCAGTTAAAAACTGATAAGGATCTTCAGATGGAAGTCCATAAAACTTGCAGTTTTGTTGCATTAATGCAACTAATTGAGGCTTAAGCTCAAAGTTATTGGCTCCAATGGCAGGAATGGAGATGCTTCTTCCATCAAACTTGGATGTTGGCTTTGTGAAGTCACCAAGCATTCTCCTTGCATTATTATTATTATTATTTTCGGCTGCCATGTCCTTCTCTTGTTCGAAAATTTCTGAAAGGTTGTTTCTGGATTGTTGTAATTTAACTTCTCTTAATTTTCTCTTCAGAGTCCTTTCAGATTCTGGATCAACTTCAACAAGAGTGCCCTTTTCCCTGTTCCTGCTCATATGAAAGAGAAGAAACAAGAAAAGAAAGAGGAATCCTCTATGTCACAGTATAGAGATTCCTTTATGTTAGTAGAAAAAGAAAGGGGTAGAAGAATCCAAATACAAGGGATATAAGAAGTTCGGATCCTTAGATGAAGAGAGGTGAAGAGGAGTGTTAGTAATTAATTAATTAAATAGAATAAGAAAAGAGAAGAGAAATTTTGAAACTAATTTTTGAAAAAGAGGTTAGTGATTTTCGAAAATCAAAGACAAAATATAATTAAAATTAAAATTTAAAACAAAAAGAATTTTTGAAAAAGAGAGGGAGAATTTTCAAAAATTAGAGAGGGAAAAGTAGTTAGGTGGTTTTGAAAAAGATAAGAAACAAACAAAAAGTTAGTTAGTTGATTGAAAAAGATTTGAAATCAAATTTTGAAAAAGATAAGAGGATAAGAAGTTAGATAAGATATTTTGAAATCAAATTTTGAAAAAGATAAAATTTTGAAAAAGATAAGATAAAAGATAAGATAAAAATTTTAATAAAAAGATATTTTGAAAAAGAGTTAATTTTAAAATTGACTTAACTAACAAGAAACTACAAGATAAGATTCTAGAACTTAAAGATTGAACCTTTCTTAACAAGAAAGTAACAAACTTCAAATTTTTGAACCAATCACATTAATTGTTAGCTAATTTTCGAAAATTTAATAAAAAGATAAGAAAAAGATTTTGAAAATATTTTGAAAAATAATTTTTGAAATTTTCGAAATTTATAAAAAAAATGAAAAAGATATGATTTTTGAAAAAGATTTTGAAAAGATAAGATTTTTAAAATTGAAATTTTGACTTGACTTGTAAGAAACAACTAATTTTAAAAATTTTTGACCAAGTCAACCCAAAATTTCGAAAATTTGGAGGAAAATAAGGAAAATATATTTTTTTTTGATTTTTTAATTTTTAAAGAAAAACACAAAAATGACCCAAAACATGAAAATTTTGGATCAAGACACAAGATGCATGCAAGAATGCTATGAATGTCAAGATGAACACCAAGAACACTTTGAAGATCATGATGAACATCAAGAACATAATTTTGAAAAATTTTTGATGCAAAGAAAACATGCAAGACACCAAACTTAGAAATCTTTAATGCATGAAAAATATGAATGCAAAGATGCACATGAAAAACAACAACCAACACAAAACAAGAAAACATCAAGATCAAACAAGAGGACTTATCAAGAACAACTTGAAGATCATGAGGAACACTATGAATGCATGAGATTTTCGAAAAAAATGCAAGAAAAATTTTAAAAGCATGCAATTGACACCAAACTTAAAAATTAACACAAGACTCAAACAAGAAACACAAAATATTTTTTATTTTTATGATTTTCTAATTTTTTTGAATTTTTATTCTAATTTTTTCGAAAAAAACATGGTTAGAAAAATGAAAAAGAAAAGAAAAATTTTGAAAAAGATTTTTGAAAAGAAAATTACCTAATCTGAGCAACAAGATGAACCGTCAGTTGTCCATACTCGAACAATCCCCGGCAACGGCGCCAAAAACTTGGTGGACGAAATTGTGATCACATTCATTGTAATTGGATTTTAGAAATTGGCACGAGTGGACACAACTCCGTTCAACTAACCAGCAAGTGTACTGGGTCGTCCAAGTAATAAACCTTACGCGAGTAAGGGTCGATCCCACAGAGATTGTTGGTATGAAGCAAGCTATGGTCACCTTGCAAATCTCAGTTAGGCAAAAAAAAGGGGAATTGTGATTATTGGATTAAATAATAAATAAAAAGGAATAATAAAAGGGATAGAATGCTTATGCAGATTCATTGGTGGGAATTTCAGATAAGTGGATGGAGATGCTGTAGAGCCCAAGGATGCCTGCTCTCCTATTTCTTCTACTCAATCCTTCTTACTCCTTTCCATGGCAAGCTTTATATAGGGGTTCACCATCAACTGTGGCTACTTTCATCCTCTCGGGAAAATGATCCTATGCGGTTGTCAGTCGCACGGCTAATCGTCTGGAGGCATCACCCATGGCTGATGGCTACATCCCATCCTTGCAGTGAAAACTAATGCTCACGCACTCTGTCACAGTACGGCTAATCACCGGTTGGTTCCCGCTCCTACTGGAATAGAATCCATTGATTCTTTTGCGTCTGTCACTAACGCCCGGCAGGTTACAAGTTTGAAGCACGTCACAGTCATTCATTACCGGAATCCTACTCGGAATACCACAGACAAGGTTAGACTTTCCGGATTCCCAGGATCCTACTCGGAATACCACAGACAAGGTGAGACTTTCCGGATCCTCATAAATGCCGCCATCTATCTAGCTTATACCACGAAGATTCTGTTGGGGAATCTCAGAGATACGCATTCAAGCTCTGTTTCATGTAGAACGGAAGTGGTTGTCAATCACGCGCGTTCATAAGTGAGAATGATAATGAGGGTAATCTGACTCATAACATTCATCATGTTCTTGGGTACGAATGGATATCTTGGAATAAGAATAAGAGAGACTTGAATAAAAGATAATAGAATTTCATTAATACTTGAGGTACAGCAGAGCTCCACACCCTTAATCTATGGTGTGCAGAAACTCCACCGTTGAAAATACATAAGTAAAAGAGGTTCAGGCATGGCCGAATGGCCAGCCCTCTCCTAACGTGATCAATGATCTCCTAAGATGAAGAATAAAACAGAACTGAGACCAAAGATGTCTAATACAATAGTAACTTATCCTATTTATACTAGACTAGCTACTAGGGTTTACATGAGTAAGTAATTGATGCATAAATCCACTTCTGGGGCCCACTTGGTGTATGCTTGGGCTGAGCTTGATTAATTCACGAGCTGAGGCATCTCTTGGAGTTGAACTCCGAGTTATGACGTGTTTTGGGCGTTCAACTCCGGATCATGACGTTTTTCTGGCGTTTAACTCCAGACAGCAGCGTGTACTTGGCGTTCAACGCCAAGTTACGTCGTCATTCTTCGAATAAAGTATGGACTATTATATATTGCTGGAAAGCCCTGGATGTCTACTTTCCAACGCCGTTGAGAGCGCGCCAATTAGAGTTCTGTAGCTCCAGAAAATCCATTTCGAGTGCAGGGAGGTCAGATTCCAACAGCATCAGCAGTCCTTTTGTCAGCCTTTTTCAGAGTTTTGCTCAAATCCCTCAATTTCAGCCAGAATTTACCTGAAATCACAGAAAAACACACAAACTCATAGTAAAGTCCAGAAATGTGAATTTAACATAAAAACTAATGAAAACATCCCTAAAAGTAGCTCAAACTTACTAAAAACTATATAAAAACAATGCCAAAAAGCGTATAAATTATCCGCTCATCAGTGGGTAATATCCCATAAAATTTGTTTGATCATAAGATGAGTTGAACTCCATTTAAATTTTGGAAAACACAACACCAAGAAAAATTAAAATTACTCATATCAGAGATGAGAATATCTTAGTGAGGCAAAAACTCAAACACCTTGGTTTCACTTTAAAACAGAGAACAAAAACAAAAAAAAATGCTTGATCTAGACTTCTCACCCACTTAATCATTGTTGATCTAATCAATCCCCGGCAACGGCACCAAAAACTTGATGGTGTTTTTGTGGAAAAATGAATTTCCAACACACAATTCGAACCGGCAAGTATACCGGGTCGCATCAAGTAATAATAACTCACAAGAGTGAGGTCGATCCCACAGGGATTGATGGATCAAGCAATTTTAGTGGGTGATTAGTTTAGTCAAGCTAACATTGAAGGGATATTGGATGAAATGTAGCCAACAGAATTGTAAATGACAAGAAATTTAAAGTTGCTGAAATTAAAATTGCATAAAACTTAAAGTGTAAGAAAGTAAAATAGCTAAAACTTAAATTGCACGAAATATAAATTGCAGGAAATATAAAGGGGATTGGGTGCAGGAAATTTAAGAGAGCAATAGATTAAGCAACTAGAAATTTAAATTGCAGAAAATATAAATGTGCAGGAAATTAAATCAAGCTCAATGTGAACAAAGATGTGAAAGTGCAGAATACAGGAAAGGAAATTGCAGAAAAGTAAATGTAGCAGAAGAGGAATGAAACAGAAAGTAAAATGCAGCTCAATTTCAATAGCTAAGGGAAAGTTGAAGATCTCAGGGATGGAGGAGACTAGAAAACAAGTCTAGATCTCAATCCCTTCCTTGATCCAACAGAGAATAATTGCAGAAGAAAAAAGAAAAATGAATTGCAGAATTAAAGAGAAGATGAAGCAGTATGTGAATTTCAATTATGCAGAAAAAGTAAACAAGAGATCTCAAGGTGAGATTGAAACAGAATTTCTTCAATTCTCTACCCAAGATTTAAAGCAGAAAATGAAAACTCAAAGAGAGAGCTTTCTAATGGAGCCCCCCCTTTCCGAGCTCTAATTGATGCCTTTATATAGGCTTTACAAAATAAAAAATGAAAATGAAATTAAAACAAATTACAAAAATGAAAATCCTAATTTAATTGATCCATGTGCCTTTGAGTGATGATGTGGGCTTTGCTTGCTTTGGATTTGAGGAGAAATGGGTTTGGTTGGCTTTGATTCAATTTGGTGAGGAATTGAATTTAAATGGAATTTTGGTTGAATTTTGGCCCATGAATGTTTGCTCCCAGGAGGCTGCCCTGCCCTTGTGGAGGGCAGGGCAGAAAATTGTGAATCTGGCCCATGGTGTGTGCGTGTGGTGCATTGGTGTGCGCTGCAGGATGCTGCCCTGCCCTCGCGGAGGGCAGGGCAGAAAAGTTTGGTGCGCCAGATTGGTGCCTGGGCGCGCTGCTGGTGCTGCCGAATGTTGCTTTGGTGCGCCAGGTTGGTGCTCTGGCCGTGCCACAACAAAATGCTGCCCTGCCCTCGCGGAGGGCAGGGCAGTGTTTCCAAAAAATGAAGCTCCGCGTTCGAGACTTGGTGGATGCACACGCTACTTCTTTTCCTTGGTTTATTTTTGCTTATTTTTTGCCCTTAAAGATGCCTTTCGTTCCTGCCTCAATTTTACGCCAAATATGGATTTCTATATATCGTTGGAAAGCTCTGAATGTCAGCTTTCCAACGCAACTAGAAGCACATCAATCGGACGTCTGTAGCTCAAGTTATAGCCCTTTGAAGTAGGCATGGTCATGCTGTGAGCGGCCAGATTTTAACTTAGCGAAAATTTGCTCCAACCTCACTTTGTTTCATCATGATTCTGCCCTGCCCTTGCCAAGGGCAGGGTAGTGTGCGTGCTGGTGGTTTTCTCCTTTGATTTGGTCATGGGCCACGCTTTTAAAAGCGTGGCCTAAGGCTCCAAAGTGTACCCCAACTTCAAAGTGTACCCCAAAGCTCTTTTTTTCTCCTTTTTTGTGCTTCTTTGCTTCTTTTTCTTCTTATTTCCTACAAGATTTATAAAATTAAAAGATCAAGGAAATCTTCCAATTAAGTATAAAAGAATGCAATATTTAAGCACTAATCATCAATTTCTTGTATGAAAAAGCATAGAAAAATAGGTATATGATGACATGTCAAGAAGGAAAAGATATTTTTTATTTTTGAATTTTTAATGAGGAGAGAGAAAAACACAAATATGACCCAAAACATGAAAATTTTGGATCAAAACCAATGATGCATGCAAGAACACTATGAATGTCAAGATGAATACCAAAAACACTTTGAAGATCAAGATGAACATCAAGACTTATTTTTGAAAAATGTTCAAGAAAAGAAACATATGCAAGACACCAAACTTAGAAGTTTTTCATGTTTAGACACTATGAATGCAAAAATGCATATGCTAAACAACAAAAGACAAAACAAGAAAATATGAAGATCAAACAAGAAGACTTGTCAAGAACAACTTGAAGATCATGAAGAATGCAATGCATGAATTTTTCGAAAATTTTTTGAAAATTAAAAAGATGCAATTGACACCAAACTTAAAACTTGACTCCAGACTCAAACAAGAAACACAAAATAGTTTTGGTTTTTATGATTTTATTAATTTTTTTGGATTTTTCGAAAATATCTTTTTGAGAAAACGAAAACAAAGAAGAAATTTTTGAAAAATTTTTGAAAATTTTTTTTGAAAATAAAATAAAGGTTGAAACAAAAAGAAAATTACCTAATCTGAGTAACAAGATGAACCGTCAGTTGTCCAAACTCGAACAATCCCTGGCAATGGCGCCAAAAATGTGGTGTACGAAATTGTGATATAAAATGGCGCCAACAACTTGGTACGCACAATTGTAATCTCACTTCTTTTTCACAACTTCGCACAACTAACCAGCAAGTGCACTGGGTCGTCCAAGTAATAAACCTTACGTGAGTAAGGGTCGATACCAGGGAGATTGTTGGCTTGAAGCAAGCTATGGTCACCTTGTAAATCTCAGTCAGGCGGATTCAAATGGGTTATGGAGTTTTGATAATTAAAATATAAATAAAATGTAAAATAAAGATAGAGATACTTATGTAATTCATTGGTGGGAATTTCAGATAAGTGTATGGAGATGCGTTGCTCCTTCTGAATCTCTGCTTTCCTAGTGCCCTCATCCAATCCTTCATACTCTTTTCTATGGCAAGCTGTATGTTGGGCATCACCGTTGTCAATGGCTACTTCCCGTCCTCTCAGTGAAAAAGGTCCTCTACGGTTTTTCGCATGGCTAATCAGCTGTTGGTTCTCGATCGTGTAGGAATAGGATTTACTATCCTTTTGCATTTGTCACCACGCCCTACAGTCGCGAGTTTGAAGCTCGTCACAGTCATCCCATCCCAGATCCTACTCGGAATCCCACAGACAAGGTTTAGACTTTACGGATCTCAAGAATGCTGCCAATGGATTCTAGCTTATACCATGAAGACTCTGATCTCACGGAATGGAAGGCTCTGTTGTCAGGAGAGGCAACCATGCGTCATGGACCAGGAATCCAAGAGATACACACTCTAGCTTTTGCAGGTAGAACAGAAGTGTTTGTTAGGCACGCGTTCATAAGTGAGAATGGTGATGAATGTCATGGATCATCACATTCATCAGGTTGAAGTGCGAATGAATATCTTAGAATAATAATAAGCATGAATTGAATAGAAAATAGTTGTAATTGCATTAATATTTGAGGAATAGTAGAGCTTCACACCCTTAATCTATGGTGTGTAGAAACTCCACGGTTGACAATACATAAGTGATGAAGGTCCAGGCATGGCCGAATGGCCAGCCTCCAAAACGTGATCAAAGGATCAAAAGATAATCCAAAGATATTGTCCAAAGACCCCTAGTACAATAGTAAAAAGTTCTATTTATACTAAACTAGTTACTAGGGTTACAGAAATGAGTAAATGATGCAAAAATCCACTTTCGGGCCCACTTGGTGTGTGCTTAGGCTGAGCATTGAAGCTTTCATGTGTAGAGGTCTTCCTTGGAATTGAACGCCAGTTTGTAACTTGTTTCTGGTGTTTGACTCTACTTTGCAACTTGTTTCTGGCGTTTAACACCAGAATAGGGCAGAAAGCTGACGTTAAACGCTAGTTTTTATCGTCTAAACTTGGGTAAAGTATGGATGATTATATATTTCTGGAAAGCCCTGGATGTCTACTTTCCAACGCAGTTGAGAGCGCACCATTTGGACTTCTATAGCTCCAAAAAATCCATTTTGAGTGCAAGGAGGTCAGAATCCAACAGCATCAGCAGTCCTTTGTCAGCCTCTGAATCAGATTTTTACTCAAGTCCCTCAATTTCAGCTAGAAAATACCTGAAATCACAGAAAAATACACAAACTCATAGTAAAGTCCAGAAATGTAAATTTTGCTTAAAAACTAATAGAAATATACTAAAAAGTAAATAAAACATACTAAAAACTTCCTAAAAACAATGCCAAAAAGCGTATAAATTATCCGCTCATCAATCCACTAAATTCCTTGACACTGCTTCATGCATTCTTTTGCTCTCTTATCCTTTTGAAACAAACACACTTTTGATGCACTTATGCATGCAATATAATGTACGTAAACTCTTGCTTATTACCTAAGAAATGTGTAAAGCTAAGTTCTAAACTAGTTAAAACATCTTATTAAACTAACTAAGATGCTTATGCATCAGTCATCAAATCTATTTTCTGCAGAATTTCCATGTTAGGTTGTGATTTGTGAATTTTTCATTAATTGAGAATCTTCTATTTGATAATTGTTGAGAAAATTTTGACGAGTTATTGAGATTGAAGGAACCCGTAAGGATGGTTTAAGTCCATTTTTAGGGGAAGTTATGTCCAATTTTTATAAAAATATAAGGGTTTAGATGAATTGTGTGGATTGTACCTTGGATGTGTAATTGATGAATTTGATGTTTGATAATTGAAAATAAATATTTAGGGGCTTTTGATGATGGTTGTCAGTTGTTTATACAATTGAAAAGTAAGGACTTTTTTAAAGTGTTAAATTAAACTTAAAGTGTTTGAAAGTTGCTTGAAAGAATGCCTAAGGAAGTTAAAGAATGCTTAAGGAAAAATGTTAAGAATTAAAAAAGGGGAAAATAGAATGGAGAACTAAAAACTGAGATTTAAAAACGGCAAAGCCATCTCATAACCAAAAATAGAGATTGAGAACTGGTAACTGAAAGGAGTGGCTAAGGAAGTGAAACAGAGGTAGAATCTGAAAAAGGTTTACAAAAAGAAAAAATGAAAATGTGAGCAGAGACGCCCACAACTGAGAATTATGTTCAGGGGGTAAGCATATTAAAGTCAACTGATGTGCCTTCAGCCATAAGACTAGTATGCAATTGATGCAATGGGAACTGTTTTCTAGGGGTAAGCATATTCAACTCAACTGATGTGGCTTCAACCATAAGACTAGTATGCAACTGATGCAACAGAAAGCCATATCTGGGACTTGTTCCTAGATAATGTTGGGTTGCAGGTAGTTAACTAACAGATGAGCTCGTAGCCTGCATAGGGCTAGACATGCATCATCCTTGATTGCGCATCTATATTTGATTGTGTTTGCTTATTTTATTTCCCTGTAATTGTGTTGTTTGTCTCATTACGACTTGTTTGTGTGTTGATTTGGGTCTCTTACTTGTGCTGTTAGTTTGTGGATGTATTGCGATGACTAAAAACTGATGTTGTGATTAAGAATTAACTATGTGGCTGAGAGATGGTTAACATGACTAATTTTGTGGTTGAGGTCTGTTTTAAGTTTGGAATTTCAAGAAAGTAATTAATAATCTAAAATAAAACTAAAAGCATTTTTAAAGGTTTGATAAAAATAGATTTCTTGAGTAAGTTAATTATTTGCATTTTATTCTTTACTTTTATGGAATTTGCATTCCTTACTAAGAACATGTGGTTTGTTCTCATCCCAAATCATCCAACCTCTTTAGTTACAGATGTGAAGATTTATTATTGAGCTGTGGACGAATAACAAAATTTTGTTACGAGTATATTTGTGGTTGTAGAGTTCTTTTTCCTCGTCATTTGTTATTTTAAATTTTTATTTCTTTACAGAGGGTCAGGTGTTGTATCTGAGTTTCATTTGATTTCTTTTATATAACTTTTATTATTATTAGTATTTATGTGATTATTATTACTTAAAAATTTTTTATATATGATTTAATTTAATAAAAATAAAATTTTTTGGAGTTTTTCTTAACATTGGGATGGAATAATGACATAAAGGCCCAATATTAAATAGATAATAAGAAAAAACGGGTCAATAAA
The DNA here is from genome assembly GCF_003086295.3 of Arachis hypogaea. Classification (NCBI taxonomy): domain Eukaryota; kingdom Viridiplantae; phylum Streptophyta; class Magnoliopsida; order Fabales; family Fabaceae; genus Arachis; species Arachis hypogaea. The sequence goes on from NC_092038.1 coordinate 56,038,207, forward strand.
CTTTAGTTTTAGTACAATCATGACATGTTAGAAATTAGGTCGTTACATAACCAGCCGCAAACTCCATCATCACTTTTCTTCAGTGAACCATGCCACCAACCTCTTCCTTCTTCTCCTCTTACTATGTTCCATTTCCTTTTGCAACTTGAGCAGCTTTTCTTGCTTCAATGTTCTTCTCTCATTCATTTCCTTACTCTGAATTATTTTATTGGAATATCCTCATTGATAATGTAATTACTAATTTACTGTCTATTATTTGAAATTCGTGAACTTTGTGTATGTATCTGTACCAAGTTTGAATTTTTGTCAATATTTTAATCACTCTTGAAATCTAGCTGCCATTGCTTACTTCTCATGATTGTCAAAAATTCACGAGTTAAATCTACTATAAGAAAAATGTTGAGTACTGTGAGATTTATTGATGAAATAAAGAAAATAACACGCTGGTAATATATTTACCATGAATTCTTTGTCAAAAATAATTTAATGGTATAACCCTCGTCGGTAACCAATTGCCGTCAGATTTTTCAATCCAACGGTAACTACCGACGAATTCTTTGCCTGAAAACTATTTAATTACTGACGAAAAATTTTTTCCAGTAATTTTGGCGCTCTACCATTTTCTTTCCTGCCTAATTACCGTCATATTTTTCTCCCGGTAAATTCAATTTTTTTAAAAAAAATTAAACACAATGAGTTACCAATATTTTTTATTTAAATTTTTTGCACAATTAGTAGTCAAACTCTAAATCATAGAAACCAAATTGCTACAAATAAAATAAAAAGTTAAATAAATAAAATTCAATAAAATGATAGTCATCGTCATCCCCTGGTCTTGCTGAGGCGGCGGACTAGGCGGTGATGTCAATGCCCCTTCAGTAGTGCCGTTGCCACCAGATGTTCCATTGCCATGGCGTGCATCTACTCTTGGTACACCGCCATCTATTGCTCCATCCGCTAAAGCCGCTCCAACTTCCATCTCCGTTCCAACCTGAGGGAATCTGTGTCTGACACGCATGTGAGGATCTCTTGATACCTCTCCTCAGACTGCTGTAGCTGTTGAGCCTGTTGGTGAAGACTCCGGGAGATCTCTAGCACTTGCTCCCTTAAATCGATGTCGTCCTCGGGATTGACAAGACAGATAGTGGTAGAGGTGGATGAAGGTCTTAATGTGGAGGTGCAGAGGTTGTCAGCGATAAACATACCATCTCGTAGACGCGATTCTTGCACGACTCATATGCGGTCTTGTGCCAAACCATGTTAGAATCAACGAATGATGTAACAGAGTTTTTGCCATCATCTCCAATCCCTGGGTTGCGAACTCCTATGTAACACATGTTATGATTAGGACTGTAGTTAATTAAAAACTTTACATCACATGATGTTTTACTTACATAATGATCTACAGACCACTACTCAGCAAATCTCTCATTGTTCTCCTCCAAGGTGTGAGTATAATTGAAAGTCTTCGCCATCATCGCATAACGATTCAACGACTTAGACTACACATGTTGAAACAATATGTTAAATCAAGTAATAATGACATTATATTAAGACTAAACAAACTTAATAACAAAATGAAATAATTTATATACCAGCCTAGCCTTTGTCTTCATGAAAGTCACCGACTCACTGGTATACTTCGACGACCTGGACAATGCCCTATTAGCTCTATTTGTGGGACAGTGACACCTAAATCCCTCATCAGTCTCCCAATGGACGTACAATTACTTCTTAATGTCTGGGCGGGGCAAAATAGTGAGTTGGACGTGCCTCTCACGTATGTCCTCCATCATCTGCTAAAGCCGCCTAGCCATCTGATGGTAGAAGATCTTCTTGATCATGGCATCGTAAGTCTTGTCCTATATAAATTTCTCCTGTTCAAAGAAGCATTTAGCACTAGTTAATTGAAGTATACCATATTAAACAAAATAGAATATATAAACTAGCTAAGGTTTGAATATGTTGAGTTCTCACCGCCCACTTCTAAAACCATTGCTTTTTGGTCTTAGCAGAAATCTTCTTGTAGCTCAGTCATGGGTGGTTGATAATAGGAATTTATCGTCAATCTAGACTTTCAAAAATAGAATTCCATCGTTGAAAGTATAGTCTAAACCAACAATTAATTCCTACATCAAATGTTTCAAATTCAAATTATAATAACTGAGATCGAGAGTAATTCAACCTCAGGTCGTTCTCTCTAGGAGTTGTAATGAAATGTACATTTATTGGCTATGAGAGAGCATAGGGAATTGGGAATGCAAGAAAGGCAAGAAATGTAAATAGCAAGAAAGTAGATGATCATGCAAGGAAATTTAAAGAGAAAGCAAGATAATGAAAATGGCAATTAAATGATAAATGCGCTCTTGGTGAGAATTGGAGAATTTAGGATTCATATCCTAGTTATGGACCACAAATATGGAAATTGTGTGGAATCAATCCAAATTAGTCAATCCTCCTTGAGAATTAGTCAAAAGGGCATAATTAATCTCAATCCATAAGTCCTAATCAACTCACTAATTACTTAGTGAAACACTAGCGTCAATGGAAACCAAACCAATTAGCCATTCCCACACAATGCGGAATGGATAGCCACAACTCAATTCCACCCAAACACCCAATTTATCAACCCAGAGTGTGAAAACTAAACATGCAAGAAACTAAAAGTCAAAGCAAGGAAAATTAAAATGCAAGAAACCTCTTGGAAAGTAATTGAGAGCTAAGATTACCTATCCTAGGCATTGACTACAAACATGGTTATGAAGAGTTAATCCTACTTAGTCAACCCTAACATTGAGGCTAAGTCAAATAGGTAATAGTTAATTTCGATCCCTAAGTCCTATGTCAACACTAAGGGTCACATAGAGTCAAGGGAGACCAAATCAACTAACTACTCTAATGTATCAAACAAGAATGGACATCAATGACTCAAAGGTCACCAAAGTCATAAATTCCAAGCCAAGAGTGAAGAAAAACTAAGTGAAAACTAAGTCAAGCATTTTATCAAACACTTGGTGTGCATGAAAATAATATAACATTAAATTGCATTAAAATAAATTCTAAAGCTACCAAATCAAGAAAATAACAATAACAACTAAAGAAAGCAATAAATGACATGGAAGCATAAATTTGCATTAATTGAAAATTAAAATGACAAGAGTGTTCATACCATGAAAATGACAAAATAAAAGAAATAACAAGAGAAGTAAACAAGATAAAGACAAAAAGAGCATGAAAACATAAAGGAAACTAGATGAAAACAAGAATTAAATGCTGAAATTACAAAGAAAATAAACCAAGAAAACCTTAATTCTAGAGACAGAGGCAACTTCTCTCTCTAGAAACTAAGAAAAAAACATGTAAAAGCTAACCTAATTCCCCCCCCCCCAATCACATGGAAGGAGGCCTTATTTGATATAGCACTCAATCAGCTTCAGAAGGTCCAAAATTGGGCTCTAGAGGCCTAAAAATCGCCCCCAGTGATTTGCATTAAATGATTCACGCGCTAGGACCTGTGCATACGCACACTTGCTGATTTTCTTCTTGTGCGTACGCACACGCTGAAATGCTTTTCTCCTTTGATTTCTTCATATTTTCTCCCAATTCCATGCTTTTCTTCTATTCTTATCAAGCCATTCCAACCCATTACACCTGAAATCACTCAACAAAACCATCAAGGCATCAAATGGGCTAAAAGTGATTCAATTAAGCACAAAATAGCATGTTTTCATAATTAGGCTCAAGTTAGGGAGAGAACACAAAAGTATGCTATATAGGTGAATAAATGTGGGTTTATATGATGAAATCCACTCAAATCAAACCAAAATATATCATCAAATATAGATTCATCAATTCCCCCACACTTAAACAATAGCATGTTCTCATGTTAATCACAATCAAAGGAGAATGATCAAAGGGTAAGCAATTTATTCAATGTAACTAACTACATGCATGTAACTATACTAAATGCTATCTATCTATATCTATACTATAGTTTCCTATTAAGTTTGGCAAAAATAAACAAAAGAATCTCAATTAATCCAAAATAGAACTTAAGGCCAAAACAAGGAAATCAATGCAATATGCTCAATGTCCAAAGATATGATTTGAAGTTTTCAAAAACCAACAAGCAACTTGCAAGAAGATACAAGATAAGGGATGAAAACATAGAATTGAGCGATCGAACCCCTCGCCGGATGTGTTTACACTCTAGTCGTTCAGTGTTTAGGTCTTAATCACTCGATTCCCCTTCAATCATGTTTCTCAAAGATTTGCAAGTCGTCTAATAATCAACTAATATTTGATGAATGAATGCAAATATCATGAGGACTTTTGTGGGTTGTAATGGGGTTTATGTATGGGTAGGATTAATATGGTTAAATGGGCTAATAGATTAGATCTTAAATTAGCTCAAGTATCCCACCTAATCCTATATCATCCTTTATACGTGACAAAGCGACCTAACTACCCATTTATCCCTTTTCTCACATTCACTCATGCATGCTTCTTTTCAATTCAACTACATATGCATCTCTTATTTACATTATCATTTTTTTATTTTATTTTCTTTTCTTTCTTTCTTTTTTTTTTATGAACAAAGTATGTACACCAAAATTTTTCTTTTATCATATAAGAGAGATGCATTCCAAGTAATAAATGCATGAGTGTTTACCCATTTCTCCAAATATTCTCAATGAACACCCAAAGAACTAACTACCAATGTTTTCCACAAATTTCCCCAACACTTGATTAACACACACACACACACTCGAACCCAAGCTAATCAAAGATGCAATTCAAGGACATAATGGTTTTTTACTTAGGGTGAATGATGTGCTTAAAATGAGAACAAAGGGGAATTAAAGGCTCAAAAATTGGTTTATAAGGGTAGATGTAAGGGTTGGCCATATGGGTTAAGTGAGTTCAATTCAAAAAAATGGCCTCAATCATACTAAATGCATTTAAAACATCAAATACATGACATATAGAATCAAGCAAATCAAAGATTACAATCATAAAAGGAGTATAACACACAAGAACAAAATTTTGTGGTTAAAAATGTGCAACCACACATTTAAGGCTCAAATCTCACTTGGTATTTGTTCAAGCTCTTTTATATGTTCCATATAAAAGATACTTCAAGCAAGTTCAAAAACAATTTTCAAATCTAATCAATGGAATGCCCTTAAAAAGAATTTCATGAAAATTCTTTGTTGTTTTACCAAAACTTATTTATTCTACCATGCAAATGCAAATATTTACTATAACCAACTAAGATATACAAGCAAAACAAGCAAAGCATGATGCAATAGAATACTAAGCAAATATTCACAAAAAATATAGCTACTAAAAACTAAAGAGTAATGCAAAGTGTTAAGAAAGAGAAAGTTACGCCCCAAAAGTTGTGGATCCTCCCCCACACTTAAACGTTGCACAGTCCTCCGTGCATGCACTCAATCTGGGGGGGTGAAGAGATGCTCTAAGGGACTCTACCTTCAGTTGGTGGGTGTCGGGGCTCCGGGTTGCTGTATAAACATAGAAACAATAATTAAGGAAAAAGTCATAGCAGTGTGGTATGATAGAAGACAATGTGTGTATCCTAAGAGTGCGCACATTTTAGAACATACACATTGGCCAGGTGAAAACGGCAACCACATAATCAAAAGAGATAGCATGTTCCTCAATTAAAAATCCTAGGGTGCAAGTAAAGAATAAGCAAAACTTAAGGCATAAGCAACCCTAGGGATCCTTAAAAGTGAATTGAGTGTTTAAGATATTAGATATTGAAATTGTGCAAGTGAAAGCACAAAGTTAATAGAAAATGGCACAATTAATAATAATCAATGCAATGATGAAAAAGAGACTAAATATTCATCCTTAGAAATAAGGAAATAATCACATGTATAAGGTGCCTATTACAGAAAGTGACAAGTCTTGATAGGAATCAAGTCAAGTCAACTAAAAAAATGTAAAGCATTAACAATGAACAAATACTTTGTTATGTGATTATATTCACTTTAAGAACCATGATGACTAAGTAGTTCAACTCAATTCACTAAGGTAAAAGTGCACAATTCATGATTAAGAGGCCAAACAAGGATATAGTCTAATGCATATGGTAGCTATAACATATGAATCAAACTCACAATTTATTTAGGCAATCAAACGAAGACTTAATGCTTAGTGCACATATCCATCATAAATTGAACCAAAATTTAAGCATGAAGCAACCCCATCAACATTAATTAAATACTTGCAACTTATTTAATTAACAAGCAACTAAACCAAAACTAATATAATAACTAAAATAAAAAGGAAATGCAAACAAAACAAAGTAAAGCAAGTAGAGAAGAGGGCAAAAGCAAGAGAAGAGAGGAGTGGAAGACAGAAAAGAAGAAGAAGAAAGAGGAGAAAAAGAAGTGTAATGGTGGGAAAGCAGGGGCGTGCGTACGCACAGGCATGTGTGCATACGCACACTAAGCGAATCAGGGAGGGGTATACATCCACACTAGGTGTGCGAACGCTATCAGCAGAGAGGAAATCAAGAAGTGTGCACACGCACAAAAGTGTGTGCGCGGACAGAAAGTAAAAGAAATGGAGGGTGAGCGGACGCACAAATGTGTGCGAGCGCTCTAAACAGAGAGAGGATTAAGAGGTATGCGTGCGCACAAGCGTATGCGGACGCATAGAACACTTTTTTTACTGAATCGTCACTACTGCCAGCTATATCACCGCCTGTGCGTGCGCACACAGGTCTGTGCGCACACACAAGAGGCTAAAGGAAGAGGGTGCGGACGCACAAGGCGTGCGAACGCTCTTAGCAGAAGGGGTGCAAGCTGGTGTGCGCGCGCACAAAACGCGAAAGTTGGGGTTGTGTGTGTACGCACAAGTGTGTGCGCACGCACATGCTCTATTTTTCTCAAAACTTGTTAGTGCTTTAAGGCACCAAACTTGCAATCCAAGATAGCTTTTCAGCCCCAAAACATATTATTCATCAAAAACACATGATCTAAACTAAAATGTAATCAAATTAAGCTTGAAATTAAACTAAACCTAAGCTATCTACAAGAGACAAAATGCAAGGAATTAAAACTATGTACAAAGAGAGGGTTAGAACGGTGTTACCATGGTGGGGGTGACTCCCACCTAACACTTTTATTTATTGTCTTTAAGTTAGACTTATGGGGAGCTTTGATATTGTGCTTATATTCAGCATGGAGCTTCCAACAATGCTAGAATCTCCACAATTCCTAATTGATTGCCCCAAGTTTGGATAGAGTGTCCCACAAGCTATTAGCTCCCAACAAGAAAAACAAAAAGCAAACAAACAAAACATATCCACAATATTAACATATTCATAATAGCAACCAAAAAGCAAGATATTCACAAACTAATATATTCACAATAGCTAAAATTAAGCAAGCAACGTATGTACAATCAACCCAAAAATAAGCTATTCACAATATTCACATATGTACAATAGCCAATAATAACACCATTATAACTCCCCGGCAACGGTGCCAAATTTGATAATAGGAATTTATCGTCGATCTAGATTTTCACAAAATAGAATTCCATCGTTGAAAGTATAGTTTAGACCAACAATTAATTCCTACATCAAATGTTTTAAATTCAAATTATAATAACCGAGATCGAGAGTAATTCAACCTCTAGTCATTCTCCCTAGGAATTGCAATGAAATGTACATTTATTGGCTATGAGAAAGCATGGGGAATTGGGAATGCAAGAGAGGCAAGAAATGTAAATAGCAAGAAAGTAGATGATCATGCAAGGAAATTAAAAGAGAAAGCAAGTAAAGGTAATGAAAATGCAAATTAAATGATAAATGCGTTCTTGGTGAGAATTGGAGAATTTAGGATTCCTATCCTAGTTATGGACCACAAACATGGCGATTGTGTGGAATCAATCCAAATTAGTCAATTCTCCTTGAGAATTAGTCAAAAGGGCATAATTGATCTCAATCCAAAAGTCCTAATCAACTCACTAATTACTTAGTGAAACACTAGCGTCAATGGAAACCAAACCAATTAGCCATTCCCACTTAATGCGGAATAGACATCCACAACTCAATTCCACCCATACACCTAATTTCTCAACCAAGAGTGTGAAAACTAAACATGCAAGAAACTAAAAGTCAAAGCAATAAAAGTCAAAGCAAGGAAAATTAAAATGCAAAAAACCTCTTGGCAAGTAATTGAGAGCTAAGATTACCTATCCTAGGCATTGACCACAAACACATGATGATTATGAAGAGTTAATCCTACTTAGTCAACCCTAACATTGAGGATAAGTCAAATAGGTATAGTTAATTTGAATCCCTAAGTCCTATGTCAACACTAAGGGTCACATAGAGTCAAGGGAGACCAAATCAACTAACTACTCTAATGTATCAAACAAGAATGGACATCAATGACTCAAAGGTCACCAAAGTCATAAATTCCAAGCCAAGAGTGAAGAAAAACTAAGTGAAAACTAAGCCAAGTATTTTATCAAACACTTGGTGTGCATGAAAATAATATAACATTAAATTGCATTAAAATAAATTCTAAATCTACCAAAGCAAGAAAATAACAATAACAACTGAAAAAAGCAATAAATTACATGGAAGCATAAATTTGCATTAATTAAAAATTAAAATGACAAGAGTGTTCGTACCATGAAAATGACAAAATAAAAGAAATAACAAGAGAAGTAAAGAAGATAAAGACAAGAGAGCATGAAAGCATAAAGAAAACTAGATGAAAACAAGAATTAAATACTGAAATTACAAAGAAAATAAACTAAGAAAACCCTAATTCTAGAGAGAAGAGGAAGCTTCTCTCTCTAGAAACTAAGAGAAAAACATGTAAAAGCTAAACCTAATTGCCCCCCATTTCACATGGAAGGAGGCCCTCTTTGATATAGCACTCAATCAGCTTCAGAAAATCCAAAATTGGGCTCTGGAGGCCCAAAAATCGCCCCCAACGATTTGCATTAAATGAGTCACGCGCTGGGACCTGTGCGTACGCACACTTGCTGATTTTCTTCTTGTGCATACACACAGGGAGTTGTGCACACATGGCTTTGTGGTTCTTGTGCGTACGCACAGTAGGTTGTGCGTACGCACACGCTGAAATATTTTTCTCCTTTGATTCCTTCATGCTTTCTCCCAATTCCATGCTTTCCTTCCACTCTTATCAAGCCATTCCAACCTATTACACCTAAAATCACTCAACAAAACCACCAAGGCATCGAATGGGATAAAAGTGATTAAATTAAGCACAAAATAGCATGTTTTCACTATTAGGCTCAAATTAGGGAGAGAACACAAAAGTATGCTATATAGGTGAATAAATGTGGGTTTATATGATGAAATTCACTCAAATCAAACCAAAATATATCATCAAATATGGATTCATCAGTGGTCATTAACTTAATTACATTGGTACACTCCTACGTACATGCATTGTTATTTGGTGCAAACCTATTAATAAAAAACTTAAGATTAGTAGTTTAAGTCAAATTTGAACTTCAATTATATTTAGAATTTTTAGAAATTTTGGTAGAGTTTCATCTATAATTAGAAGGCACCTAAAACTCTATCCATAAACAATTTGCTTAAACAATTCAGAAACAAACCATTATGGCAATATATAATACAAAATCAGTAGCAATATCCACCAGCAATCAAGAATTCTCAAACACTTTTAGCAGTTCAAATCTGCTACACAAAATTGAACCTATCTTAATAACCTAAATCTACTAAAATAATAAAATTGAATCTATCTAAAGTAAACTAACTACATTACATTTAAAAGACATTAAAATAGTACTCACGCCGTCAAACCATCAGGATAAATTATCATTTGTATGACAGGGGGTGGTGGAAAGGCATCTAGCTGGGATTTATGAGACGAATCAGGCACTGTGGTGTCTGTAGTTGGAGGTGTCATCATCATCGAAGTTGTGGGCTGCTGAGTAGATGGAGGTGGTGGAGGATTCCACTCTAGTGAAGCAGCCAGACGACTTCTTAGTGGTGGAGGTGGTGCAACAGAAGGAGCCACATAGTTTAGAGTAGAGGGCAACAGTCCAGAAGTCCCAGGGATACTAGTAGACACACTCTATTTACCCCAACCACGAGCTTAATTTATGACACCTCTACATGTCGTCATGTTTACAAAGAATTGAAAACAAACACATAGGTTACAAAAACAATATAAAGGCAAACAAAGAATATTCACAAGTTAAATCAAACAAAGAAGTCAACAAGAAGCATAATGACATTCAAGCATGATAATCGAGTGTTTGTGAAGTGAATGATGAATGATAAACAAAGAAGTATATCAAAGCAAAGTGCATAAACTTGATAATCAAAGCAATAATCATTATAAACAAGCATCACCAAGTATATCACATTCTCATGGTGTTCTTACATCAATAATATCAAAGAAGCACAATATTCATCTGATTTGATTTTGAAACAAACTCACATAGTACAAAGTACAAATTCTTGGTACACTTAACAAATTATAAATGTTTGTTAGCTGAGTTTATAAAAGAAAACAAATTGCAACAAGCATCCAAAAGCATGAGAATTTGTCATTATTCATTATAAATTTCAATAATTTCATAAAAACTTGGTGCACGAATCCCCATACTTCGTACAACTAAACCAACAAGTCCACTAGGTCGTCCAAGTAATACCTAAGCGAGTCAGGGTCGATCCCACGAGGATTGTGGTTTGAAGCAAGCTATGGTTATCTTGCAGATCTTAGTCAGACGAATAGAAGAGTTGTTGGATTTGTGAGATCTGAACCAGGTTGATATGTTTAATTGCATAAAAGGAAATAAAGAAAAAGGTATAAAATACTTTGTGAATTTGAATGTAAATAGTGATAAGAGGATGGTTAATGCTTTGTCCTTCTGGATTAACTCTAGTATTACCGTCCTCTTCAATTATGAATGATTTCTTCTATGGCTATATGTGATTGACGCTGGTTTGAACAGCCGTAAATATCCCTCCATATCTGAACATGGTTAGTGTGAATCCATTCTGATTAAGGGTGAAGCTCCTACAGTCCATTCCCTTTAATGATCCTACTCAAAATGCCACAGACAGGGTCGGATCTTTCGGATCAGAGAATGTTGTGCCTTTGGGTTCTAGTCTCTACCACAAAGACCCTAATCTCCCCATACTTCGGCTAAACTAGCGGCTCAAGAAGTCCCTAACGATGTCGTGGATTAGCCGTCTAAGAGATGTATAATTAAGCTGATGGTTCATCATTGTCCGATGAAAGACTCACTCTGAACCCATGTAGAATGTGATAACCTTATGCCAATTCAACGCATTCATATTGATGAAGAACGAAGATACATCTTAGAATAGAGAATCAAACATGAATTAAGAAAGAACAGTAGTACTTTTATTAATCCATAAAACTCAGCAATGCTCCTCCCCTCAACCTAGGAGGTTTAGAGACTCATACTGATAGAAAATACAATGTGTAAAATGAAATATGGCTGATCCCTCCTAGAAGATCGTGTAAAAGTTCTTTAAATACTAAGCTAATGACTAATGATTACATAAAAAAGGGTAAAATAGTCTTTTAGTGCTAAAATTCACTTCTAGGGCCCACTTGGTGAGTGTTTGGGCTAAGCTTTGATGAGATCCATGTGCTAGGAGGCCTCTAGGGCATTGAACACTGGCTAGGAAGTCCTTTTTGATCATTTGGACGTTGTGGGCGCTAGACGCTAGAATAGGGCAGGAGTCTGGCATTGGACACCAGTTTTGGGCCTTTAATTCTGAAGTAAAGTATAAACTATTATATATTTATAGAAAGTCCTTGATGTTAGCTTTCCATAGCCGTTAAGAATGCTCCATTTGGACTTCCTTAACTCCAGAAAAGCTCTTTTCAGTGTAAGGAGATCAGATCCAAACAGCATCTACAGTGCTTTCTTTGCCTCTGAATCAGACTTTTGCTCTAGCTCCTCAATTTCAGCCAGAAAATACTTGAAATTGCCTAAAAACACACAAACTCAAAGTAGAATCCAAAAATATGAATTTTACACTAAAATCTATGAAAACTTAACAAAAATTAAACAAAACATACTGAAAACTATATAAAAATTATGGCAAAAAGCGTATAAAATATTCGCTTATCACAACACCAAACTTAAACTGTTTTTTGTCCCCAAGCAACTAAAAACAAAGTAGGATAAAAAGAAGAGTAAGATACAATAAATCTCTGAGTTTTCAATGAAGCTCAGTTTCAATTAGATGAGCAGGACTTCGTAGCTTTTTGCTTCTGAATAGTTTTGGCATCTCACTATCCATTGAAACTCAGAAGTGTTGGCATCTTTAGGAACTTAGAATCCAGATGATATTATTAACTCTCCTAGTTTAGTTATTTTTTATCCTTGAACACAGCTTTTTAGAGTCTTGGTCGTGACCCTAAGTACTTTGTTTTCCAGTATTACCACCTGATACATAAATGCCACAGAGACTTAACTTGGTGAACCCTTTCGGATTGTGATTCAGTTTTGTTGGAATCCCCAGATAGAGGTGTCCAAAGTTCTTAAGCACACTCTTTTTAGATCAAGACTTTAACTGCTCAGTCTCAAGCTTTTAACTTGACATCTTCACACCATAAGCATATAGTTAGGGATAGCTTGTTTGAGCCGCTTAGGCCAAGATTTTATTTCTTGTAGGCCCTCCTAACCATTGATGCTCAAAGCCTTGGATCCTTTTGCCCTTGCCTTTTGGTTTAATGGGTTATTGGTTGTTTGCTCTTGCCTTTTGGTTTTAAGAGCTATTGGCCTTTTTTTTCTTTTTATTTATTTATTTTTTTCGCATGCATACATATATATTTTTCTTTTTCTTTTTTTTTGCAACATGCTTTTTTTTTCCTTTTTCTTTTTTTGCTGCTTTTTCTTGTTTCAAGAATCAATTTTTGAGATTTTTCAGATTACCAATAATACTTCTCCTTTTTCATCATTTTTTCAAGAGCCAACATTCGAAAATTCTAACTTCAAATATGCACGGTTTATTCATACATTCAGAAAACAAAAGCAATGTCACCACATCAAAATAATTGACTCTTCTTATTATATAACTCAAAATTCATGTATCTCTCAATTCTTTTAAAATAAATTTTTTTAAGCAAGGTGAGAGATATATGGAACATTTTCTAGCCTTAAGACATAGAAGATAATGCAACGAGAACAAGAGAGCAGACAATAAAATATAATAGAAAACAGAAATTAACATAAGAAAAAGGGAATTAAGAGAACGAATCCACCTTAGTAATGGCAGCTACTACTCCTCCTTGAGGATCCAATATAGTGCTTGATCTCTCCAATGTCACGCCCTTGTCTCTGTTGTTCTTCCCTCAATTGATCCATGTTGGAGCTACACTCTCCCAAAGAAGTATTCAGTTGATCCCAAAAAATTTTGGGGAGGAAAATACATCCCTTAAGGCATCTCTGAGATTTCTATTGAGGTGGCTCCACATGCTCTTTGGTGCAGGGAATTGTAATCACTTGTCTCAAATTTCAATTCCGGTACAACTAACCAGCAAGTGCACTGGGTCGTCCAAGTAATACCTTACGTGAGTAAGGGTCGATCCCAGGGAGATTGTTGGCTTGAAGCAATCTATGGCTATCTTGTTATTCTTAATCAGGATACCAATTATGATTATTAGTTGACTTGCAATTGAACAAGAGGACATGGATTAAATAATACAAAGTTGGAATAAAAATAGTGAATGATGTTGAAAAATTCGAATTACTTATTGTACAATAATGGAGAATATGTTGGAGTTTTGGAGATGCTTTGTCTTTTAAATTTCTGTAACATAATGCTTCCTCACTTTCAAAAGTGTAAAGTTCCTTCAATGGCAAGCTGTATGTAGGGTGTCACCGTTGTCAATAGCCTCTCAGTGAAAATGGTCCAAATGCTCTGTCACAGCACGGCTAATCATCTGTTGGTTCTCGATCATGTCAGAATAAGATCCATTGATCATTTTACGTCTGTCACTACGCCCAACAATCGCGAGTTTGAAGCTCGTCACAGCTATTCAATCCTTGAATCCTACTCGGAATACCACAGACAAGGTTTAGACTTTCCGGATTCTCATGAATGCTGCCGTCAATCCTAGCTTATACCACGAAGATTCTGATTAAGGAATCTAAGAGATACTCATTCAATCTGATGTAGAACGGAGGTGGTTGTCAAGCACACGTTCATGGGTTGAGGAAGGTGATGAGTGTCACAGATCATCACCTTCTTCATAGTGAAGCGCGAATGAACATCTTAGATAGGAACAAGCATGTTTGAATGGAAAACAGAAATAATTGCATTAATTCATCGAGACGCTGCAGAGCTCCTCACCCCCAACAATGGAGTTTAGAGACTCATGCCATCAAAGAGTATAAAATTCAGATCTAAAAATGTCATGAGATACAAAATAGTTCTCTAAAAGTTGTTTAAATACTAAACTAGTAACCTAGGTTTACAGAATAATGAGTAAACTAAAAGAGATAGTGCAGAAATCCACTTATGGGGCCCACTTGGTGTGTGCTGGGGCTGAGACTTAAGCTTCTCACATGCATGGGTTGTTTCTGGAGTTGAACGCCAGGTTGTAACCTTGTTTCTGGCGTTGAACTCCAACTTGTAACCTGTTTCTGGCGCTGAACACCAGACTGCAACATGAAACTGGTGTTTAACGCCAGTTTACATCGTCTATCTTCGTGCAAAGTATGGACTATTATATATTGCTGGAAAGCCCTGGATGTCTAATTTTTAACCCAATTAAGAGCGCGTCAATTGAACTCCTATAGCTCCAAAAAATCCATTCCGAGTACAGGGAGGTCAGAATCCAACAGCATCAGCAGTCCTTTTTCAGCCTAAATCAGATTTTTGCTCAGCTTCCTCAATTTCAGCCAGAAAATACCTGAAATCACATAAAAACACACAAACTCATAGTGAAGTCTAAAAATATGATTTTTTCCTAAAAACTAATAAAAATCTACTAAAAACTAACTGAAACATACTAAAATCTACATGAAATTACCCCCAAAAAGCGTATAAAATATCCGCTCATCACAACACCAAACTTAAACTGTTGCTTGTCCTCAAGCAACTAGAGAAATAAAATAGGATAAAAAGAATTTAAGAAACAATAGTATCTCAGAGTTTCAAGTGAAGCTCAGATTCTAATTAGATGAGCGGGGCTAGTAGCTTTTTGCTTCTGAACAGTTTTGGCATCTCACTTTATCCTTTGAATTTCAGAATGATTGGCATCCATAGGAACTCAGAATTCAGATAGTATTATTGATTCTCCTAGTTTAGTATGCTGATTCTTGAACACAACTACTTTATGAGTCTTGGCCGTGGCCCTAAGTACTTTGTTTTCCAGTATTACCACCGGATACATAAATGCCACAGACACATAATTGGGTGAACCTTTTCAGATTGTGACTTAGCTTTGCTAAAGTCCCCAATTAGAGGTGTCCAAAGTTCTTAAGCACACTCTTTCTGCTTTGGATCACGACTTTAACCACTCAGTCTCAAACTTTTCACTTGGACCTGCATGCCACAAGCACATGGTTAGGGACAGCTTGATTTAGCTGCTTAGGCCTGGATTCATTTCCTTAGGCCCTCCTATCCATTGATGCTCAAAGCCTTGGATCCTTTTTACCCTTGCCTTTTGGTCTTAAGGTCTATTGGCTTTTTCTTTTTCTTTATCCAATGATTCTTGGTAAAAAAATTTTTCACTGCTTTTTCTTGCTTCAAGAATCAATTTCATGATTTTTCAGATCAGCAATAATATTTCTCTTGTTCATCATTCTTTCAGGAGGCAACAATTTTAACATTCATAAAATTCAAGATAAAAAATATGCACTGTTCAAGCATTCATTCAGAAGACAGAAAGTATTGCCACCACATATAATTAATTAGAATTTTCCTTATTAAATACTCGAAAAATATAAATTGCCTCTTTATTCTAAAAATCTACTATTTTATTCATGTTTGATGATGATGAGAAAAATAAATTATAACTTAATTGAAAATAAAATCAAAATAGATATACTAATTACTACTACTTATATATAACTTCTAAGGTAAATTCCTATAATAACAACTATCACAGAGTTAAAGCTAAAATTAGAACTCAATAACCTTTATTTTGGGAAGTGGATGTTCCTCTAGTCTGTGGGGTGCTTGGTTCTTCAAGAGATAATTTTTGACGCTTCAGTTCCTTTAAGTCACGCCCTTGCTCTTCTTGTTCCCTAAGCAATTTGCAAAGCATGCTATTTTGATTATTATGTTCTTCCTTTATTTGGTCCATAGCTCTTGCAACTTGGTAACAGATGCTTCAAGATGCTCCCAGTATTCAAATTGAGGGATTTCTGGGAGGAATTCCTGTGCTCTCCTTTTGATGGGGTCATCCTGCACTTGTTGTTTTTCCATTGATATTTTGGTGATTGGCCGCTCAACTGAGATATATTCAGTTATTCCTATCTTTACTCCAGCATCTTTACATAGCATAGAGATTAGGCTTGGATAAGCCAATTTGGCGTCTTTGGATTTCTTGTTTGCTATTATGTAAAGTTCACACGAAATTAACTGATGAACTTCTACTTCTTTTCCCAACATAATGCAGTTAATCATTACTGCTCTTTTAATCGTGACTTCAGAACGGTTGCTAGTGGGCAATATAGAACGCCCAATGAAGTCCAGCCAACCTCTGGCTACTGGTTTGAGATCTTCTCTCTTGAGTTGATTTGGGACACCCGTGGTGCTGGTGGTCCACCTGGCTCCAGGGATGCATATATCCTCTAGAATCTTGTCCAGGCCCTTGTTTGTTCTCATCATTCTCCTATTAAAGGAGTCTGGGTCATCTTTCAGCTTAAAGATCTCCCTGATTTTGTCAGGGTGGATGTGAATAATCTTTCTTCTGACCAAGGTTCGATAGTCATAGAGGGCAGTTCCAGATATTCTCTGCCTGTCTGTTTGCCACAAATTAGCGTAGAACTCCTGAACCATATTCCTTCCCACTTTTGTTTCAGGATTAGCTAGGATTTCCCAGTTCCTATTTCGAATTTGCTCTTGAATCTCCGAATATTCATCTTCTTTCATATCAAATTTGACTTCCGAGATCACTGATCTTAGACCAATTATTTTGTAGTAATGGTCTGAATGTTCTTTGGTTAAGAACCTCCCTTGATTCCAAAGTGGTTTTGGAATACTCTCTTTCTTGCCTCTTGGAGTGGGTTGTTTTCCTTTAGGAGCCATGATCTTAGTGGGTATGGTTTAGTGATCACGGATAAACACACCAAACTTAGAGGTTTGCTTGTCCTCAAGCAAAAGAAAAGAAAGGAAAGGGATAGAAGGAGAGCTAGTGTCGAATGGTGGATGAGAGGAGGGAGGCCGAATGTGGATTTAAAGGGAGGGGGTGGGTTTTCGAAAATATTGAAGAAAGATAAGATAGAAGATATGATTTATAAAAGATAAATATGATAAGAAAGAGATATAATTTAAAATTAAAAAATTGTGAATGATATTTGAAAAAGATAAATCTGAATTTTTATTTTGAAAAAGATTTTAAAAGATAATTAAGTTTTGAAAAATTTGAAAAAGAGTTGGATTGGATTGGAAAAAGATTTGTGTTTATGGATTAAGATACATTTGATATTTTTGAGAAAGGGTTTTTAGAAATTAGGATTAAAATTTTTGGAATTAAAGGATGAGAATTTGTAACATGTTTATGCAAGAAATCATGAATTGGAAAAAAAATTGAAGTAAAAACGAATTTACCTCCTCCCCACCATCCTGGCATTAAACGCCCAAATGCTGCATGTTTTGGGCATTTAACGCCCATGTGCAGCTTCTCCTGGGCGTTCAACGCCCAGCTGTTGCTTCTTTCTGGCGTTGAACGACAAGAACTCCTTTGTCACTGGGCGTTTTTCTGAACGCCCAGGATGCTGTAAATCTGGCATTTAACGCCCAGATGGCTATCCTTACTGGCGTTGAACGCCCAGTAGGTACTTCTTTTGGGCGTTCAACGCCCAAAATAGCTTTGCTGGCTTTTTCGCACCAGTGAGCTTCCTTTTTGCTGTTTTATCCTCTGGATCCTTCTGTAACTCTGTGAACTTAATCAATTGCTATTTTACCTTAAAGATAATTGACATATATCTGTAAAAATTAATTAATTAACAAATAAGCTTTGTAAATGGCTAGGTTGCCTCCCAGCAAGCGCTTCTTTATTCTCTTTAGCTGGACTATTAGTGAGCTCTAATTAAGTCTCAGTTTTGAGCATTCTTGCTCAAAATTGCTTTTAAGATAATGTTTGACTCTCTGTCCATTAACAATAAACTTTTTGTTAGAATCATTATCCTGAAGCTCTATATATCCATATGGTGACACACTTGTAATCACATATGGTCCTTTCTACCGGGATTTCAATTTCCCGAGGAATAATCTGAGCCTAGAATTAAATAGCAGAACTTTTTGCCCTGGCTCAAAGACTCTGGATGACAGTTTCTTATCATGCCATCTTTTTGCTTTCTCCTTGTAAATTTTTGCATTTTTGAAAGCATTGAGTATAAATTCCTCTAGCTCATTTAACTGGAGCAATCATTTTTCTCCAGCTAACTTGGCATCAAGGTTTAGGAATTGGGTTGCCCTGTAGGCCTTATGTTCCAGTTCCACTAGCAAGTGACAGGCCTTTCCATACACAAGCTGGTATGGAGAGGTCCCTATAGGAGTCTTGAATGCTGTTCTGTATGCCCACAGAGCATCATCCAAGCTTCTTGCCCAATCCCTTCTACGGTTAATCATAGTCCGTTCTAGGATTCTTTTAAGTTCTCTATTAGAGACTTCAGCTTGCCCATTTGTCTGTGGATGATATGGAGTGGCTACCCTGTGGCTAGCTCCATATCGAACCAAAGCAGAGTAAAGCTGTTTATTGCAGAAATGAGTGCCCCCATCACTGATTAATACTCTAGGGGTACCATATCTGCTGAAGATGTGTTTTTGGAGGAATTTCAGCACTGTCTTAGTGTCATTAGTGGGTGTTGCAATAGCTTCCACCCATTTGGATACATAATCCACTGCCACCAGAATATAAGTGTTTGAGTATGATGGTAGGAAAGGCCCCATAAAGTCAATACCCCATACATCAAACAACTCAATTTCTAAGATCCCTTGTTGAGGCATGGCATAACTGTGAGGCAGATTGCCAGATCTTTGGCAACTGTCATAATTAAGTACAAACACTCGGGAATCTTTATAGAGAGTAGGCCAGTAGAAGCCACATTGGAGGACTCTTATGGCTGTTCGCTCACTTCCAAAAGGTCCTCCATATTGTGATCCATGGCAGTGCCAGAGGATCTTCTGTGCTTCTTCTTTAGGCACACATCTACGGATTACTCCGTCTGTACATCTCTTGAAGAGATATGGTTCATCCCATAGATAGTATTTTTCATCTGTGATCAATTTCTTTGTTTGCTGCCTACTGTACTCTTTGGGTATGAATCTTACTGCCTTGTAGTTTGCAATGTCTGCAAACCATGGCACCTCCTGGATGGAAAAGAGTTGCTCATCCGGAAAGTTTTCAGAGATCTCAGTAAGAGGGAGGGACGTCCCTTCTACTGGTTCTATTCGGGACAGGTGATCTACTACTTGATTCTCTGTCCCTTTTCTGTCTCTTATTTCTATATCAAACTCTTGCAGAAGCAACACCCATCTTATGAGTCTGGGTTTTGAATCCTGCTTTGTGAGTAGATATTTAAGAGCAGCATGGTCAGTGTACACAATTACTTTTGATCCTACTAAATAAGATCTGAACTTGTCAATGGCGTAAACCACTGCAAGTAGCTCTTTTTCTGTGGTTGTGTAGTTCTTCTGTGCGTCATTTAGA
This sequence comes from Arachis hypogaea, assembly GCF_003086295.3. Lineage (NCBI taxonomy): Eukaryota > Viridiplantae > Streptophyta > Magnoliopsida > Fabales > Fabaceae > Arachis > Arachis hypogaea. Next base: position 56,058,129 of record NC_092038.1, read on the forward strand.
ACACGACTGGCATAATAAATGACGTGCAGAAGCTTGTCATGCCTTTGTCCTAACACTGCACCAATGGCATGGTCACTGGCATCACACATTAATTCAAATGGTAATGTCTAGTCTGGTGCAGAGATGACTGGTGTTGTGACTAGCTTAGCTTTCAGAGTTTCAAATGCCTGCAGACACTCTTTATCAAATATAAATGGCGTGTCAGCAGCTAGCAGATTACTCAGAGGTTTGGCGATTTTTGAAAAATCCTTTATAAACCTCCTATAAAATCCTGCATGCCCCAGAAAGCTTCTGATTGCCTTAACATTGGTAGTGGTGGTAATTTTTCAATTACCTCTACCTTAGCTTGATCCTCTTCTATTCCCTTGTTCGAAATTTTGTGCCCAAGGACAATTCCTTCAGTCACCATAAAGTGATATTTCTCCCAGTTTAAAACCAGGTTAGTCTCTTGGCACCTCTTTAGAACAAGTGCTAGATGGTCAAGACAGGAGCTGAATGAGTCTCCAAATACTGAAAAGTCATCCATGAAGACTTCCAGAAATTTTTCCACCGTATCAGAGAAAATTGAGAGCATGCACCTTTGAAAGGTTGCAGGTGCATTGCACAGGCCAAATGGCATCCTTCTGTATGCAAATACTCCAAATGGACATGTGAATGTTGTTTTCTCTTGATCCTGGGGATCTACTGCAATTTGATTATAACCTGAATATCCATCCAGGAAGCAGTAGTATTCATGACCTGCTAGTCTTTCTAGCATCTGGTCTATAAATGGTAAAGGAAAATGATCCTTTCTGGTAGCTGTATTGAGCCTTCTATAATCAATACACATACGCCACCCTGTAACTGTTCTTATAGGAACCAGTTCATTTTTTTCATTATGAATTAGGGACGACTTGGACAGGGCTTAACCAGGGGCTATCAGAAATAGGATAAATAATCCCAACCTCTAGTAATTTAGTGACCTCCTTCTACACCACCTCCTTCATGGATGGATTCAGCCGCCTTTGTGGTTGAACCACTGGCTTAGCGTCACCCTCCAATAAGATCTTGGGTATGCATCTGGCTGGGCTAATGCCCTTAAGATCACTAATGGACCACCCAAGAGCTGTCTTGTGTGTCTTTAGCACTTGAATTAGTGCTTTCTCTTCCTGTGGCTCTAAGGTAGAGCTTATGATTACAGGAAAGGTATCACCTTCTCCTAGAAATGTATATTTCAGGGATGGTGGTAATGGTTTGAGCTCGGGTTTATGAGGTTTCTCCTCTTCCTGAGGGATTTTTAGAGGTTCTATTATTCTCTCTGATTCCTCCAGATCAGGCTGAACATCTTTAAAGATATCCTCCAGCTCTGATTTGGGACTCTCAATCATATTGATCTCTTTTACCAGAGAGTCAATAATATCAATGCTCATGCAGTCATTTGGGGTGTCTGGATGCTGCATAGCTTTGACAACATTCAACTTGAACTCATCCTCATTGACTCTCAAGGTTACTTCCCCTTTTTGAACATCAATAAGGGTTCGGCCAGTTGCTAGGAAAGGTCTTCCTAGAATGAGAGTTGCACTCTTGTGCTCCTCTATTTCCAGCACCACAAAGTCAGTAAGAAAGGCAAATGGCCCAACCTTGACAATCATGTCTTCAATCACACCTGATGGGTATTTAATGGAGCCATCAGCAAGTTGGAGGCATATTCGGGTTGGTTTGACTTCTTTAGTCAAGCCAAGCTTTCTGATAATGGATGCAGGTATTAGGTTGATACTTGCCCCAAGATCACATAGAGCTTGCTTGGTACAAGTACCCTCTAATGTGCATGGTATCATAAAGCTTCCGGGATTTTTAAGCTTCTCAGGTAAGCTTTTCAGAATGACTGCACTGCATTCTTCAGTGAGGTAAACTTTTTTAGTTTCCCTCCAATCCTTCTTATGACTTAAGATCTCTTTCATGAACTTAGCATAAGAGGGTATTTACTCAAGTGAGGTATTTAATGTTTTCCCACTTGGGTAGTTTGCTCATTTCTTGGCTTCTTGCTACCTTGAAGTGAGGTATTTAATGTTTTCCCACTTCTTAATTGAACTGCTTGGCACTCTTCTGTTATTTGTTTTGATAACTGCTATTCTGTTTGCTTCAACTGTACTTCCATATTCATATTAGCCATTCTTGTTTCTTGTAGTATTTCCTTGAATTCGGCTAGCTGTTTTGTTAGAAAATCCAGTTGCTGATTGAATTCAGTAACTTGTTCTGTAGGACTCAGTTCAGCAGTTACTGTTTTAGCCTCTTTTTTCATGGAAGGTTCACTGCTTAGGTACAGATGCTGATTTTTGGCAACTGTATCAATGAGCTCTTGAGCTTATTCTATTGTCTTTCTCATGTGTATAGATCCACCATCTGAGTGGTCTAGAGAAATCTGAGCTCTTTCTGTAAGCCCATTGTAGAAGATGTCTAACTGCACCCACTCTGAAAATATTTCAGAGGGGCATTTTCTTAGCATCTCTCTGTATCTCTCCCAAGTATCATAAAAAGATTCATTATCTCCTTGTTTGAAGCCTTGGATGCTCAGCCTTAGCTGTGTCATCCGTTTTGGAGGAAAATAGTGATTCAGGAATTTTTCTGACAGCTGTTTCCATGTCTTTATGCTGTCCTTAGGTTGGTTATTTAACCACTTCTTAGCTTGGTCTTTTACAGCAAATGGGAACAGTAATAGCCTGTAGACATCCTGATCTACCTCCTTATCATGTACTGTGTCAACAATTTGTAAAAATTGTGCCAGAAACTCTGTAGGTTCTTCTTGTGGAAGACTGGAATACTGGCAACTTTGCTGCACCATGATAATGAGCTGAGGATTCAACTCAAAACTACTAACTCCAATGGAGGGTATACATATACTACTCCCATATGAAGCAGTAGTGGGGTTAGCATATGACCCCAGAGTCCTTCTGGACTGTTCATTTCCACTTAAGTCCATGATGGAGAAAGGGAGATGATGTGAATTTATTTTATTTATTTTATTATATATATAAATTTTGAAATAATAAAATAAAATAAAATAAAATAAAGACGACAATAAAAATAAAAATAAATAAAAAAATAAAAATAAAAAAGAGAATTTAAAAATATTTTATGAAAATTTTTGAAAAAGTGAGGAGAGAGAAAGTGGTTAGGATATTTTGAAATTGAAATCTGAAATTTTTATATAAAAAAATTCGAAAATATGCCTTAAAAATAGTTAGAAAATATATTTTTTTAATTTTGAATTTTATGATGAAAGAGAAAAACACACAAAAGACACAAGACTTAACATTTTTAGATCTAATGCTCCTTGTTTTCGAAAATTTTGGAGGAAAAACACCAAGGAACACCAAACTTAAAAATTTTAAGATCAAAACACAAGAAAGACTCAAGAACACCTTGAAGATTCACAAGAACACCAAGAACAAAAGAAAGAACACCAAACTTAAAATTTTTTAGAAAACCACAATAAAATTTTTGAAAATTAAAGAAAGATTAACAAGAAAACACCAAACTTAAAGTTTGGCACAAGATTCAATCAAAGAGAAATTATTTTCGAAAAAAAAGGATTTTAAAAAGAAGATACCCAATTACCAAGAACATAAACCAACGCTCTAGCCAATTGAGCTGTAAATGTAACACTTGTTTTAAAGAAGAATTTTTAATAACTAAAAATATTTTTTTTTTTCAAAAACTAATATTTTGAAAAAGCACAAGAAAAACAAGAAAAGACACAGAACATGAAAAACTAAAGATCAAACAAGAAAAATAAATAAGAACAACTTGAAGATCCAGGAAAAACAAAGAACACAAATTCGAAAATTTAAAGGAAAATATAAAATATGCAATTAACACCAAACTTAAAAATGACACTAAACTCACGAAAAATTAAAACTTTAATAAGGAAAAATAATATTTTTGAAAAAAAAAATTTTGAAAAGAAAATAAAGGACTCAGAATTGATGACTCTATAGCAACAAAAATAAATTATTCCTAATCTAAGTAACAATTTAAACCTTTAGTTATTCAAACTCGAACAATCCCCGGCAATGGCGCCAAAAACTTGGTGCATGGAATTGTAATCACTTGTCTTAAATTTCAATTCCGGTACAACTAACCAGCAAGTGCACTGGGTCGTCCAAGTAATACCTAACGTGAGTAAGGGTCGATCCCATGGAGATTGTTGGCTTGAAGCAATCTATGGCTATCTTGTTATTCTTAGTCAGGATACCAATTATGATTATCAGTTGGCTTGCAAATGAACAAGAGGACATGGATTAAATAATACAAAGTTGGAATAAAAATAGTGAATGATGTTGAAAAATTCGAATTACTTATTGTGCAATAATGGAGAATATGTTGAAGTTTTGGAGATGCTTTATCTTCTAAATTTCTGTAACATAATGCTTCCTCACTTTCAAAAGTGCAAAGTTCCTTCCATGGCAAGCTGTATGTAGGGCGTCACCGTTGTCAATGGCTACTTCCCATCCTCTTAGTGAAAATGGTCCAAATGCTCTGTCACAGCACGGCTAATCATCTGTTGGTTCTCGATCATGTCGGAATAAGATCCATTGATCCTTTTGCGTCTGTCACTATGCCCAACAATCGCGAGTTTGAAGCTCGTCACAGCCATTCAATCCTTGAATCCTACTCGAAATACCACAGACAAGGTTTAGACTTTCCGGATTCTCATGAATGCTGCCATCAATCCTAGCTTATACCATGAAGATTCTGATTAGGGAATCTAAGAGATACTCATTCAATCTGATGTAGAACGGAGGTGGTTGTCAAGCACACGTTCCTGGGTTGAGCAAGGTGATGAGTGTCACGGATCATCACCTTCTTCATAGTGAAGCGCGAATGAACATCTTAGATAGGAACAAGCATGTTTGAATGGAAAGCAGAAATAATTGCATTAATTCATCGAGACGCTGTAGAGCTCCTCACCCCCAACAATGGAGTTTAGAGACTCATGCTGTCAAAGAGTATAAAATTTAGATCTAAAAATGTCATGAGATACAAAATAGTTCTCTAAAAGTTGTTTAAATACTAAACTAGTAACCTAGGTTTACAGAATAATGAGTAAACTAAAAGGGATAGTGCAGAAATCCACTTCTGAGGCCCACTTGGTGTGTGATGGGGCTGAGACTTAAGCTTCTCACGTGCATGGGCTGTTTCTGGAGTTGAACGCCAGGTTGTAACCTGTTTCTGTCGTTGAACTCCAACTTGTAACCTGTTTCTGGCGCTGAACGCCAGACTACAACATGGAACTGGCGTTGAACACCAGTTTACATCGTCTATCGTCGTGCTAAGTATGGACTATTATATATTACTGGAAAGCCCTGGATGTCTACTTTCCAACCCAATTAAGAGCGCGCCAATTGGACTCCTGTAGCGCCAAAAAATCCATTCCGAGTACAGGGAGGTCAGAATCCAATAGCATCAGCAGTCCTTTTTCAGCCTAAATCAGATTTTTGCTCAGCTCCCTCAATTTCAGCCAGAAAATACCTGAAATCACAGAAAAACACACAAACTCATAGTGAAGTCCAGAAATATGATTTTTGCCTAAAAACTAATAAAAATCTACTAAAAACTTTCTGAAACATACTAAAATCTACATGAAATTACCCCCAAAAAGCGTATAAAATATCCGCTCATCACTCTTGCTGTGATCTATGTGCCGACTCTCTAACATGCTCCATCCTTCTTTTAGTGATGGTGATAAGAGAATTTATTGTTGATCTAGAATTTTACAAAATAGAATTCCTTCATTGCTAGTATAGTCTAAATCAACAATTAATTCCCAATCAAAGTTTAAATTCAAAGAATAGTCACAATTCAAACCAAATATAAACCGAGAGTTTTTAAGTTTCTGGGTCGTCTTCCCTAGGAGTTTCAATTGAGGTGCTCAATTATTGGCTATGAGGGAGAATGGGGTGGCAAAATAAGCAAGTAATGTAAATAGGAAGGAATTAAATAAGCATGCAAGAAATTAAAAGCCAAAGCAAGGAAAGGAAAATTCAAATGCTAAAAATCTCCTGGCAAGGAGTGAGAGTTAAGGTTACCTATCCTAGACATTGACTACAAACACATGATGATTATGAAGAGTTAATCCTACTTAGGCAACCCTACATTGAGGATAAGTCAAATAGGCATAATTGATTTCAATCCACAAGTCCTAGTAAGCTCTATTAATGGGAGACTTAGTGAAAACCAAATTAACTAACTACTCTAATATATCAATCAAGAATGGACATCAATGACTCAAGGGTGACCAAAGTCCTTAATTTCATACCAAGAGTGAAGAAAAACTTGGTAAAAACTAAGCCAAGTATTTTATCAAACACTTGGTGTACATGAAAATAAAATAATATTAAATTGCATTAAAAATAAAATCTAACTACCAAAAGTAAGAAAATAATAACAACTAAAGAAAGCAACAATCAACATGAAAATATAAATTTGCATTAATTGAAATTAAAATTAACAAGAATATCCATAAACATAAAAATGACAAAAATGGGAAATTAAGAAGAAGAACTAAGAGAACTAAGACAATAAAGCATGGAAACATAAATGAAACTACATTAGAACAAGAATTAAAAGCTGAAATTAAATAAAAATTAACTAAGAAAACCTAAATTCTAGAGAGAGGGGGAGCTTCTCTCTCTAGAAAACTAAGACAAGAACATAGAAAAACCTAAACATAATTGCTCCCCCTTCATTCCTCTTCACTTTGGCTTGAAATAACTTCAGAAATGGGTTGGATTGGGTTTTAGAGGCCCAGAATTTGCCCCCAGCAATTTGCAAATAATGAGCTCACATGACGCGGGTCACGCGTACGCGTCGCCAAGCTTGCACTTGTGCGCGCGCACACATCACTGTGCGCACGCACTGATGCTGAATCTTCCAAACTCCATTTTTTCATGGCTTCTTCTCTTTTGCATGCTCTTTTTCTCACTTCTTCAACCCATACTTGTTTTGAAAACCTAAAATCACTTAGCAAACACATCAAGACATCAAATGGATTAAAGTGAATAAAATTTAGTAATTAAAAGGCCTAAAAAGCATGTTTTCACTTTCAAGCACAATTTAGGAAGAAATCATGAAACTATGCTATTTCAATGGATAAGTGCAAGAAAAGTTGATGAAATCCACCCAAATAGAGAAAATAAATATCATGAAATGTGGATTCATCAGATGGGCTTGTCCTCTTCTATGACAATTCCAGCTGAATTGTATATGTGACAAATGAGGTAAGGGAAGTGAAGGCAAGTGCCTTTCCCTTCCTCTTCCTTGAGGTTTCATCAGTCTTTGGTGCTATACTTAGGAGTGGTAGAAGTCAAAAAGCAAAGTTTTTGCAACACCAAACTTAAGAGTTTTGCTCGTCCTCGAGCGAATATGAATAATGAAAAATAATAGAATAGAAGAGGGTGGTGTAGGTGGAGATTCTGTAGGACCTACTGGTCCTGAGAGGCCAGGGCAATTGAATTCCCTGTCCTCCAACAGAAGCTAACATATAATAAGAGATAAGGATACTTTTGACCATAAAAAAGGGCACGTTGATTATTATTCATTGACATTTCAACCATAAACCTTCCATAATCTACAACAAACACTTATAAAGAACCTCGACAAAAACAACAGGAATCAAGCGAAAACCAAGTTCAAAGATCCATAAACTTAACCAACCCATTAATTAAAATCGTGTCAACAGAAACACCCTAACAACAGAAAATAATAGAAAATATAAAAAGGAAACAATAAAACCTAGAAACGGAAAAAAAGAAATGAAAAATGAATACCTGAAATGACGAGGAATGCTCTTCACGAGCGTGACGTTGATGTCGATGCCGTTCTTAATGGTGTAGAAGGCGGCTGCAAGACACTCACTGCCAGAGTTGCATCGAAGTTCGCCTAAGAGGGGGCTGCTGTCGAAAATGGGAAAGACAAGAGGGTTAGAGAGAGAGAGTGAGAGATGAGAAGGTGCAGAGAGAGTCTAATTTGAAATGAGGGGGAAGAGAGGGCTACCAGAGTTGGGGGAGACGAGAGGAATAGAGAGAGAGTGAGAGATGAGAGGCTGCACAGAGAGAGAGAGAGAGAGAGAGAGAGAGAGAGAGAGAGAGAGAGAGAGACTGTAATTCAAAATGAGGGTGGAGAGGGTTCCCGATTTGAATTTAAGGCAAAATTACCGTCGGATTTACCAGCGGATTTATCTGCGGGTAACGAATCAGCGAGTGACCAAAACATAGCGTTCCACTATTTAGGTTTATCATCGGAAAAAATCCGATCATAAATTCGACGATAATTATCGTGAAGATTTTTCTTTTTCCCTCCAACTATTACCGACGAATTTACCGTCGAAAACCGAATACACCGTTAAATTGTTTGCCCAACAAATTTATTTCCAAATTTGCATGTAAATCCCTCGCTAACTTGCGACGCTAAATCTGACAGTACGCATCATTTCTCTTGTAGTAATAGTAAATTCGAGTTTTCTTTTCTCAATAGTAAAATCGCATTGACTTGGTTTCAAACTCATTTTTTGTAAATTCGACTGGTATAGGGATGACTTTGCGAGTTTAATTTTATCCAATTTTGGGCTAAAAACGGCACCGTTTTGCTAGAAAAAAGGCCTTTCCCCTTGGGTTACATTATTACACTACCACTAACGGCACTCAGTAACAAACTCACTTCCTCTATGGTTGCATGTTCTCACCCATACTTCCACTCTCTTATTGCCCTCCTGCTAGTAGCTGGACACTGTCGTTTGTCGTTGTAGTTTGCTTAGTGCCTTCGTCCTACCTTTGCTTTGTTTCGTGGCTTCATCTCACTCGCCCAGTTGGTTTCTGTCGTTGATACCCCTAGTCTGTCGCTACTGGCTACGTGTACGTCATTATAACTGCATCTATTTCTGGTTTAGACATATGCGTTCAGACTTTAGTGATCAAAGATAAGCTTTTAGATACTACACTTCCAATTTGGCGTTGCCCTTGTTCGTAGCTTCTAGCCAATGCTTTTTCAATCTCATTAATTCTGCTCTATTTCAAGTATTTAATATTTATCTTTCTTTAGCAATACTCAATAACTAAAATTTCAAACTTGTGTTTCAAATTATTTGTTTTTCGTTGCTTCTGTAGTTATACTTACACAAACATTATTATATTGGAGTAATTTGAAATTAAATTAGGTTAAATATTACAAACTCACAATATCTTGTATGTGCTTACAAGTTGCATAGGTAACCTTTACAAAATTGATGTACGTTTATTTTATATTGTTAAATTTAACTTAAATGATTAGATGTCAATTGTGTATGCTTTTAATTGTTAGAGTCATAGTTATTAGATCCGACTCGATTTAATTAGTTCAACCAAAAACTCAATCACTCATTTATTTGATCGGGTCGAACGTTTCATCGAATTGCTTAAACATCAGACTTGCAAAAAATCGGTTCGACCCATTTGGATTTAAGCAAAACTGGTGACCCGGTCAGTCCACAACCCGGACTAGGTCATGTTTAATTTTTTTTTTAAAAATTTGAAAACGACGTCGTTTTCCAGTAAAGGTAAGCCAAAAGCCCAAAACCCTAATCTTCTCGGTGAACGTCTCCCCTTCCTTTTCCTCTCGCACCCACGAGGCCACCACTCTGTCTCAGTCTCGTCAGTCACTCAAGCTCAAGCTCAAGCTCAAGCTGAACCTCTCTCATCTCTCTCACTGTCACTCTCGCACTCAAGCTCTTTCATCTCCGGTCTTTCTCACTGCCTCCGGTCTCGCACTGAAGCTCGTCATCGCTCTGTGTCAAGTCACCGTCTCGCAGTCAGCGCGCGCCTTCCCTGCGCTCGTCGTCGCCGGCGGCAGAAGCAGCAGGTCCTGGGGCTGGTCGTCGTCGTCGCTCTTTGACTCGTCACCGTCTCGCACTCAGTCGCACGCCTTCCCTGCGTTCGTCGCACATCCCGGGGCTGGTCGTCGTTGTGGTCTTCTTGCTTCGAACCTTGCCGTCAGCAGCTGGTCCCCGACTTGGTGAGTTCCAACAAATTCCCCTGTTCTTTCTTGCTCAATTGACGTTGTTTACTGATTATCATCGCTGAAGCTTGAATCTGTTGTTGTGTTGCTGAAATAATCACTTAGCTAAACTTTTTGTTGCTGTAAATCTTTAAATCATCTTTTGAGCTAAATCATTTGTTGCGTTGAATTTGTTGTTGAAAATGAGGTTCATGCTCTCTGCAACTCAAGAGTAAAATTGTTCAGTTAAATTGTTGTTCCCGTGCTCTCTGTTTGGTTTTTTTGCTATAATTTAAAAAATGTGTTCATCACAACTCAGTTGCTATTATGAATTATTCTTGGTATTAATTTGTGAAAAATACACAAATGTAGAAATAGAAGCAAATAAAAATGAACGAAATGTTGGTCAAGCTTCAAATTTGTCCTATGAAGATATAGATGCCGACTCTGAGATCACCCCTTGGATATGATTTATTGATTGTGTTATCTTTTGCTCTCTTTTGTTCATTTAAACTGTGAAAATATTTTGTACTAGTGACTTGTTTATTATCTCTTTTTGCATTATTAGTTATGTCTAAGAATTGATACCTTATTGTTATTAATATGTTTGTAAAGACATGCATTTTAAGTTTTAACTTTTGGTTTTAATTTTATTTTTATAATTTTACATTTTTATTTATGACCGGGTCAAACAGGTGAATCAGTGGCCCACTCACCAGTTGAACCAGTGACCTGGTCGTATGGCTTGGTCAATTACCGGTTTGGTTCTGATAACTATGGTTAGAGCTAGGAGTTTTAGTTATGGCTGTTGAATTATTTGTTTAGAGACTGGATATCTGAGAATGTTGGTTTAGGGTTTATTATAACTTTATTTTTGTTTAATATTGTGCTTTGTGGTAGACTGGTTGTACTTGTTGATTTTGAATGGCTAGATTTGAGTAAATATATATCTTATATATGATGTATGCTTTATTCTATTAAATCATAACAGGTAATCTCACACAAATCGAGTCTAGGTGAGCTCCACGAGTTTACTTAGACTCGCGAGTTTGACAACCTTGTTGCCGCTACTGATTGTTCTTGAATGGAGATTGAGAGGCCAGATGGGCGGAGCCCGAATCAGCTAAGGCCACTGGCTTGTTCTCGCTCCATCCTCCACCGTGCTCATGGCTCCGCTACCTGGTCTCAAGGTCTCACCCTCACTGCCATCCTTCCCCTTTAGTTTTGTGTGAAGTTTTATCATTTCGCGTTGTTTCCAATTTTAGTGAAAAAACAAAACTGATTTTGGGAAATGTTTGTTTGCTTTTCTTGTTTGAAGGAGATACCAAGGTGGTTGCTGCAGTTTACGGACCAAAAGCCGGTACCAGGAAGAATGAAAATCCTGAGAAAGCTTCTTTTGAAGTTGTTTGGAAACCCAAGACTGGACAAATTGGTGATTACACTACAGCATAACTCTCTCTTTCGTTATTATTTTCAATCAAGTGTCACTCTTTTCTTCCAATGCCTGAATTTATAAAATTTCTCTATCTATGCTAAGTAAATGGCTATCTACTGGTCATGATTCTAGGTTACTCAGAACTGTCACTATTTTGGTGCAACTGTTTCAGTTAATTTATTTTATTTAAACCTTGTAGGAAAAGCGGAGAGGGAATATGAGATGATTTTGAAGAGAACACTAGAGAGCATTTGCATTCGGTCAATATACCCGAATACCACCACTTCAGTCATAGTACAGGCATGTTTCTCATTGAATCCCTCATTCCCTCCCTTCTCATTTTTGTTGGTTTGTTAATTTTTACACAATTAGTTAGGGTAAAAGAACATGCTGCAATCTGAGCATCTCTTTAACTTTCCTTTTTACATATGTATTGTTCTTGTAGTTTGCATTAATTTTGCTTATATACTAGCTTTAGCTAGTGGCACATCCTTGGTTCTTCCTAGGTATTAAGGTGATATATACATGTAAATTTTATACGAGCTTGTATTTTAGGATTGAACATTCATGGTTTTACTGCAGGTTGTTCATGATGATGGTGCTGTATCCTTGAAATTTCTTTTATGATTTGTGGTATTTGTTCTTTAAGTGTGTCATGGTGTATAGTCAGGCAGTCCTATAAAGATAAGTATTTCATGAACATGCTCTTGGATCTTTTTCTTCTTTTTCTTGACATAGTAGCTACTTCCATGTGCAATAAATGCAGCATGTGCTGCACTCGTGGATGCTGGAATACCCCTGAGACATCTTGCTGGTAATCAACACTTGTTATTATCTTATGGTGTACTGATTTCATTTTTCTTATTACTGATTTCTAATCCTTCTCTCTCTGCAGTTGCAATATGTTGTTCTGTAGCAGATAACGGCTATATCTTTTTGGACCCAAATAAACAGGAAGAAGAGGTTTGCATATATACACACACACACACACACTCAGCTGATGTCTAGTGAATTTAGTTAGGTTAAAAAACTTCTACCCACATGATTTATGTAGCATTTGACTTGTGATGAGCTGATAAAGTCTCAATACCTAGTGGATTGTAGCTGAAATGCTTAAATCTTTTCTTAATTTTCTTTGTTTTCATCACTAAAACACTTTCATGTACTAGTGTTAACAATATCTTCTATATACTATTTATTGTATTTGCCGGTAAATGATTACTTGCTGGTTAGATTTAATGGAACTTAACAGCTGACATGTTTATACTATAATTATGATAATTGTATTCCTGTTTCTCTTGCTTGTACACAACTCTAATTCATTGCAATTTTATCATATGGCAGAAAATGAAAGCATTTTCCTATTTAGTTTTTCCAAATTTGAATGTTTCCGTTCTACCAGAAAGATCAACGCAGAAGGGTGGTGAGCCCACGGCACATGGTATCATCACATCTGTTACCCATGGTGCTATGTCAGGTATTTAGTCTCACTTCATTTAATATTTTCTACATGGTTACAGATGTTCGAACCATTGTTTTATACCTTTCAATTGTTCCTAGCATGTGATTGCAACTGTGAATTATATAATCTATGATCTAATTATTTCCTGGTGTATTTTTCAAGTGGATGATTATCTTCACTGCCTAGAACGAGGGCGTGCTGTTAGTGCAAGGTTGTCTGAGTTTTTGAGAAAGAACATAGAGCCAAAATCTTCAAGCGAGTCATCTAAAGCTGGCTGATAGGAAACCACTTTGGACGTAGTTTACTAGTAACTAACTTTTCTACACAAGGGCAGGAGAGCATGGGATATCTATGCAGGTACTACTATTATGTATTTGTCCTGCGGTTGCTAGCTCTGCAAAAATGTACTCACTCATGAGTCTTCTAGGTTTTCTGCAGTCTCCTGTAACATTGTCCTTGAAGTTGCTTTTATAGTGGTAAAGATTTTATTCTTCGGTTATAAGATTGCTCGTGGTGTTTCGTATACTCTGGTTTAGTTCTATATCTGTTATCCTTAATTTATTTCCATGAGTGGATTCTTCTAAGGATTAATTTTTTTGTACTTGAGAAAGGCTTAATTTCACAGAAGCTTTATTCATTTCGTTGTAGAAGCCTTATAAGATTTTTGTAGCAAAAGCAGCTTTCTGCTCTTCTGCTTTTTTATTTTGCCTATATTTATTGTTCTTCATTTGCATCTTAGTTTCCTTCTAGAGGCTTACCGAGTTTTCTCTGGCATGCTACTGTAAATATGTGCCTCATGATTTGTGTTTATATATGAGATACCTGCTAAGTTAGACCAACAAAGAATACGCATACATATAATGTGTAAGAAAGTTCATATTTACAACATAATCAAAACAACATTCTTAAGCAAAGTATCACACAACATAGAAACCAAGTAATGTACAAGCCACCCCATTGAAAAACATCAAGCATCTGACCAAGTAAGGTCCGTTTCTCCCCATTGCTCATGAGGAATTCCCAAGGCTTCCCAGACAGCCTTGGAGACATCAACAATGTTATTCTTACAGGTAGGCTGGTAATCATGGTCCTCACCACGCCTCATTCTTGAGTCGCACTCATCAACCACCATTGCCACCACACTCCTCCCATTCTCGGTAATTGTGATGTTCAGGCACCTGCTCTTGTTGAACCATCCTGTAGAGAGTGCGACAACTGGAGTGTCATCCGAATGGTACTTGTTCTCACACTCTGATGGGCTTTCATCGTCTCCACCTTTTTGGAAGCTGTTCAATGTGAGTGGCTCTTGTGTGTGAGGTCACTTGTGATTTGTGAACATTTGTAGGTTGTGTATGCTTTACCTTCCATGCTACAATTTGAATCATTCTCGTTACACATTATCCTGGAGATGGTTTCTTCCCTATGATTCTGCCACTTGGCGGCACTTTTGCCCCTCAGAGAACAAGCAATTTGTGATAACAAGAAAAATTAGGAGAACAAAGGGTGCTTTTGAGCAAAAAAATCTTCATCTTATTTATTTATTTATTTATTTTGCTTTTCCTTGTAGAACCCCTATTAGTTTTCTCATCTTTCGTAGTTTTTGTTCTGAGAAGTACTTGATGCATGTAATGAGATCTAAAGGAGTATATATATAAGGGTTAGAAGTTAATTGGTTATTGTTGATTATTTCATGGCAAGCATAAGATCATTTTTGAGGGAGGTCAAGGAGACAAGTTTTCACTTTGCCAAGATTGGCAACTATGCCATCCATACTATTTAGAATACACTTAGGCTTTTTAATATGATGGGTAAAGTGTTTGGCCTATTAAATTTCACGTTATGGTCCTGGTTTGAGTAGAAATTGATTGCTACAGCAAGCAAAAGCAGAGGAGTTAATTCATTATTCAGTCATTTGAGAATGCTCTTGATAGTGTTTAACACCAGAAAAGAAAATGATATTTCATTTCCAATCAAGCAAATGTTCTTGGATTTTATACAAAACTGGACCCTTTGTTATAAGGAAAAGTATAGGACACTAACTATGATATAAGCTAACTTAGCTAACTCTCTTTTAATCCTAAATTTGAAATTCGAAAAATTTAGTTTTGTTCCCTTTTCATATGCGATCATACAATCCTAAGCCACAAACCACTTTGTATACGCACCTTCTGTCCTCTCTTTCACGCTCCTCTTCCTATTAATCTTCTCTTGCACGTCGTGCCACTTTTGTATCACTGGTGTGCCATCATCAGTCACCATTCCTCGTGTGCAGCTAGCTCTCTCACTCGCTGCCTCTTCACCGCGCATCCTCCATCTCTCTCACTCGCTGCCTCTTCACCGCGCATCCTCCATCGTAGTTATTATGCGTCATGCCTTGTCCTTGCACCAGTCAGCCCTAGTCTTCATGTTGTCATCCATCGCTGGAGGGCTCTCGACGGAAGACAACCACCATTTTGCCGCCGCTCACTGTTTGGCGTTTCATCGGTGCTAGTCTACGGGGAACAACCAGCGGTGTCCACGCCCTTCCTGTCCACACCAGTGCCGTCAAGCACATTGTCGCCCTCGCCGTCCACGCAGCACCGTTGAAGATGTGGTTGCCAGCCACCCTGCATGCAGTCGTCGTTCTTCATCACGTCGCGCCTCCGCCATCGCGTGGCCGTCCTCCATCGCGTCACGCCCTCCATCGCCGTAGGTCTTCTTTCGATGTGATTTGGATTTTTCGATGTAATTTGGATGCTTTTTCGATATAATTGGATTGTTTTTGGTATATTGTAAATGTTTTTTTTTGTTCTTTAGTAGAAAATGTATTAGGGTTTATGAGAGAGAGAGGGAGAGGGAGGGAGGGAGGGAAAGAGAGGGAGAAAAAGGGAGGGAGGGAGAGAGAGAGGGAGAGGGAGGGAGGGAGAGAAAGAGAGGGAGAAAAAGGGAAGGAGGGAGAGAGAGAGGGAGGAGATGGGAAGGAGAGAGAGAAAGAGGGGGGAGGAAGAATAGAGAAGGGAACACAATAAAGGAGGAAAGAGGGAAGGGTGTCTGGACAAAAGGAAAGCCGTTGCACCTCCAACGTTAAAAGAGTGACCGAAGAGAGAGAAACACAAAGAAAAGGAGAAAAATCCAACCATGATCAAATACCAAAACCTAAATCAAAGTTCAAATTCATGTTAATTAAACACATAGAAATTGGAGACTATAACCATTAAAAAAAAAAACTAGCTCCAAATAAACTAGAAAGAAAATTCTAAACAAAGTAAGTGGTATTAAATGCAGATTTTTTTATTTGGTTTTAAGATTATTTGTGATAAGTGATTAAATTTTCAAACTCTTCTACCCCACAATCCTGAAACATGAAGTACGATATATTTTCATTCAAGTATTTTCACAAGCACGTGGTGTTCAAGTACAATACGACACTAATAATGACTACTTTCACAACAAATTAAACTAAACCACAAATCAAATTCATAATCAAATTATAATCAAACATTTCTACGGGTATAAAATAATAATTTGTTCCTGCTCATTATTGTGTAATCAAGTTGAAGAAGCTCAAAATGAAGAATCAAAAGCATAATGAGTAGAATCTTACCTTACAAAATCAAATAAAGAAAATGTTGTCAAAGAAGTTCGCGCTTGAGACAGAGGGCACCGCATCTGAGAGAGAAGAAGGAGAATCGCAACCGTGCCTGAGAGAGAGCGAAGAAGAATAGTGCCACACCGGAAATAGAGAAAAGAGAAATGTACCGCTAGAGAGAGGGGGAAGGAGAATCGCGCTTGAGAGTGAGAATGAGGAAGGAGAATCGCGTCTAAGAGTGATGAGTTTGGAAAACTCCAAATTAAATTAGTGATGATCAAACATTATTAAAACAATTAGTTGCAAAATTATTAATTTGATTTTAATTCATATGTGCTAATTAAATAATTTTGCTATGCAGATTTTGCTATTGGGCCGAAATATAACAAGCCCATTGGAATATTTTTCTTAGCCTTGATATTAAATTGTTGTGATTATGGTGGTTGAAATCATGGTTATGCTATTTGGGCCAGAAATTGTGATATAAGCCCAATTGGAATCTTTGCTACTAAGACCAAAGCTTGGTCCAAAACCAATATTGAAAGAAAGCAAAGTTCCTTGCTTCCAACGGATCCCACTTTCAAGTTACGATGGATTTCAAATTCAATTAACTTGAATTAACTTGCATTGGAAACATGAGAGAGAATATGTAATTGATTTGATGGCCTCATTAATGTTACACGCCACTAAGAAAGAAAGGGGAGTAGGAATTAATTCATTTTGATTTAATTTGTTCAAATCCATTACATGCTTTTCTTTCTATTCTCTCTTCTCTCTCATCTTTCTTCTTCATTTGGTCACTTCACAGAGAAAGCATGGAAGTCTTTGCAAGCTATCAGAGTAATGAAGAAGAAGCTAGATGCAAGCTAAAGACCATTGTAATGATGGCAAGAAAAAGAAAACAAAAAGTATGCTGTGGCTGAGATCTTCATCAAAAATAGGTAAGATTTGGTGAAATAAGCTCATGCTCTCCATACCAAAAATGAAAGAAGTTGATCTCGGTCAGAGGAAGAAGATCTCAGAGGCATGGCTCGTCTCTGCTTTGTGTTCACTCATCACAGAAGGTGGCTAGGGAGGCTACATGAAGGAGGAAGCAAAAGTGGAGCAGGAGGAGCTGTCATGCATCAAGAATGCATCAAGGGCTAGGAATCCTTCTTGAAGTGTAAGTCAAGTTAGATGGCTCGGATTGATGAAGCTTGGTGTAAAGAGAAGACTCAGAGGTAATTTCATGTTGGATATATCATTCGGTTATCTCTCCTCTCTCTCTCTCTCTAGCCGAAATGGTTTTGCTTGAAGAAGAAGAAGTTTAGCTTGGTTCAACAGTTTCAACCATGGAGGCTTCCCCTTCTATAAATAAGGGAGAACAGCCAGGGCTTGAAGCAAGGAAAGAAAAAGAGTGAAAGCACAGTGTTCACATAGCTACCTAAGCTAACAGAAGTTCTTCTCCTTCAATGTTCTTCATTTTATATTTTTCTGTTTAATTTTTTCTGTCTTAAGTCTCATGGAAAAAGTCAAACAGTGAGGTTTGTAAGAAAAAACCATAGAACGAAAAAAGGCAGAGTATGCAAAATTAAAAGAAAAGTCATAGATATTCTTAGAGGTCCTTTGTACATTTGTGTTGTGTATCATGATTCTGTGGGAATCCCTTTGCAAGTTGGGTTAGCACTTTGCAGTTGAAAGCTTGGTAGGTTACCAAGTCAAGTTCAGGATTGGAATTAGATTCTGGACTTGTCCCGGATAGGAAGGGTAGTTCCTAGGGAGAATTGGTGTTTGTAATCAAAGATGATTATAGTGAAATTCCATCATTGTTGTGATGGAGACTGAATGTAGGTTGCATTGCACTTAGCAGCTGAACCAGGATATATCTTGGTGTAATTTTTTCTCTCTTTTACTCCATTTCTGATTCTGCTGCATAGGAGACAAAATTGAAAAATATCTCGTGGCTAGTCACAAGACAAAACGAAAAGGTCTCTTGGCTAGGCATGAGACAAAAACAAGAAATATCTCCTCAAGTGTTATGAAGGACAGCAAGAGTTACTAAGCAAAAAAGGGGCTAAGATTCAACCCCCCTTCTCTTAGCTACTGATAAACCCAGAAACGGTTTCTCTCCTTTTTGTTTTCTCCATAACCTCTTCGCAACTTTTCTCTTCTCTCTTCGCTCTCTGTCTTTCGCTTTGTGCTTCTGCTTCGTTGCTTGGCGATTTTCTGGGCAACTTCCATTTTTACACTTTCTCGAAGTTTCTTTCGCCTCCAGGTTAGTCCCTGTTCCGTGCCTTGGCTTTGTGATAAAGTTTTGATTTTGATCCTCCCTTTTTGAGAAAGTTTGGATCTTTCTATTTCCATTGTGCCCTAGATTTGTTTGGAATGTGCTTTCCGGGAGTTTCTCTATATTCTGCATGATCCTTTTTGCTTTTGCTGGATGCCTTTAGGGCTTTTCATGTTTTTGTTGTTTTTGTTCTTGATACCGCTTGTCCACGTTTGTTCCTCGTTTGTTTGAAGGTTTGCTTTTGTCTGCTTCTTGAAAAAGGTTGTATCTTTAATGGTCTTTGCTTGGTGTGCCTGATGTTTGGGAATGTTTTTTTGCTTGGTAGACTGTAATGATTTTCTGTGTTTCTCCTTGAAGAAAGGTGTTTCTTGGTGTTTGCTATTTTTTGAATCTCTTTTTTGAGGCATGCTAGGATGTAAGCTTGTGGATTGATTTCTGGAAACCTTGTTTTGTTACTGCCTCCAAAGGATGCCCCAGGACTTTGGTTTGAGTCTTGGGGTTTTCCTTTTCTTTGTTTCATCACTTGAGAGGTATTGACCGAGTTGTTTCTTCCTTTGTCCGAGATGTTTGTAGTAACCACATCTTCTTTTCTTACTTGTAGGATTAGTTGGCCTCATGTCTTCTCGCAATAACATTGTAGAGATGTCTTCTAGAGTTCCCGAGGGGATGTTCGATTGGCTGGACTCCCTTGTTTTGTTGTGTGTTTCTGTTGTGGATGCTGAGTTTTGCACAGAGCTGAGGAAGCGCCATAGGATTTGTGGTAACAATGCTCGTGAGGAGGATTATGAGCTTGTCGCTCCTGATTCTGACGAGAGAGTTTGTTTTCCGACTTCTGTTGAGGGAGAGCGTCCCTTCTTTTATGCTTATGAATATTTCTTCAGTCAGTTGAACGTTACTTTTCCTTTTACTGCTTTTGAGACCGACCTGTTGTGGTCGTGTAACATTGCCCCATCCCAGCTTCACCCAAATTCCTGGGGTTTTATTAAAATTTTTCAGCTTCTCTGCCGAGAATTAGACGTAACACCTTCTCAAACTCTTTTTCTTTACTTGTTTGTTTCCGCCAAGCCCAGCAGTTCTTCAAAAAAGAAAGCTTCCTGGGTTTCCTTCAGGTCCGCCCAGGGGCATAAAGTTTTTGCTATGTATGATGAGTCCTTTAAGGACTTCAAGAATTACTTCTTTAAGGTCCGTGCTGTGGAGGGGGTCCGCCCCTTTTTTCTTGATGAAAATGATGAACCTTCTTTCCCTCTAGAGTGGCAGAAGGATGTGAGAGTGTCTCGGTACACATGGGAGATGCTTGACGAGGTTGAGCAGGCTTTTGTAGTTGCTCTTGAGGATCTCTGGGGAAAACCTCCCCATCTTGATATGAAGAGGTTTTTGAATGACCCATCCTTGGTTCGGACTGTTTTGGGTAGTTGTCTGACTTGTTTCTATACTTGTCTCCTTTTTCTTCCTTTTATTGAGATTGTAACTTCTTTGTTGTGGCTGATTTTGTTTTTGCAGAAATGTCAAAGAATAGTGACCCCATGAAGGCCTTTAAAAAGGCGAAGAAGGCAACTGCTGCTCTGAACATCTCGGCCAAGGTGACCGGGGAAAGGTCTTCTCAGGTCCCATTAAAGCCTCCTGTGTCGAGTTCTCCTGGGCCGAGGAAGGCAATTCCTACTCCTTGATTTCGTCAGGTCGATCCTTCACAGACTTCGGTCGTTGCTTCTGGCGCTCCTCCTAGTAAGAAGGAGAAAGTAACTGAGCCTTTCAACCTTGACGCTCCTGACTTTGATCCGATCGAGTTTATAGATCAACAAATAGGTCCTTATGGCGCCCTTTCTATGGATGACGTCTCCCTTCTTCAGCATTTTGATTATGTGGCTCGAAGTGGTATTAAGTTGGCACACTTGGGAGCGGCCCTGTATCAGACTGCCCAAAGTCTTCCCCTTCATGCCACCAAAGCCTTTATGGAGGAGGCCAAACGGGAGTTCGATCGGATAAATGGCTTGAAGGAGGAGCTCGAGGTGAAGGTGGCCAAGTTGGAAAAAGACCTGAAAAATGAGAAGGCGAGTTCCCTTTCTTTGGCTGCCTCTGTAAGGCTGGCTGAGGATACGGCCCTGAGACATAAGGATAGTTATGTCACATCTTATTGGAAGGGGATGCGTCTGAAGGAGGAGTTGGAAAACGCCCGAGCTGATTATGCCGAGCTCCAGGGTCATCTTGTTGGTAGTGTAACTACTGCCTATGAGAACCTGAAGGAGCAGGTTCGGATTATTGCTCCTGAGGCTGACCTTACTCTCTTCAGCCTAGACAACGTCGTGAGGGATGGTAAGATTGTCCCTGATGACCAGGATGATGATGATGCTGATCCTCCCCCTGTGCCTTCTGCCAAAGTGTCAACTTCCTTGGTTCCTCCCGTTGTGTCTGATCCGGATTGCCAGATTCTGAATCGGGATGATGGAACTATGAATGCCGTGCCTTTTCAGACTCGCCCTCCTTCTCCTCCTCCTGATGCTGCCGAGAAGGCTCCCGACCTTAGCTGATCATTTTTCTAAGTACTTGTGTAAATAGCCCGGTTTGTGGGCTTTTTGAACTTGTTTATTATTTTGTGTGACTACTGACGCTTTTTAGTTGCCTGCCCGGCAACTTTTATTTGAAAAACAAAAGTAGCTCTCTTTTCTAAGGTAGATTTTGGTGGCCTCTTGAGGCTTTATCATACTATGCTTTTGTTGCGTTTTATCATGGTATCTTGTTCCGATGTTGGAATCTTGCTGCTTGGCCTCTTTAGGTTGCTTTCGTACTTTATTGTTTGTAGCTTGGATCCTTCTGAGGCCATAACTATAGGGGGTCCGACTTGTTTTTTGGCTTCCTCGCTCATAACCGTCTTCTTTATGTTGGTCCCCTTCTAAGTTATTTTGTAATCCTCTTTCTTGGACCTTTGTTAGGTCTCTTTAAGGGATTACTTTTACAACTTGTCTTGTAGGAGACCGACTTCGTTAGGTCGATCTCTTCTAAGTTGTTTTTTGTAATCCTCTTTCTTGGACCTTTGTTAGGTCTCTTTCAGGGATTACTTTTACAACTTGTCTTGTAGGAGACCGACTTCGTTAGGTCGATCTTTTCTAAGTTGTTTTTTGTAATCCTCTTTCTTGGACCTTTGTTAGGTCTCTTTCAGGGATTACTTTTACAATTTGTCTTGTAGGAGACCGACTTTGTTAGGTCAATCTCTTCTAAGTTATTTTTTGTAATCCTCTTTCTTGGACCTTTGTTAGGTCTCTTTCAGGGATTACTTTTACAACTTGTCTTGTAGGAGACCGACTTCGTTAGGTCGATCTCTTCTAAGTTATAGCAATTCCTCTTTAATAGGGTTGGCCAGACCTCTTTCCAGGGATTTGCTGATAACTTGGGTTGACTTGGTCCAACTTTTTTAATATTGGCCAGTCTTTTTTAAGTTATTATATAGCAATCCATAAGACCTCGTCAGGTTTTTTTTGGGATCACTTTCGATAACTTCTTGCATTATTCTGTGTTCATCTTTGCCGATTTGTAGATGGTGGTTTTTGTCCCAGTTTGATCAACCTTTAGGTGAATCACGTTTTCACCTTTGTCGGTTGATCATTCCTATCGAGATCGTACAGTGAATCTGTTCTTCACTTTCTGTCGATCCGTTGCTTTATAATCGGACGATGAATGCTTCAGATTAATGCGTCTTGGGAATTTGTAGAATATCTGAAATATATTTCATTTAAAGGAAGTGCAAATATATATACATATGTAGGCGGGAGTTTTTTGTACCCTTAAGTCTCAATCTTGACGCCTCATTAAAAAACCTTTTCAGGGAAAAGAGTGCATCTTGAAATCTTTTACCTTTCCTAACTATAGTACCTTCTTAGGTTATAGGCGTGCCATGATATGGGAAGTTCCCGACCCTCGAGTTCGGACAGTCTGTAGTAGCCCGTCCCAAGTACTTCTGTGACTCGGTAGGGTCCTTTCTAGTTAGCTGCCAACTTTCCTTCTCCGGGTCGAGTTGTTCCAATATCATTTCGGATTAAGACGAGATCATTTTTTGTGAAATCTGTTGGCACTACCTTTTGATTATACCTGGAAGCCATTCGCCGCTTTAGTGCCTCTTCTCTGGTCCGAGCTTTTTCTTGGATTTCTGGAAGTAGGTCGAGCTCTTCTCTTTGGAGTTGAGGATTAGTTTGTTCATTGTAGTGGACTACTCGGGGGGATCCTTTCTCGACCTCTATTGGAATCATTGCCTCCACTCCGTATGCTAGTCGGAATGGTGATTCGTTCGTAGTAGAATGGGGGGTTGTCCGATACGCCCATAAGACTTGTGGAAGTTCTTCGGCCCAAGCCCCCTTTGCTTCTTGTAGTCTCTGCTTCAGCCCGGCCAATATGACCTTGTTGGCTGTTTCGGCTTGTCCATTGGCTTGGGGATGTTCAACGGAGGTGAACTGGTGTTTTATATTCAAGTCGGCCACTAATTTTCTGAAGCCTGCATCTGTAAATTGGGTACCGTTGTCTGTGGTGATGGAGTATGGTACCCCGAACCTCGTAACAATGTTTCTATATAGGAATTTCCGGCTTCTTTGGGTAGTGGCATTGGCGAGGGGTTCTGCCTCGATCCATTTTGTGAAATAGTCAACTCCTACTATGAGGAATTTTACTTGTCCCGATCCCTGTGGGAAGGGTCAGAGAAGGTCGAGTCCCCATTTTGCAAATGGCCAGGGTGAGGTCACGCTGATGAGCTTTTTCGGCGGGGCGATGTGAAAGTTGGCATGTTTCTGACATGGTGCACATGTCTTTACGAATTCTGTAGCTTCCTTTCGTAGAGTTGGCCAATAGAATCCCGCCCGGAGTACCTTTTTGGTGAGAGCTTGCGCTCCGAGATGATTACCACAAATGTCGCTCTGTACTTCTTCCAAGACTTCCTTTGTATTAGAAGTCGGTACGCATTTTAACAAAGGTATTAAAATCCCCCTTTTGTACAGGGTGTTGTTTATGATAGTGTAGTACTGTGCCTCTTTCTTTAACCTCTTTGCCTCCTTTTCATCTGTGGGGAGCGCTTCTGTTTTGAGGTAGTTAATTATGGGGGTCATCCATCCTTGATCCCAACCTGTTATGGCTAGGACTTTTTCTTCTTCTGATATTGACGGGTTCTGCAGTATTTCTTGGATGAGGCTTCTGTTGTTGCCCCTTGGTTTGGTGCTGGCTAATTTCGAGAGTGCGTCAGCTCGGGCATTTTGCTCACGGGGTATGTGGCAGATCCTATATCCCCCTAGTTGTCCGAGCTATTCTTTGGTTTTATCCAAATATCTTTTCATGGTAGGATCTTTGGCTTGGTAGCTTCCCGTTATTTGTGAGGTAATGACTTGTGAGTCACTGTAGATGTTGAGTCTCTGAGCTCCAACCTCCTTAGCCAGCTTCAAACCAGCTAATAACGCTTCGTATTCCGCTTGGTTGTTTGAGGCCGGGAATCCGAATTTAAGGGAAAGCTCAAGTTGGGTTCCTTGGTTGCTTTCAATTATCACACCTGCACCGCTTCCGATTTTATTTGAGGATCCGTCCACGTATATGTTCCACTCTATGGGTATTTCCGGGGTGTCTGTGAATTCTGCGATGAAGTCGGCCAGGTGTTGTGATTTAATGGCTGTCCGTGCCTCGTATTAGAGGTCGAACTCGGACAACTCGATTGCCTACTGTAGGATTCTTCCTGCTAGATCTGTTTTCTGCAATATCCCTTTTATGGGCTGGTTGGTCCGAACTTTAATGGTATGCGCTTGGAAGTATGGGCGAAGTCGTCGGGATGTGAGTATCAGGGCGTAGGCAAACTTCTCTATTTTCTGGTAGTTTAGCTCTGACCCCTGTAGTGCCTTACTAATGAAGTAGACGGGTTGTTGTCCCCCTTTGTCTTCTCTAATTAGTGCTGAGGCTATTGCCTGACTTCCTACTGCGAGGTACAGTATGAGTGGCTCTCCCTCTTGTGGTCGAGATAGGATAGGTGGCTGCCCCAAGAATTCTTTGAAGTCTCGGAAGGCTTGTTCACATTCTGTTGTCCACTCGAAGTTCTTTCCCTTCCTTAAGGTGGCGTAGAAGGGGAGGGATCTTATTGCTGACCCTGCTAGGAATTTGGACAAGGCCGCCAATCTTCCATTGAGTTGTTGTACCTCTTTGACGCAGGTTGGGCTTTTCATGTTGAGTATGGCCTGGCATTTATCTGGATTTACCTGCTTCCACTGCGAAGGTGCATTTAGCCGGGTTGAGTCGCATGCCGTGCTTCCGTATGGTGTCGAACAATTGAACCAAGTCGGTCAGTAATGTCTCTTCACTTTGTGTCTTTATCAACATGTCATCCACATAGACCTCCATGATTTTCCCGATGTGGTTTGAGAAGACTTTATTCATTAGCCTTTGATAAGTGCTTCCCGCGTTCTTAAGGCCGAAAGGCATTACGATGTAGCAATAATTGGCCTTTAGTGTGAGAAACGAGGATTTTTCTTGATCTGGTGGATACATTGGGATCTGGTTGTACCCTGAGTATGCGTACATGAACGAGAGATACTTATATCCTGATGAGGCATCTACTAGAGCATCGATGCTTGGGAGTGGATAAGGGTCTTTCGGGCAGGCTTTGTTGAGGTCGGTGTAGTTGGTGCACATTCGCCACTTCCCATTTGACTTTTTCACCAAGACGACGTTTGCTAGCCATAGTGGGTATTTAACTTCTCTTATAAATCCTGCCTCTAGTAGTGCTTGTACTTGTTCTTCTACAGCCTGAGACCGTTCTGGCCCGAGTTTTCTTCATTTTTGTTGTACCGGCCGAGATCCCGGGTAGACTGCCAACTTGTGGCTCATTAGTTCGGGATCTATGCCTGGCATGTCGGTAGCTTTCCATGCGAAGAGATCAACATTATCTTGTAGGAACCGTATTAGTGATTCCTTTGTGTCTCCTTTCAGGATCGTGCCAATATTAGTTGTTTTATCCGAGGTGTCTCCGATCTGGTCCCTTTCTACTTCTCCTTTGGCTTGTGGACGGAGTTCTTCTCGTCTCTGAACTCCACCGAGCTCGATTGTGTGGAACTCTCCTCCTTCGTCTCGGAGGTTTAGACTTTCGTTATAGTAGCGACGCGCCATCTTTTGATCTACTTTTATTGTAGCTATCCCTTCTGCAGTTGGGAATTTCATACATAGATGTGGAGTTGAAATTATTGTGTCGAGTTGATTTAACGTTGTCCGGCCTATTAAGGTATTGTAGGCTGAACTTACGTTGACCACAATGTAATCTATCTTGAGTGTTCTGGATTGGTTCCCCTTTCCGAAGGTTTTATGTAGCGATATGTATCCCAGCGGTTGTACTGGGGTATCCCCAAGTCCGAACAGGCTGTTCGGGTATGCTCTTAGCTCTTTTTCTTCTAAGCCGAGCTTGTCGAAGGCAGTTTTGAATAAGATGTCGGCAGAGCTTCCTTGGTCAATTAATGTACAGTGGATGTTGGCGTTTGCTAATATGATTGTGATGACCATGGGATCGTCGTGTCCTGAGATGATTCTGGATGCATCTTCTTTGGTAAACGTGATTGCTGGGATGTCTAGTGCCTCCTTCTTTCCTTCGACATGGTATACTTCTTTAAGGTGTCGCTTGCGGGATGATTTGGAGATTCTTCCCCCAGCAAATCCGTCGTGTATCACGTGGACGTGTCTTTCCGGTGTGCGGGGTGATCGTTCAGATCGTCCGACATCCTCATCCCTTCTTCTTTTTCTTGGTTCTTCGTCCCGATTGGCCAAAAATCGATCTAGTTTTCCTTCTCTTACTAATTTTTCTATGATGTTTTTCAAGTCGAAGCATTCGTTGGTGGAATGTATGGCAGATTTTCTCCTCCTCTTTTGCCTTTGAGTGGCCGAGTTGGGGGTATTTTCTCCGTATGGCAGATTTCTTTGTAAACATCTACCAAGAATACCCTAAGAGGGGTGTAGTTATGATATTTTTTGATTCTCTCCCTGGAGCGATCTTCCGTTTTCTTGGATTCTTTATCTTTATCTCGGTAGGCAGGACCGAACCTTGAGGCTTCCCCAAGTCGAGAATTCTCCTCTATGTTGATGTACTTCTGTGCCCGTTCTTGTACTTCGTCTAGGGATACAGGGTACTTCTTTGATATAGATTGGCTAAACGGTCCTTCTCATAGGCCATTTATGAGACCCATGATGGCAGCTTCTGTTGGTAGATTTTGTATGTCCATGCATGTTTTATTGAATCTTTCCATGTAGTTACGAAGACTCTCCTGATCTCCTTGCTTGATTCCTAGTAGGCTGGGTGCGTGTTTAGCTTTGTCCTTTTGTATGGAAAATCTGGCCAGGAACTTTTTGGCCAGGTCGTCGAAGCTCGAGATGGACTTTGGGGGTAGGTTGTCGAACCATCGAATGGCTGTCTTGGTAAGAGTTGTTGGAAAGGCTTTGCAGCGAACTGCATCCGGGGCGTCAGTCAGGTACATTCTACTTCTGAAATTGCTGAGATGATGGTTGGGATCTGAGGTGCCGTCGTATAGAGTCATATCCAGAAGTTTGAAGTCTTTTGGGATTTTGATTTTCATAATTTCCCTAGTGAATGGATCTTGATCCTCGCGAGAGCTATCCTCTGGAGTGGATCGAGTAGCTTTAGTTTTGAGATCGGCTTCGAGTTTTAGAAGCTTATCTTCTAATTCTCAGCGTCGCCTTATCTCCCGATGTAAATCCTCTTCTTTTTTGTGTTGATGTTGGGCTTCTTTCTCAAGTTGCTTTAGTCAATCTTGAAGCGCCTCTATCACTCCTGGATTTGATGAATTTTTGTCCCCGTTGGGTTCCGGAGTATTTTTGAGTATAGCATCCGCGTTTTTATGCGGTGTTCTATCTTCTAAACCTGAATCGTGGTCGTTGTCATGATCGTCCGCCATGGTGATGGGATGACTTCCAAGTTTCCCAGAAACAACACCAATGTTCCGAGTGTTACCTGAAACTGGAGGTCGATCTCGGACGAGATCTTCTGTATTGGTCGGAGCCGACGTGTCCAGCAGGTGTATAGCGGCCGGAGCTGGTGTGTCCGACTTGTTGAACTGAGAGTGCTACTGATCCTTTATCACCGAAGGGTGGGGGTACCTGCAAGGGACTCCGATGCTTAAGTTAGCAAGGGTATTAAACAGGTATTGAGTAGAATCAGAGTATGAGATATACCTGGGTGCTCCAGTGTATTTATAATGGTGAGATGTGGCCTCCTGTGGATAAGATAAGTTAGTTATCTTATCTTATCTTTATCTTATCTTTTAGTGAGGTCATCTTTATCTTTCAAGGGAACCGCCTTTATCTCTACGCGCTTGGGCTGCCCTCGGATTTAGGACGTGTTCCTCTATTTGGGCCCTTTGTTTGGGCTTCCCCGTGACTTGGCCGAGCTCTTTGAGAAGAGGTCGGGTTATCCTGACCTGAAGAGGTCGGTCGCTTTGTCTGTAGAACATCCCGGGTCGGACAACTCAACCCAGGGTATGAACACTTTCCTTAATGGCTTTATTGATAGAGAAGTGTATGTGGCACAACCCCCCGATTTTGAAAATAAAGAATTTCCAAATCATGTTTTCAAACTTTCAAAGGCCCTTTGTGGCCTTAGGCAAGCTCCAAGAGCTTGGTATGAAAGGCTTAGTACCTTCTTATTGGAAAATCACTTTCAAAGGGGTACCACCGACACAACTTTATTTATTAAAGCATCTAATGATGATATTCTCCTAGTTCAAGCTTACGTGGATGATATTGTGTTTGGATCGGCCAATGAATCCTTGTGTGAAGAGTTTGGAAAACTCATGACTAGTGAATTTGAAATGAGTTTAATGGGAGAGCTAACTTTCTTTCTTGGCCTCCAAATTAAACAAACTCCTGGTGGTACTTTTATTCACTAAGAGAAGTATGCAAAAGAATTAATCAAAAAATTTGGCCTAGAAAATTCCAAACCAATGGGAACACCAATGCATCCAAACACTAAACTTGAAAAGGATGATGATGGAAAAGATGTGGATGAAACAAGGTATAGAGGAATGATAGGTTCACTCATGTACCTTACCTCCTCTAGACTGGATATTGTTCAAAGTGTGGGTGTATGTTCAAGATTTTAATCTCACCCCAAAGAATCCCATCTTTCAGCCGTTAAACACATCATTAGATACATTAAGGGAACTAGTGACTATGGCTTATGGTATCCAAAATCTGATGATTTTTGTGCAGTAGGGTTTTGTGATGTAGATTATGCAGGAGATCGAGAAGATAGAAGAAGCACATCGGGCATGTGTTACTTCCTTGGAAGCTCACTCAACATGTGGTCAAGCAAGAAACAAGCCACATTAGCTCTATCCACAGCCGAAGCTGAATATATCTCTGCCTCCGCTTGTTGTTCACAATTAATTTGGTTGAAAACTCAATTAGAAGATTACAAATTAAAAATCAATAGTATACCCTTGTTTTGTGACAATATGAGTGTGGTTCACGGAATCGCAATCACACCTTTGCAACTCCGCACAACTAACCAGCAAGTGCACTGGGTCGTCCAAGTAATAATTCCTTACGTGAGTAAGGGTCGATCCCACAGAGATTGCCGGCTTGAAGCAAGCTATGGTTATCCTGTAACTATTAGTCAGGAGATTAGTGATAAAAATGATTTCGTTTGTTAAAAGTAAAAAAAAAGCATGAAATGAATGATACTTGTTATTCAGTAATGGAGAACATGTTGAGGTTCTGGAGATGCTCTGTCATCTGAATCTCTATTTTTCTACTGTCTTCTTCTCCAAACACGCATGGCTTTTTCTATGGCTGGCTATATGTTGGTGGATCACGGTTGTCAATGGCTACCATCCTTCCTCTCAGTGAAAATAGTCTAGGCATGGCTTCTGTACGGCTAATCATCTGTCGGATCTCTCGTCTCGGATGAAAAATACCAGGCACAGCAACCACACGGCTAATCATCTATCGGTTCTCACTCATGTCAGAATAAGACCTCTCTGTCCTTTTACACACTGTCACTGTGCCCAATATTTGTGAGTTTGAAGCTCGTTTGTTCTAGCCTTCACCACGAAGGTTCTGATCTCATGGGTTTGAATGCTCTGTTGTCAGGAGATGCAAGTCAAACACGTGGATTAGAAACCTAAGAGACACGCACTCAAGCTGTCGCCCAATGACTACGTTGAGCTCAGATAGAACAGGAGTGGTTGCCAAACACGCGTTCATAAATTTGAGAATGATGATGAGTGTCATGGATCATCATATTTTTTATATTGAAGTACAAGTGAGTATCTTAGAACAGAATCAAGCGTGATCGAATAGAAAATAATATTAATTGCATTAATCCATTGAGACACAGCAGAGCTCCTCACCCCATCTATGGGGTTTAGAGACTCATGCCGTAGAAGATACAATATGAGATGTAAAATGTCATGCGTTACAAAATGAATCTCTAAAAGTAGTTCTTATATTAGACTAGTAACTTAGTTTTACAAAAAATGAGTAACTAGGTGTAGATAGTGCAGAAATCCACTTTCGGTGCCCACTTGGTGAGTGTTTGGGCTGAGCTTTCAAGCTTCCACGTGCATGTGCCTCAAATTGGAGTTAAACGCCACCCTGGGTGCCAAAATGGGCATTTAACGCCAAGAAGTGTGCCAGTTCTGGCGTTTTACGCCAGAAAAGGGTCTCTGGCTGGCGTTTAACGCCAGCTTGGGTCGTCAAATCTCAGGCAAAGTATGGACTATTAAACATTTCTGGAAAGCACAAGATGTTAGCTTTCTAGCGCAATTACGAACGCACCAATTGGACTTTTGCAGCTCTAGAAAAACGCGTTTGAGTGAAGGGAGGTCAGAATCCAACAGCATTTGCAGTCCTTTCTCAGCCTCTGAATCAGATTTTTGCTCAGGTCCCTAAATTTCAGCCAGAAAATACTTGAAATTACACAAAAATACACAAACTCATAGTAAAGTCCGAAAATGTGATTTTTGCATAAAAACTAATAAAAATATAATAAAAAGTAACTAAAACATACTAAAAACTACCTAAAAACAATGCCAAAAAGCGTATAAATTATCCGCTCATCACAAAACCAAACATAAATTGTTGCTTGTCCCCAAGCAATCAAAAACAAAATAAGATAAAAAGAAGAGAAAGTACAATAAATTTCAAAAATATCAATGAAGATTAGTTTTAATTAGATGAGCAGGACTAGTAGCTTTTTCCCTCTGAATAGTTTTGGCATCTCTCTATCCATTGGAGTTCAGAATTGTTGGCCTCTTTAGGAACTCAGAAATACAGATAGTGTTATTAATTTTCCTAGTTAAGTTCTTTTTTATTCTTGAACACAGCTACTTTATGAGTCTTGGCCGTGACCCTTAGCATTTTGTTTTCCAATATTGCCACCGGATACATAAATGCCACGGACACATGACTGGGTGAACCTTTTCAGGTTGTGACTCAGCTTTGCTAGAGTCCCCAGTTATAGGTGCCCAGAGTTCTTAAGCACACTCTTTTGCTTTGGATCACGACTTTAACCACTCAGTCCCAAGCTTTCCACTTGGACCTTCATGACACAAACACATGGTTAGGGACAGTTTGATTTAGCCGCTTAGGCCAGGATTTTATTCCTTTGGGCCCTCCTATTTATTGATACTCAAAGCCTTGGATCCATTTTACCCTTGCCTTTTGTTTTAAAGAGCTATTGGCTTTTTCTGCTTGCTTTTTCTTTCTCTTTCTCTTTTTTTCTTTATTTTTCGCAATTTTTTTTCGCAAAAGCTTTTGCTTTTCGCTACTTTTTCTTACTTCAAGAATCAGTTTTATGATTTTTCAAATCACCAATCACATGTATCCTTTTTCATTATTCTTTCAAGAGTCAACTTTTCTTAATTCCAATTTTAAACATGTACTGTTTAAGCATACATTCAGAAAGCAAGAAGTATTGCCACCACATCAAAATAATTAAACTAATTTCAAGATAAATTTCGAAATTCATGCACTTCTTGTTCTTTTGGAAATAAAAACATTTTTCATTTAAGGTGAGAGATTCATGGAATCATTCATAGCTTTAAGACATAGACTCTAAACACTAATGATCATGTAATAAAGATAAGACTTAGATAGAAAATAAACATAAAAACAGACAAATAACAATAAAAGCAAGGAAATTAAGGAGCGGGTCCACCTTAGTGCGGCGGCTACTTCTTCCTCTTGATGGTCCAATGGAATGCTTGAGCTCCTCTAGTTTGCTCCATCCTCTTTCTTAGTGATGGGATTTGGTGATGAATTTTTCCATCTCCCAAGGTTCGGAGACAGAAGCAATTTCCTTCCCTTTCCTCTTTCTAGAGGATTCTATGACTTTGGGTGCCATAAGTGGTAATGGAAAGCAAAAAGCAGAACTTTTCCACACCAAACTTAAAAGCTTTGCTCGTCCTCGAGCAAAATAAGATAGAAGGGAGTAGAAGAAGAATGAGGTAATTAATTTTGAAAAACTTGTTAATGTTAAAAATAATTAAAATTATTTGAGAAGAATTTGAGAAGATATGTAAGTTTGGAAAAAGATATGGACAAGAATTAAAAAGAATTAAAAAAAAGAATTAAAAAGAATTGAATGGATTATTAGTTTTTGAAAATAGAAATTGAAAGATGAACATTTGAAATATTGTTGATGCAAAAAAATTATGAATTAAAACATAAAAAATTGAAAAAAATTTTTGAATTGGAAACAAAATTACCTCCCCTTTGTTGTTCTGGCGTTAAATGCCTAGAAGGATAGCCATTCTGGCGTTTAATGCCCATCTGGCTGCGAATTTGGGCGTTTAACGCCCAGCCAGGTATCCTGGCAATGCCAGAATTTCTTTGTTACTAGGCTTTTTTTCTGAACGCCCAGGATGCTACTGTTTCTGGTGTTAAACACCCATAATGATACCTTCCCTGGCATTAAACGCCCAGAATGATAGCCATTCTGGCATTTAGCGCCCAGTTTGCCACCTTTACTGGCATTTAAACGCCAGTAAGCTTCTTTTCCATTAGCTTCTCTGTTTTCTATTCTGGACTCTTCTGTTACTCTGTAAACCTCTACAATTGACCATAAACTTTAAAAATAAATTATATTAAACTTGTATAATTATTATTTAAATAACAAATCTTTTCTAATGGCTGGGTTGCCTCCCAGCAAGTGCTTCTTTACTGTCTTTAGCTGGACTTTATTGAGCTTTAATCTAGTCTCAGTCTTGAGCATTCTTGCTCAACATTGCCTTTAAGATAATGCTTGACTCGCTGTCCATTAACAATGAACTTTTTGTCAGAGTCAATATCCTGAAGATCTACATATCCATATGGTGACACACTTGTAATCACATATGGTCCCTTCCACCGGGATTTTAATTTCCCAGAGAACAATCTGAGCTTAGAGTTAAACAGCAGAACCTTCTATCCTGGCTTAAAGAATCTAGATGATAGCTTTCTGTCATGCCACCTTTTTGCTTTCTCCTTGTAAATTTTAGCATTTTCGAAAGCATTGAGTCTGAACTCCTCCAGCTCATTCAACTAGAGTAATCTTTTCTCTCCAGCTACCTTAGCATCAAGGTTTAGGAACATGGTTTCCCAGTAGCTCTTGTGTTCCAGTTTCACTGGTAGATGACATGCTTTTCCATACACAAGCTGGTATGGAGAGGTCCCTATAGGAGTCTTGAATGCGGTTCTGTATGCCCACAGAGCATCATCCAGGCTTCTTGCCCAATCCCTTCTACGAGTACTTACAGTCTGTTCTAGGATTCGTTTTAGTTCTCTATTTGAGACTTCAGCTTGCCCATTTGTC
Organism: Arachis hypogaea; assembly: GCF_003086295.3. Classification (NCBI taxonomy): domain Eukaryota; kingdom Viridiplantae; phylum Streptophyta; class Magnoliopsida; order Fabales; family Fabaceae; genus Arachis; species Arachis hypogaea. The sequence goes on from NC_092038.1 coordinate 56,091,674, forward strand.
GTGGATGATATAGAGTTCCCACTTTGTGGTTAATTCCATATCGGATCAGAGCAGAGTGAAGCTGTTTATTGCAGAAATGAGTGCCTCCATTACTGATCAGTACCCTAGGGACACCGAACCTGCTGAAGATATGCTTTTGGAGGAACTTCATCACTATCTTAGTATTATTAGTAGGTGTTGCAATTGCCTCTACCCATTTGGATACATAGTCTACTGCCACTAGAATATAAGTGTTTGAATATGATGGTGGGAAAGGCCCCATGAAGTCAATACCCCATATATCAAACAACTCAATCTCTAGGATCCCTTGCTGAGGCATGGCATAACCGTGAGGCAAATTACCAGCTCTCTGGTAACTATCACGGTTATGTACAAACTCTCAGGAGTCTCTATAGAGAGTAGGCCAGTAGAAGCCACATTGGAGAACCTTTGTGGCTGTTCGCTCACCTCCAAAATGTCCTCCACATTGTGATCCATGGCAATGCCATAGGATCTTCTGTGCCTCTTCTCTAGGCACACATCTATGGATTATTCTGTCTGCACATCTCTTAAAGAGATATGGTTCATCCCACATGTAGCACTTTGCATCAAAAATCAATTTTTTTGTTTGCTGCCTACTGTACTCTTTGGGTATGAATCTCACAGCTTTATAGTTTGCAATGTCTGCAAACCACGATACTTCTTGAATGGCAAAGAGTTGCTCATCCAGAAAGGTTTAAGAGATCTCAGTAGGAGGGAGGGACACTCCTGCTACTGGTTCTATCTGGGACAGGTAATCAGCTACCTAGTTCTCTGACCCTTTTCGGTCTCTTATTTCTATATCAAACTCTTACAGAAGCAACACCTATCTTATGAGCCTAGGTTTTGAATCCTACTTTGTGAGGAGATATTTTAGAGCAGCATTGTCAGTGTACACAATCACTTTTAATCCTACTAAATAAGATCTGAACTTGTAAATGGCATAAACCACTGCAAGCAACTCCTTTTCTGTGGTTGTGTAATTCTTCTGCGCGTCATTTAAAACACGGCTAGCATAATAAATGACATGCAAAAGCTTGTTATGCCTCTGTCCCAATACTACACCAATGGCATGGTTACTGGCATCACACATTAGTTCGAATGGTAATGTCCAGTCTGGTGCAGAAATTACTGGTACTGTGACCAGCTTAGCTTTCAGAGTCTCAAAGGCCTGAAAACACTGTGTGTCAAAGACAAATGGTGTATTAGTGGCTAGCATATTGCTCAGAGGTTTTGCAATTTTTGAAAAATCCTTTATAAACCTCCTATAGAATCCTGCATGCCCCAGAAAGCTTCTAATTGCCTTAACATTGGCAGGTGGTGGTAATTTTTCAATTACCTCTACTTTAGCTTGATCTACTTCTATTTCCTTGTTCGAAATTCTGTGCCCAAGGACAATTCCTTCAGTCACCATAAAGTGACATTTCTCCCAGTTTAAAACCAGGTTAGTCTCTTGGCACCTTTTCAGAACAAGTGCTAGATGGTCAAGATAGGAGCTGAATGAGTCTCCAAATATTGAAAAGTCATCCATAAAGACTTCCAGAAATTTCTCTACCATATCAGAGAAGATAGAGAGTATACACCTCTGAAAGGTTGCAGGTGCATTGCACAAATTGGCATCCTTCTGTAGGCAAATACTCTAGATGGACATGCGAATGCTGTTTTCTCTTGGTCCTGAGGATCTACTGCAATTTGGTTGTAACATGAATAGTCATCCAAAAAGCAGTAGTATTTATGACCTTCTAGTCTCTCTAGCATCTGGTTTATGAATGGTAAAGGAAAATGATCCTTTCTGGTGGTTGTATTAAGCCTTCTGTAGTCAATACACATACGCCACCCTGTAACTGTTCTTATGGGAACCAGTTCATTCCTTTCACTATGAACCACTGTCATACCTCCCTTCTTGGGGACAACTTGGACAGGACTCACCCAAGAGCTATCAGAAATCGGATAAATAATCCTAGCATCTAGTAACTTAGTGACCTCTTTCTGCACCACCTTCTTCATGGCTGGATTCAACCGCCTCTATGGTTGAACCACTGGCTTAGCATCATCCTCTAATAGGATCTTGTGCATGCATCTGGCTGGGCTAATGCCCTTGAGATCGCTTATGGACCACCCAAGAGCTGTCTTGTGTGTCCTCAGCACCTGAATTAGTGCTTTCTCTTCCCGTGGCTCTAAAGTAGAGCTTATGATCCAATTGTGCTTCCATATTCTTGTTAGCATTTTTAGTATCTTATAGCATCTCTTTAAATTCTGCTAACTATTTTGTTATAAAAAGCAATTGCTGATTAAGTTCATCAACTTGTTCTGGAGGACTAAGTTCAGTGGATACTGCTTTAGCCTCTTCTTTCATGGAGGACTCACTACTTAAGTACAGATGCTGATTTCTAGCAACTGTATCAATGAGCTCTTGAGCCTCTTCAATTGTCTTCCTCATGTGTATAGATCCACCAGCTGAGTGGTCTAGAGATATATGGGCCTTTTCTGTATGCCCGTAGTAGAAGATGTCTAATTGCACCCATTCTGAACACATTTCAGAGGGGCATTTCCTTAGCATCTCTCTGTACCTCTCACAGGCATTATAAAGAGATTCATTATCCTCTTGTTTAAAGGCTTGGATGTCCAGCCTTTGCTGTGTCATCCTTTTTGGAGGGAAATATTGATTCAGAAATTTGTTTGACAATTGTTTCCGTGTTCTTATGTTGGCTTTAGGTTGGTTGTTTAACCACCTCTTAGCTTGGTCTTTTAAAGCAAATAGAAATAGAAATAATCTGTAGACATCCTGATCCACTTCCTTATCACGTACTGTGTCAGCAATTTGTAAGAACTGTGCCAGAAACTCAGTAGGCTCTTCCTGTGGAAGACCGGAATATTGGCAATTTTGCTGCACCATGATAATGAGCTGAGGATTTATCTCAAAATTGCTGGCTCTAATAGGGGGTATACAGATACTACTCCCATATGAAGCAGTAGTGGGGTTAGCATATGACCCCAGAGTCTTTCTGGACTGTTCATTTTCACTTAGGTCCATGATGGAGAAAGGGAGATGATGTGGATTGTAAATAAACAATGTTCTCTCTCTTTTTTTTGGAAAACCGAAATTAAAAGAAAATAAAAATAAAATAAAATAAATGAAAAATTGAATATAAGTTCAAAAATTAGAAGAAAAATAAATAAAAGAAAATTGAAAACTAAAATAATTAATTAATTAAAAAGAATTAAAAAATTGTGGATGAGGATTTTCGAAAAATGAAGAGAGAGAAAGTGGTTAGGAAGTTTTGAAAAAGATATGATTTTAAAATTTTAAAGATTGATAAAGGAGATAGATGGTTATGTGTAGAAGGAGTGATGGCTAAAGATAATTTTTACTGTGCGGTTTGTCTGGTGTATGGTCCACATGTGAGGGAGGAAAAACTCTTAATGTGGGAGGAATTACGTTATATTACAGGATTGTGTCAGGCCTCATTTTGTTACATGGGAGACTTTAATGAAATTGTGCATGTAGAGGAGAGAAAAGGGTCGACCAACTTATCAGCTCCTGCCGAGGATTTTAGAACATGGATAAATGAGATGGAGTTGGTGGACTTGCCAATTAATGATAGGAAGTATACATGGTTTAGAGGTTAGTCCTGCAGTCATATCGATAGGTGCCTGGTTAACTTGGAGTGGCTGGATGCGTAGCTGGATACTCAGTTAAGAGGGGGACCGAGAGGTCTATTAGATCATTGTCCTTTGATTGTGAAAGATAGAAGAATAGCTCAAGGACCAAGACCGTTCTGTAGTTTAGACGCGTAGTTCACGCATGAAGGCTTCCTAAGGATGATATAGGAAGAATAGAGGGGTTTGGGCAAAGTGCAGTTTCTGGATAAACTAAAGGCACTGACAAAACCACTGGGTAGATGGCATAAGCAACACTTTGGGAATATACAGGAGAAGATACAAAAGTTTGAAGAGGAGATTAAGAAAGTAGATGATCTGGTGAACAACGGAGTTTATGATGATACAGTAAAAATAAGAAGGAAGGCGTTGGTAATGTGCTGTGAGGTTTGGTATGAGAAGCAAGATATACACTGAAAGCAAATGTCTAGATCTCGACTTGCCAAGGAGATGGATAGGAATACCAGGTACTTTTATAATATTGCATTAGCAAGGAGAAGGAATAACCGAATTGAGTCTTTAGTAATTAACGGTAGGCTGATGAGGAATCATGCAAGAATTAAGGTTGCCACTAGAGATTTCTACAGGAGGTTATACCACCAGGACGAGTCGCCAAATATTAGCTTCAGAGATGGTTTAGTTAATTGCTTAGAGGAAGAGGAAGCTCAAGCACTTGAGGTACTACCAATGGTGGAGGAAGTAAAGGAGACAGTATGGGACTGCGAATCATCGAAGGCTCTAGGTAACGATGGCTATAATATGAATTTTATAAAAAGATGCTGGGAGGAGATTGGAGCGGATTTTAAAAGAGCGGTGTTGAGCTTTTTTGTGACAGGAAAGCTACCAGCAGACTCCAATGTTACTTGGGTAGCGCTGGCTCCAAAGTTTGTGGGTGCGAAGAAGATAAAAGACCTTAGACCGATCAGTATGGTGGGATGAGTGTATAAGGTCATATCAAAAGTGTTGACGAGAAGAATGAGAAGCGTAATGCCATAGTTAGTTGGGGAATCGCAGAGTGCATTTTTAAGGGCAGGAGGATACATGATGGAGCGTTAATAGCATGTGAAACTGTACAGTGGCTAAAATTGAAGAAGAAGGCATCAACAATCATTAAATTGGACTTCCACAAAGCTTATGATAGAGTCAAATAGAATTTCGTGATATTGTGCTGGA